>NW_028277034.1:56823874-57136489 GCF_059951505.1 Python bivittatus | reverse complement strand
CCAGAACTTATATGTGCCACTGTACAAGTACCTTCTCCTGCATTTCCCCTTTCTGTCTTGTGCTGAGTCATCTGCCTCTCCTAAAACACACACACATGATCTTGGCACAGACCCAGCTGCTTTTCTTCTGCCAGGCCCTTCAACCTGCTATATGCAACTTCCACAGTGTAACATAAAACATGAGCATTCACAATACAACTTAAAAGATAATGTAACAAAAATCCACAGTAACTATAAATAAAACATCTGCAGTAAATAACAGCATGAAACAATTGGTATTAACAAAGTCCACAACAAGCCTCTTATGCAATCATTACCTGCCATATTAAAGATATTTCACTAACAGAAACAGCTGCATTCTCAGAGCTACCGCTTGTGAAAATTCCACTCCAAAAGGCCCTCCAAGGAGCTCAGCTCTTACCACTCTCTGGAAGGCCACTAACATCAGTTATGGACCCCTCTGATTCAGCGGCTGAACAGGAGAAGCTTGTGGACACTCAGTTCAGGAGGCAGCAGGCCTTCAATCAACTGTGAGGAAAGGGTCAGACTCAGGGCAAGTAGCCGCTTCTTCCTACAGTGAGGAGCAGCCTGACCTTGGGAGAGGGCTGAAGAAGCCAAGGGGTGGAGATGACTTTTTGACAGGGGCGGGGGCACATTAACCCCTCTAATTAGGCAAAACCAGAAACTCTGGCTATAAAACATCATGTTCCAGATCCTTCCCTTGGCGGTGCTCCTCTGGCATCTAATCCCTGCTTTCTCTTGATTGCTTGCCCTAAAATGGATCTTTCCTTTGGAAACATGCTAATTGCTTCCTGATTGTTTGCTACTCAGTCTAGTGCAGTTTAAATTAACACTCTGAATTACATTCAGAAGCATATTGGCAACCAATGCAATACCTTTAGGACAGACGTAAAATGTTTATAGCAGTTAACACCTGCTAGGAAGTGGGCCACCATAGTTTGCACCCATTGTAGCTTCCAAGCATTCTTCTAAGGCATCCCTACATAGATGCTCACATTCCATGGTGTGGTGATGTGGCCCTGAGTTTCTGTTTCAAAGTCTTTGCCCTCCAGATAGGGCCATTGGTAGCAAACAGCCCATCTAGCAATAGCCTCAAGTCTAGGAGGACCCCTGTTTAAGCCCTTCAAGGTAGACTAAACTAGGAAACCAGTGGCAGAATCTTGCCAGTCTGAATGAATTCCCCCCTCTGTGCCCTTACTTTTGTGTGAACTAGAGAGGGGCTTGTCTCAGAGGTTTACTCACGTTACATTCTTGGCCTGGGATCAGGCTCCTCTGTCAGCCTTCCCAGGACAGGAAACATGACCAGATGAGCTAATTCTACTTTATTGTAAGGCTACATTAACAGAATCTTGCAAGTCTGAAAGTACAATCCTCCTGCCATCACCTTTATAGCCCCAAAAGGTAGGGAGGATCCTTCTGTCCTCTCTTATCTGATCGTTCCCTAGGCAGCATCTCTTCACCCCATCTCTCCAGGTCTTTCTCATATATTGTTACACTTCTTATCTGACTGTTGCCTTGGGAGAGGCTCTTTCACCTGTCCTTCAAGGCCATTTCTTCTTCCCTCTACATCATAGATCTGCTCCCTAAGTAAGAGTGCTTCCATCTTGGAAAACAACATGTGAGATGATTGGGAACCTCAGTGGACAAAGGCAACTCCATCTTGCTTGGATTCAAGTTTTGGGTGTTTTGTTCCATCTAGATCCTAGCAGTTTCCAGACACAAGATTTCCACAGCATCACCCCCTTGACCTGGGATGGTGATGTAAAATTCAGTTATCTTTAGCATTGTGATGATACTGAACCCTGAACTGATGAAGGACCTTCCCCAATAACTTCTTGCAGATGGATAATTATGGGGAGAGGGCCAAACACTGCTGTGCCCCACGAATGAGTAGCCATCAGCCTGACTTCTTCTCCCTATCACCACCAACTGAGCCACCTGCTGATGAAACCATTCCAAAATTCTCCCCAAGCCCCAACTCTTGAAGCAGCCAAGAAGGATACCATGGTCCATATTTTAAAGCTGCGTTGGGTGGACATAATGGATCTATTGCCATGACCTGTTCAAAAGCATTTTTATTAAATAGCCCAACAAATGTGAACGGTAATGTACTTAAACTGGAACCCCTCCTCTACCACACTTTAACCATTCTGGAGCATCTTATTTTGGCAATAACTTCAGGATCATGTTTATCCTGTTAATGCATATGTATGTCAGATATTAAGAGGGGAGTGACAGTTGTACTTCAGCCCCCTGGTATTGACATGCCTCCCACACTTGTTGAAGGTGTGTCTGAAGCCACTGGGTGTGGTCATTAGAGATGCAGTTGGAGATGCACCACCAGAATTCTGATGACACTCAAATCTATTTCTCTGTAATATCAACAGTGCAAACTTCCACTGAGGTGAGGGAAGAGGGTGAAGCGGGAAAAGATTTTATTCCTTTATCCTAAGTTTGTAAAAGATACTAATTTTCTATGGCAGACTGATGGCTATTGTTTCTTCTTTTCAGATACTGGTCTGCTGGATATCCAAAGAAAAGCCCTATGCCATGTGTAAAAATGTTGAGTAAATGTAACATTACTTTAAAGTGTTGGGCTAATGAAGATTGTGCTAGACGTGGAAAGGGCATTTGCAAGCAGATTCCTGAAAAAAATGGATGACCTAGCTCTTTGCTCAATGATGCAGAAAACTGTATTTGATGAAATCAGAAAACAAAGAAGTCAATCAGTGAACCTGCCTCTTAAAAATAGTTGCCCCAATCAGTTAGTGTGGAGGCATGAAAGAATTCAGGACTTTGACATCAACTTTCAAATACCTTCTCAGTCCTGCTTTTGTGGAGATTAAAAAACACTGTCTTATTAGGCAACTTAAAGGGTTAGTAAAAAATGAAAAAAGAACCTGTCTTTCCTATATTCATTCTATTTAGTTCAGAGATGGGCAACCTACAGACATCAACCACTTAAAGCCACCCAGAAGCCGTGTGCATCCCATCCATCATCCTACGATTTGCCATCAAGGTCAATATACAGGTTCGGTTTATTTATTCATCAGATCTCTACCCTGCCGCCATCAGTAAGCCTTTGTATGTGGCTTACATAGAATATAATAAAACATTTTACAACACCCACAGTGTTTTAACATATCAAACCATGTAAGAGGCTCAACAACAGCAATAAAAACAGTACTAAACAAAAGGACAAAAATAAAAGCAGTAAAATTGAGAATTAGAGATGACATAATATCAGGGGAAGTCTCTCCCAAACAGCTCCATCTTCAACAATTTCAGAAATGCCCACAAAGAGGGGACTAGGTTAATATCCACTGGGAGGCTGTTCCATAACATTGACACTGCTTCAGAGAAACAGCACCTTCCTGCTTTAGTCCCCTGGACTTCCTGAAAATGTGAGATTTGTAGTGATTAATGTGTACTTTTCTTTGTGATGGTTGCAATATCACCTCCTAGGCTTGGTCCAAAAATTCTGGTTTTCTTTCTTTAAGCACTAGTAAAGCGGTCTCAGTTTCAGTTCTATCATGCCATTTCCTTAACAGGTTACCATGGTAGATTTACTTTTCCTTTCTTCCAATTCAGTTTCATAATTCACTGGCCCAGTTTTTCTACTTACTATGTAGGGACCCTGCCACTTAGCCTGTAGTTTGCTTTCTGTACTAGGTAACAACAATAATACTTGGTCTCCTACATTGTATTGATTAGATTTTTAAACCCTTATCACATTGCCTGTTTTGTCCTTCCCTGGCTGTTTCAAAATGTTCTCGAGCAATGTGTCCTAGTGCCTTTAACTTGTTGCTCTGGATTAATGTATATTCTATTAAATTCTTAGTACTTTCTAACTTTTCACACCAATCTTCCTTAATAATGTCCAAAACCCCTTGAGGTTGCCTCCCATAGAGTAAGTCAAAGGGGCTAAATCCCATGGATGTCTGTGGGATTTCCCTATATGCAAACAATAGAAATGGCAGCCAGGTATCCCAAAGTTTTGAGTCTTGACGTGCATATTTCCGAAGCATAGTCTTCAGGTTCTGATTTATCCCTTCAGTTAGGCCATCTGCCTGGGGATGATAAGGGCTGGTATGCACCCTTTTCATCCCTAAATCAGGGTAAAGATATTCTAGCACTGAAGATATTACCTAGCTGGGTAATGAAATGTTTGCAAGAAAACAACTAAGCTCAGAGAACTCCAAGGACTCCACAGGGTAAAGATATTTAAGCAGAGCTGACTGAAAATTAGTTCCTTGATCTGTGAGGATCTCCTTTGGTATGTCTACCCTACTAAAGATTTTGGCCTTAATGGAGCTCCATCTGGATAGTCAGTTGTATAGTCATATACAACTAAGATATATTCATTGCCTTTACTATCCATGGCTATTTTAGAAAAGGGAATGGGAATTAAAGGCATTCTCTCCAATAGAACTTTATCTTGCTCCCTTTTGGTTTCACTAGTTGACAAACTGGATAGGATCTACAATATTGGGCCACATCTTTACTAATCCCTGGCCAATAAAATCTGTCTAATATTCTAAATGTTGTATGAACTCTACCCATATGTCCAGACCATGGATTTTCATGGGCTAGTTCCAATATAGCCTTGCTGGGGAACTACTAACTGTTCCGGTTATATGGATGGAGCCTAACTGAAAGCAGCAACCCTGATTTTTCTTGGAATCTGGGTGTGATTTCCTTGTTTTCTTCCTGTTCTGCAGCTAAACAACAATGTTTTAAAGTGGGATCTTTCTTTTGTAAGGGCCCTAAGTCCATTTCCCATTTCGGAGTGTCTATCCCTATGGGTTCACCTCTGGCTTTATCAGCCTTTCTTAAAGCTTTTTCCTTTCTAGGATATCTCAGCTCCTCTATTAAATTGGTATAGCTAGGAAGGATTCCAGGTTCCTTCCCCTCCTACTTCCCCTCCTTCTTTGCTTCTGCCTTAGACTGGGCTCTTGTGGTTACTCCCACTACATCAGCTTCCTTCCTGAAATCTCTTGTTTGAATCCACCCCTCCACAATTGGAAAATCTGTTCCAATCACTAGGTTCCATGGTAATTTAGGGGTTACTCCTATCACCATTACCTGTTCATTTCCCTTTGCCTGCATTCTGGCTTTAACCAATGAGGCCATTTCAGTCTGCCCAAATACACTTGTGAGAGGCTTTTCCCCATATATACTGCCCTTTTTACTAAGTGAGGATATACTAATGTCTTTCTACTCCCAGTAACCACCAGGCCTCTGACAGCCACCTGACAAACTTTTGTTGGAACCATAATTTTACTCCTTAGAGGTCCTTGCACTACTGCAAACATTCCCTAGCTTCCCAATATCTTCCTTTCATTTGGGCAGGAGCCAAAGTCTTTATTATTATTATTATTATTAATTATTAATTATTATTATTATCTTTTTGTTAATTTTTTTAATTACAAAAAAAGAAAAAATATATAAAAATGCTTTAACATAAAATGCAAAAAATACAACAAAAAAGTTTGTGTATAATGAAAATATGTTATATCTAATAGTACACAGTTCCAATTCTGTATATGCTTCTCTAATACAAATATCATTCAAGAACTTATATATTTCTAATAGAATTATATGACTATCCTGTGTTTTTTTTTTTTTTTTAACCAGTGTATTTTGTATAAATACCTATCTGTGGATATCTGAGGGACTGCCTTTCCCTGATTTCATCTGCCCATCCTACCAGATCCAGCAGAGAGGGCATGTTCTGCCACCTTGGGAGCTTTGCCTGGCAGGCCCCAGATGGCAGGACTTTTCTGCAGTGGCGCCTGCACTGTGGAATCTTATCCCCCCTGAGGTGAGGTTGGCCTCATCATTGTTGAGCTTCCGGAGATCCCCTAAGACACGGCTATGCCAGCAGGCCTGGGGACCCCAGGGGATGGGGGAATTAATGAGGTGGCTCCCTTACTTTTTAACATCCTTTTATTCTCTGTTTTATTTTGCTTTTTATATTTTTAATATATTTATTGATTGTTTCTAGCTTTGTTGTATGCCACCCAGAGTTGCCTGTGGTGAGATAGGCAGCTATATAAATTGGAATAATAATAATAATGAATGAGCCCCATATTTCATTATACTTGTCCATACAAAGTCAACATCTATAGGCAATCCACTCATAAGTGGCGAGTGTAATCAGTCTTCAATCCATTGAATAAATGGGACCATACACTTATCTTTCCAATGTTGCAATATCAGTCTTTTGGTCATAGTAAGGGCATGGAGAATCCATTTACATTGTCCAGTTGTCAGGTTCCATGTACTGGGTGTATAGTTCAAAAGAATATTACCCTTTGAAAATGTTAGCTTTTGTCACACAATCACATTTATATAGTCCAGTGCTTTCTCCCAAAACCTAATAAGTATAGGACATTGTAAAAACATATATTTTAAAGAAGCATTGTCCTTATTACATCTCCAACAAAATGCTTAGTTTGAAATCCTTTTCTGTACAGATGTACTGGAGTCCAATATATTCTAAATGTTATTTTTTGTTGTATAAGCCATAATGTAAGGTCCATTGACACTCTTGGCATAGAAGTTAAGACACACAGAGTCAGGATCTCTTTTAGTGAAGTCGCAAGTCCTCTACCATCTGGCCTAGTGAAGTCCTCTACCATCTGGCCTGGTTCAGCAGATAGTGTCATAGCTGAAATTGAGGCAATTGCTGAATGCTTAGGTCTAGTTGCCATTCTAATAGCTTGTTAAAAACAAAATAACATGTAATGAAAAGTTTTATTTACTGAATGATGAAAGTCCTTATCCACACAGTCTGAGAATACAGAAGTTTGAAAGCCTTTTAATCGAGAGTGAGTGCACATCTCTCCTATCCCAGACTGGAAATCCTGGAGCCAAAGGTCTCTTTACACCTTTTTCCTTCAACCCTTCCTGCTCTTTAGGGTTCCTACTTTCTGACACAGACTTTCTTATTCTCCTTTCACTTTCGATACCTCCCTTCCAATCATCCTCTGTCCTTTTTGCCACCAGGTAGTCCTTGGCCAATTCCACGGCCCTTAGGCTTGTTTCTGGGTGGTGTTCCTGCACCCAAAACCTCACTTTGGCAGGGAATATGTGTAGAAAGTGCTCTAAAATTACTTCCTCTACCACTTTCTCTTTGCTCCTTTCATCTGGCCTCAGCTATTTCCTCCCTAGGTCTTCCAGTCTCACCCATCATTCACAAACCCCTTCATGTTTGTCATACGTGTAGCTCCTAAACCACTGCCTATAGGTATAAGGAGCTACATTCTATCTGTATAGGATTACCTCTTTAACATGACAATAATCTGTTACTTTCCTAGCGGGAGGACTACTATAAGCCCTTAGAGCTTTTCCTGTTAAACATGGGGCCAACACTCTCAGACCATTCACAAGACGTAGCAACTCTTTCCAACATTGTTAAATTGGCTGCTATACCTTCTTCCTCTGTTAAATTAGGGCATTTGATATCTTTGGGACCACTTCCCCTCCCTATATGTTCAGGAAACCCTAGAGATAAATGTGTCCCTCCTGGAGACTGGACTCCTTTAAGTAGGCCTATCAGCCCCCTCAACTCTTCCCTCCTTGCCTCTCTCTCTTCCCATTCTAACCTATCCTTCCTCTCTGTCTTCCTCCAGGGCCACCCTTTCTTCTCTTTATTAATTAATCAAAGCCTTCCCTCTTGCTCTTACCTCAATATTTATGAAATGATATTGGCCCAGGTGTCTGGGCCTAGCCCCTTTTCTGGCTGTTCAACCTTCCTCTTTGATTTAACTGCAGCCTTAGGCTGGACACCTGCCTCTACCAAACTAGTGGCCTCCTCAATGTCCAAAGGAGAATCAGCCCCTTCTACCTTTCCCACCCCTTTTTGTGTGATGTAGGTTCTAGTGAGGGGTCTGGTTTCTGCAGCCAGAATGTTGGCTCTTGCCTGCCAAGTCTGCAAGGGCCAAATTCCCTTCCTTTAGCAGCTATGGCTTTTTATTTTTCATTCACGGTACTTACTGAGTCTGAGTCAACCCCACTTCTTCCCCCAATCATCTTGGGTTCTTTTTTAAACTATGCCCAACCTTTTCAGATTGACACCAACTCAAAAGAGACCCAAAAGCACCAGGTCCTGGCCCAGGTGGTTTCTTTATATCTCCCTGTAAGGGTTTAAGCCCCTTCATGGATCACTGCCTTGTTGTGGCGAAGGGGCTTGCATAACAGTGAAGCTATGAGCTATTCTATGCAGGGCCACCCAAGACGGACAGGTCATGACAAAGAGTTCTGACAAAATGTGGTCCACTGGAGAAGGAAATGGCAACCCACTCCAGTATCCTTACCAAGAAACCCCCATGGACAATATCAAAAGGCTGAAAGATATGATGCCAGAAGATGAGCCCCTCAGGTTGGAAGGTGTCCAATATGCCACTGGGGAAGAGCGGAGGGCAATTCCAAGTAGCTCCAGAAAGAGTGAAGCGGCTGGGCCAAAGCCGAAAGGACTTTCAGCTGTGGATGTATCTGGAAGTGAAAGGAGGTCTGATGCTGTAAAGAACAATATTGTATAGGTACCTGGAATGTAAGATCTATGAACTAAGGCAAGCTGGATGTGGTCAAACATGAGATGACAAGATTGAACATCGACATCTTGGGAATCAGCAAATTAAAATGGATGGGAATGGGTGAATTTAATTCAGGTGGCCATTATATCTTTTACTGTGGGCAAGAAACCCTTAGAAGAAATGGAGTAGCCCTCGTAATCAATAAGAGAATGGGAAAGGCAGTGATGGGGTACAACCTCAAAAACAACAGAATGATCTCAATGCGAATCCAAGGCAAACCATTCAACATCACAGTAATCCATGTCTATGCCCCAACCACTGATGCCGAAGAAGCTGAAGTTGACGATGAAGACCTACAACACCTTCTAGAACTAGCACCAAAAAAAAAAAAGATGTCCTTTTCCTCATAGGGGATTGGAATGCTAAAGTAGGAAGTCAAGAAATAATCGGAATAACAGGCAAGTTTGGCCTTTGAGCACAAAATGAAGCAGGGCAAAGGCTAATAGAGTTTTGTCAAGAGAACAAGCTGGTCATAGCAAACATTCTTTTCCAACAACACAAGAGATGACTCTACACATGGACATTACCAGATGGTCAACACTGAAACCAGATTGATTATATACTTTGCAGCCAAAGATGGAGAAGCTCTATACAGTTAGTAAAAACAAGACCAGGAGCTGACTGTGGTTCAGATCATGAGCTTCTTATTGGAAAATATAGGCTTAAATTGAAGAACGTAGGGAAAACCACTAGACCACTCAGGTATGACTTAGATCATATTCCTTGTGAGGAATACACAGTAAAGGTGATGAATAGATTTAGGGGATTAGAGTTGGTAGACATGGTGCCTGAAGAACTATGGACAGAGGTTCGTAACATTGTACAGAAGGCAGCAACTAAAACCATCCCAAAGAAAAAGAAATGCAAGAAAGCAAAATGGCTGTCTGATGAGGCTTTACAAATAGCTGTGGAAAGAAGGAATGCGAAAAGCAAGGGTGAAAGGGAAAGATATAAGCAACTGAATGCAGATTTCCAGAGAATAGCAAGGAGAGATAAGAATTAAATGAACAATGCAGAGAAATTGAGGAAAACAATAGAATGGGGAAGACTAGAGATCTCTTCAAGAAAATTGGAGATATCAAGGGAATGTTTTGTGCAAAGATGGGCATGATAAAGGACAAAAAAGCCAGGGACCTAACAGAAGCAGAAGAGATTAAGAAGAGGTGGCAAGAATACACAGAAGAACTCTACAAGAAAGATCTTAATGTCCCTGATGTCCACTCTGGTGTGGTCACTGACCTTGAGCCAGACATCCTAGAGAGCGAAGTCAAGTGGGCCTTAGGAAGCATTGCTAACAACAAAGCTAGTGGAGATGACAGTATTCCAGCTGAGTTATTTAAAATACTAAAAGATAATGCTGTTAAAGTGCTGCACTCAATATGCCAGCAAGTTTGGAAAACGCAACAGTGGCCATGGGATTGGAAAAGGTCAGTTTACGTTTCAATTCCAAAAAAGGGCAATGCCAAAGAATGCTCAAACTATCACACAATTGCGCTCATTTCACATGCTAACAAGGTTATGCTCAAAATCCTACAAGCTAGGCATCAGCAGTACATGAACCGAGAACTACCGGATGTACAAGCTGGGTTTCGAAGAGGCAGAGGAACTAGAGATCAAATTGCCAACATTCGCTGGATCATGGAGAAAGCACGAGGGTTCCAGAAAAACATCTACTTCTGCTACATTGACAATACAAAAGCCTTTGATTGTTGGATCACAACAAACTGTGGCAAATTCTTAAAGAGATGTGGGTACCAGACCACCTTACCTGTCTCCTGAGAAATCTGTATGCAGGCCAAGAAGCAACAGTTAGAACCAGTCATCGAACAACTGATTGATTCAAAATAGGGAAAGGAGTACGACAAGGCTGCATACTGTCACCCTGCTTATTTAACCTATATGCAGAGTACCAAGAAATGCCAAGCTGGAAGAATCATAAGCTGGAATTAAGATTGCAGGGAGAAACATCAACAACCTCAGATATGCAGACGATACCACCCTCATGGCAGAAAGTGAAGAAGAACTAAAGAGCCTCTTGATGAGGGTGAAAGAGGAGAGTGCAAAAGCTGGCTTGAAACTCAACATTAAAAAAACTAAGATCATGGCATCTGGACCCATCAATTCCTGGCAAATGGAAGGGGTAGAAATGGAAGCAGTAACAGACTTCATTTATTTGGGCTCCAAGATCACCGCAGACGGAGACTGCAGCCATGAAATTAAAAGACGCTTGCTCCTTGGTAGGAAAGCTATGGCAAGCCTAGATAGCATATTAAAAAGCAGAGACGTCACCTTGCCGACAAAGATCCACATAGTCAAAGCTATGGTTTTCCCCATAGTAATGTATGGCTGTGGGAGCTGGACCATAAAGAAGGCTGAGCGCCGAAGAATTGATGCCTTTGAACTGTGGTGCTGGAGAAGACTCTTAAGAGTGCCCTGGACTGCTAGGAGGTCAAACAGACAATCTTAAAGGAAATCTACCCTGACTGCTCATTGGAAGGATTGATAATGTAGCTCAAGCTCAGATACTTTGGTTACCTAATGCGAAGAGAGGACTCTTTGGAAAAGATCCTGATGCTGGGCAAGATTGAAGGCAAAAGGAGAAGGGGACAGCAGAGGATGAGATGGTTAGATAGCATCCCTGAAGCAATGAGCATGAAACTGAGCCAACTCAGGGAGGCAGTGAAGGACAGGAAGGCCTGGCGCAATGTGGTTCATGGGGTCATGAAGAGTCAGACACGACTTAACAACTGAACAACAAAAAGGGTTGGAGAGGCATTTTATTTTGCAAAACAAAGATGTAAAAGTGATATATGAAACTTACAAATCTATGCGTGAGGGCTTCCTATTTTTTTATCCTATAATCTGTTCTATTGCTATTATTTCTATACTATTATTATGATAATTACTATTACTATGACAATGTTTCCTCTACAGTATATTCTATACTATTACTGACAATAGTAATTCTGACAATTACTATTACCTAAACATTATGTCCCATACTATTTCTAGTATGCATAAATGTTTCCTCCTTTCTGAGCTATTCTTAATTTTTCTCCCTGCAGTTTCTTCTACCTTTTTCTCCTCTGTTAATGGCTAGCACATAGAGCTCTTGCACCTGTCCATGTTGTACCTTGTCTTGCTGGGCCTTCATACTTCTTTTTCCTCTAGACCATCCACTCCCTCTGAAGGAAACACACCTTCTTTCTTTTGGCTGCTGCATGTCTCTGCTGTTGGCAGCAGAGCTCCGAAACACACATCTCCTCCCACACCTGTGTCAAGACTGCTGCTTTACTGGCGACACTGCTATTCTGACACTGGGGAAAGTCTCAGATGGGAGGGAAAGAAGGCAACACAGGTGCCTGCCATTTTTCCCAGCAACCTGCTCTTCCACAGGCTTCCCTAGTTGATCTAATTGGTCTGGCTGGTACTGGTCAAAGTAGGCAGTCCTGCTAGGCACCAAATCATGAAGGGCTTTATAAGTCAGAATCAGCAACTGAAAATCAATCAGCAATCAATGTAGGCTCCCCCATCTATTATGCATAATGTGTAAATGAAGTGCAGAAATGGAGATGTTCTCTATGGAAGACTGAGTGCTGATCTAACTTCATCTTGCAGTTCTAGAGGTTCTTATAAGTAGGGAATATCTTCTAAGGTATCTTGGATGTTGACATCTCTATTACACAGAATTTCAGTATAATCCATCTTTGTTTGTTCTTCTTTCAATCAACTATTATTTATTCATGAATGTCCTTTAGCATACCAATTCAAGTTTGGAGATCTTTTGGAAAACTTTTGTAGTTTTTACATGTCTGTTTTCACGTTCAGTGCTTTTACAGATGTCATTATAATACTGCTCGTCTCCTTTAACAGCTCCCTGAAATCCTTTATTAAAGGTCTCCCAGTCCAGAAATGGATGGAAGTAGCGTACATGGTGAACTTGCTCAAAGATGTTCTTGGCCATAGCTGGCACCTGTTCTTTAAGCAGAAGGTGTGAGTCCAAAAGGACCCTCATATTGTTATGGCCCAAAACTCAGTCTCTGACTCTGAAGAATCTGCTGCAGCTGAACCTGTGGAATATCAGCCTCAGGAGACACTGAGCCAGGAATCACCTGAGGCTGATCAGACCCAGGCACCATCAGGACAGCTGGAGCAGTCAGATGATGAGGCATGGCCCCCAAGCCTTCGGACTTGGCGAATACAGCAGAGAGCAGAGCAAAGATGCTCAATGAGGCTCCTTGCCAAGCAAAGGAGAAGCTATCTTAATTGAAGAGAGCTGGCTGCAGCCTGATTTAAGAGGCAGCCCTGACCTGTGTTTCTTTGTTGGAAACAGCTGTCTGATCTCCTGCTCTGGTGTGTCATTCCTATGAGCAGAAGCTCACGTAAATGCCCCCCCCCCTGAAATTCTGACCTTTGGACTGGCTGATGAACCTGGCTTGGCTCTCTGAATTTCAGACTGAGTTTTGACTTCTCTTTGTTCCTGTTGAAAGTGAAACTAAATAGGCAAGTTTCTTTCCAGGAGACTTTGTTTTGATTTATGTTCCTTTCCTTGTTTGCTGGGTATTCTAGTTCAAGTCTATTTCTTAGTTTTCTTCTACGCTTTCACTGCATTTATGACTTTCTTTTCAGCCATTATTTGGATAAACATTTAGAGCACTTATTTCAGTTCCAGTCTTCAGTATATCAGTACCTGTCCATGCAGATCCCTAAAATACATCTCCAGCATTCCCCCAATTCCATCAGCCACCTACAGATGCACTGGGGATTAAGGCAGCATATAAGTTAATAAATAAATAAAATACCTTTTGAAGCTTGCATTTTAAAGGTAAAATGCAAACTGAAACTGTGCTTCCATTTGTATTTATCTGAAATATTTAATGCAGTTTGCCTTTGCCTTTTTTAAAAAAAAAATGCACGCATAGCAAAAAATCTGCAGAAAAATTCATCTTTTCCTGAAGATCATGCATTAATCATGCACCATAGGTAGAATGGTGAACAGAAATACAAATATTGTTAAATAACCCTGTTCTTCCCTTTTGCTGAGAGAACAGCAAATTGTTATCTGTTTTTGGGGAAAAATTGATATAATTGAATGTTGACTATGAAGTCAGAATAACTCTTGACATCAATTTGCAGATTGAGGGCCACGTGCAGCTTAGAAGTTGTGCGCCACCCATGCTTTAGAAAAATACTGTTTTTGAGATAAAAGTTACCAGATCTGAGCTACACAAATCCAGCAGAGGGCAGCAAAGAGAGGGAGGGAACTCTGTTTCCATGCTGCCATCTACTGGCCATTTAGAACTTTGCAGCCCAGAATGGGTAGCTCTTTTTTATGTTATTAGTCAATTCAACAAACACAAATAAAAACTATGCAACAGTACTAATATAAGCAAAAGCAAAAATACATGTAATAGGGATAAAAATAAACTAAAACTTAAAAAAAGAAAGGGAAAAGATCTATGTGATATTGATATACAACTAACTCAGTCCTTCAACATGTTATTGACTGTGGAACATCTCACAATAACTCCATCTGGATCTGGTGAGAGTAAGGGAGGTGACCTTGACGGATATATGCAAGATCCATTACCTAAGCCAGTGTTGTCCAAACTTGGCCACTTTAAGATGAGTGGACTTCAACTCCCAGAATTCCCCAGCCAGCCATGCTGGGGACGGGGGATTCTGGGAGTTGAAGTCCACTCATCTTAAAGTGGCCAGGTTTGGGCAACACTGACCTAAGCAAAGGGGGCTGAAGCATTCTTTAAGTCCTGGAAAACAATATTCAGAAGCAGCTCAGGCAGACACCCCCCTACTCCCAGTTGGAGAATAAGGAGGGGGAAGAGGTCTATTCTGTTATAGCCGGTCTCAATAAAGTATGGATCTAGTCTTCCTGTGGAACTCATTTTCTGGTCTGGTCTACCTAGTGTGGCTGTCATCAATCTGTTTCAGCCCTCTTTGCCTAGGTAACAGTTTTTGCATATTTCTGTCAAGGTCTTTTTCCTTACTGTGCACATTTCATAACGAACTCAGCCCCTTTTATACTTGCATCACCACTTCATGCACCAGTACTTCAGGGGTCATGACAACACGTTGCACATTTTGTCATTCTGACAAAATCTTGGCTAGCTGCAGACAACCTTGGGCATGGGTCTCGAGCAAAGAAAATAAATAAATTAACTGGCCCTTGTTGGGCTCTTGGCATTCTCTGAGCTTGGTTTTCTCCTTGTAGATTTTCCGTTACCGGGCTAGAGAGCATCATCAGTATTCTGACATGAAGTGAGGTCTAGTGGCTGTTTCTATATAGCAGCTTGTCCTACCAGCTTTTGTCCTTGTGGATACTCCTTCGTGATGGATAGCTCCTGCTTATCTGAGTGTTGGTTAACAGGGGTGTGACGAGGGAGGATGAGCTGTGGGCTGTGGGCTTCTTCTAGCTTTTGGTTGCTTGTTTTCTGGAATGGTTTGTAAATGGGGTTCAGTCTTATAGGCCTATTGATGGCGAATCAGTCCGAGGTATGGGTTGTAGAAATCCTCTTGCATTCTTAGACCTGGCTTGATCAGTAGCCCATAAACCCACACAATAACCCTATGCAAAGTCAAAGACCCAGCAGCCCAAGAAGAGAAACAGGAGTTAGTTACTTACCACATATAATGTGAGGACAGTGAACACCATCGAGTAGGACAAGCAGGTAGAGGGCAGGCTGACTACATTCATGAACATCAGTTGGCAATCAGAAGAGTTGTTGGTGCCATTTTTATCCTCTTTCTATTTCTGCAGGGTTGTTTTAACTTTTAATTTTTATATGGGGTTTGTTTTCTATTGTATTTTTCATGTGAGCCTCCGAGAGTCATCTTTGATTGCAGCAACATACCAGTATGTTTAATAAATAAATAAAATAAGCACAAAAAACAACAGCCCCCCCCCCCATGTAACTCCACCTCTGAATGGGATGGATTTGTTTACTGTGATTTTCATAATTCCTGAAATTCATTTTGAAAACAGCCACACTTACCAAGATCAGGGAAGACGAAAGTGAGGTTTCCAATTCTTTGCCTTAAGTCAGTTTCCCTTAATCTGCTGTTAAAATGTTGCAGCTTGCAAAACACTGGCAGGCTATAAGTTGTTTTTATATGTGGCTCCCCGGGCAGCCACACTGAGATAATAGTTCTCTTTCACTTCCAGCCTGGTGCTGGTAAATGCCTCCCTCTTGTCACTTCCTCCTCACTGCAATCTATCAAGCCTCTTCCCTTCCCATCTGCTGTAGTCCTGCTGCAAGAATGGGCATCAAGTCAGATACTCAGAGCTTTGCATATAAGCCTTGTGCCCTTCAAGCATGATTACTACTCTCTTGAAACACAAATGCAGTGCATTGAAACACACACATTCAGGCTGGAACTAGTTTTGATTTCCATTCAGCATTCTTCTCATTTGGCATCAAACTCACAGAAAAATTCCAACTGACCTAACTGTAAATACAGGGACTGCTAAATCTATTTCACTCCCCTGGCATTTTCTTTTCATGGTGAACATAGGAAGAAAAGCAGACTGCTTTGAAGGAGGGTTCCTTGAAGTCATGCCTCTCCCAAATCTGTCCCCAAAGCTGGACTCCCTTGGGACGTGCTCACATTCCTGGAACCAGGAGAGGCCTGGTCCCCTACAATGACAAAATAATGTGGGAAATATATCATTGGGGAACAACCTGAGATGTTCATAGTGAAAGAGATTTTCCCAAATGTTCTCTTTAGGGCTGTGTGATCAAGACGACAAGAAATGAAGTACATTTGAGGCACCCTTGTAACAACCTTAATTTCAGGCTCAAGAGACGAGAAGACACTCCTAGACTGGTTGATAACCAGACTGAGGATATCCTGTTTCTGTATGGGCCAACAATAGGCTTACCCTTGCATATCCAATGGCTGAATTTGCCAAAATGCTTAGCTTTGTTATTGAATTAATGCAAGTTTCCTGGATTCACACATCATGTTGAACCAAGAACCAACCAAATGAGTTGGTTTGCACAAACTGACCAAGATTCAAATGACTCAACCTTAGCATACTGCATAAATGCAATTGTTTGGTCTTTAACTAACCTGGCTCAGAATATTATGTGGACTCAATTAAGAGAGACCAAGTGGTGATGCTATTCCTGTTTCAAGTAAGCCCTGCAAAGCTCTTACAAAATTCTATGTAAGCTCCAAAGTGTGGTGTAGTTCACTTGAGATGTGTATCCATCCATGAATTTATTCTGGAGGAAACAGGATGTTGCTATTCATTCTGTGGATTCCCTGTGAGATTTGACATCAGAATGAGAGACTTTCCATCTTCAGTTTTAGCATGATTCCAGAGAATAAGGCTGTTACTTCAGATGATGGAGTATGGCCAATATCATGGTTCTTCAAACTCTAGGTTCTCCTTGCAAACCCATCTGTAAGGCTGATGGCAGTCAGCATCCTTCCAGCTGTATCCACCCAATGAAGGCACAACAGAAACACAGTCTTGTTCTCTTCCTCCATGTCTGTTTGAGTGGCTAGGACTTCCACTGGACCAAAACCTGGAGTGGGAAAAGGGGGAAGAAGATGGCGCTTACACAAAAAAGGCAGAGAAAAGCTGCAAAAACCATGCATTTAACAGACGGAACAAAGGAGTTGAATGAATAAACAGCATGATTTGCAAACGGAGAATCTTTTCTGAAATCCTCGTGGGCGTGCCTTGGGGTGTATCTGGCAATGCTTTAGATCTGAAGGGGAAAAGAGGCTGTAAAGCACTCATGCAATACCTACCAACAACTCCTTAAAGCAGCTGCATCTTTCTCTTACAGTATGGGTGCAGTAAGGTGTGCTTGCACATGCAAACCTGGGATGTGGCAGGGTGACCGCATCTGGTTTCCTGAAGCAGCGGGGGTTCTTGAATTGCACCCTCCATCACTCCTGGGGACAGCCTAGTCAATGTTTGTTTATTTATTTGTATCCCTGCACAGTGTTGCTCATGAGGAGGAAAATGGCATGCCTCTTCTGCTCAGCCAGAGGGGAGATAACATGCTGAAGTGAAACTCCTTCAAAATGAGAGTGACGATTCCATTTTTTAAAAAGCACGCCATTGTTATTATTAGATTTTCCCCTGCATTTATGTATTAATTTACATGAACATACCTGATACTCCTGCCTCCTATTTTTCCCACAACCACCCTGTGAGGTGGGCTGGCCTGAAAGAGTATGATGTTACCTATATCAAGGTTCAGAAGCTATCGGATATTGAAAGCCAGAAGGAGAAAAGGAAATAAAACACTGGCTTCTCAGGGGCTTTAGCAAAGGGAAAGCTCAGAACATTCTCTGTAAGACAAAATTAAAATTCTAATTTGCATTTGAATTTAAATTTGCAAATTAATTTCATTAGCAAATGCAATTTGCTAAATATTTCCTGGATCTCCAATTTCCAACTCGCTGGAAATTGGCATACGCTTATTTAGCTTGGAGTCAGCCTCTGCTGAGCAAAAAGCCCAGAAGAAACTGAAAACTGGATCTGCCTCTTCTCCTTAAAGCCCATTTAATTTTCTAGCCCTTGATTGGTTCATCAGGGTTTGATTTTCATGAACTTGGATGGTCTCTGCTCACTATCTAGATTGACAGGCTTAGGTCTGATTGACAGATCAGGGTCCCTTAACTCTTCCGGCGTGAAGAAAAGGAGGTGCTAACACATGGTATTTCCTTGGTAACAAAAGAAGAGAGTTAAGCTGACTGCTGGAGAAGACTCTTGAGAGTCCCCTGGACTGCTAGGAGGTCAAACCAGTCAATCTTAAAGGAAATCAACCCTGATTGCTCATTGGAAGGATCGATAATGAAGCTCAAGCTCAGATATTTTGGTCACCTAATGCGAAGAGAGATCTCTTTGGAGAAGACCCTGATGCTGGGAAAGATTGAAGGCAAAAGGAGAAGAGGACGGCAGAGGATGAGAGGGTTAGATAGCATCACTGAAGCAATGAGCATGAAACTGAGCAAACTCAGGGAGGCAGTGAAGGACAGGAAGGCCTGGCGCAATATGGTTCATGGGGTCACGAAGAGTCGGACACGACTTAACAACTAAACAACAACAAAGCTGACTTTCTCCTTCTGAGACTCACCCTCCCTCCTCCCTAGACCATCCCTGCATTTCCCTGTATGGGTATGAGGGGATGTACTATCTGATTACATTTGTAAATGTCTATAAATTTCTGATGTTTGCTTTGCAAGGTGTGGTTTCAATCAGCATTCATTGCCATGATGTTGATTGGGCTCACCCAGATGTGTCTTGGCCAAAATATATCTGTTTACTTTCAAAGAAGTCTCGTCTCAAGTTTTTGTCTGGCTCTCTAAAACTTGGGTAGCATAGAATGCCTTACACTGCCTTTAACTCTTGCTACTATCTTTGCTTTCTTTTGCCACAGTCATTCTACTTCTATATGCAGGTCTTTGTATTTTGTGATTTTCTCCAGTTCTTTCTCTTCTCTTCTGCTCTCTCCAGGCATTGCAATGTCCACTATCCAGACTTTTTTGCCTTTCTTATCAGCCATGGTTAAGTCTGGGGTGTTGTGTGGCAGGTGCTTGTCTGTTTGAATTCTAAAGTCCCAGATCACTTTAGCTTCTTCATTTTCTGTTACTATGTCTGTTTTGTGGTCCCACCAGTTCTTGCTTGCAGGCAAGTGGTATTTCTTCCAGATACTCCAATGCGCCATTGTGGCTACTTTGTCGTGCCATTGTTTGTAGTCAGTCTGTGCGATCTTCTTGCAGCAGCCGACTAGGTGGTCCACTGTTTCTTCAGCTTCCTTGCACAGGCAGCATTTCCTATCTGTGGCTGCCTTTTCAGTTCTGGCTTTGTATGCATTTCTTCTTAAGGCTTGGTCTTGTGCAGCCAGAATTAGCCCCTCTGTCTCTTGCTTTAATTCCCCTGCTGTTAGCTATTGCCAGGTCTTGTTGTTATATGCTTTGCCTGCTAGTTTTTTTGTGTATTGGCCATGTAATACTTTCTAAGACATGCCTTGACGTTTCTCCTTTTTTATTCATTTCGTCTTTCTTGTAGGCCAATTTGTTCTCTCCAGTACTCAGTAAGCCCTCATTGTGTACTAGCTTTAGTGCATCTTCTTCACTGACCTTCAGATATTCTTCCAATGCCCTTTTTTCTTCTTCAACTGTCTGGTGTAGTTGCAACATTGCATGCCCACCAATGATTCTTGGTAAGTAGAGTCTGTCAACATTACTCCATTGATGGAGGACATGATTTGTTGTCATAATTTTTCTGGTCTTCCTATCCAGGGCTTCTAGTTCTGCTTGAGTCCAGTCTCTATTTCAGTTGTGTATCTAATTTTTTTAAAATGTATTTAAACAATTTATATGGCCATCCAACTCACTCATGGTGACTCTGGGCAGCTTACAAATATTAAAATCCCAATACAAAACCCACTCCACCACCCCCCACCCTCCTGGCAACAACAGTACATTTACACCAGCCATTTGATGGGCTCTGGGTCAACCTGGGATCCCCAGGCCCACTGGCACAACCATGTCTTCAGGGCCTTACAGAAGAGCATCAAGGTGGGGACCGGTCTTATCTCTGCGGGGATGATGTTCCACCAGGAGGGAGCCATCCTGGAGAAAGGCCTTCTTCTTGATGGACTTCCTTAAGAGCGGGGGCCCGTAACATACCTGCCTCCCCAATTTGGTGGGTCGGGCAGATGAAACTGGGAAAAGGCGGTCCTTCAGATAACCTGCCCCAAGCCATGTAAAGCTTTAAAGGTTACAACCAGCACCTTGAATTGGACCCAGAAGCAAAGTGGCAGCCAATGCAGCTCCCGCAAGAGAGGTGACACGTGTGCAAATCTAGGCTTGCACAAAACTATACAGGCTGCCACGTTCTGAACCAACTGAAGCTTCCGGATACTTTTCAAGGGCAGCCCCATGTAGAGAGCATTACAATAGTCAAGGCAGGAAGTGACTAGGATGTGGGTGACTGTGAGCAGGGCCTGTTGGTCCAGGAAAGGGCATAACTGGCACACAACCCGCAGTTGTGCAAAGGCCCTCCTGGCCACAACTGCCACCTGCTCCTCAAGCAGGAGTTGCAAATCCAGGAGAACCCCCAGATTACGCACGGGGTCCGTCTGGGGCAGGGCAACTCCATCCAAGACCAAGGATGGCAAATCTCCATGGACCAAAGAACCCCAAACTCAGAGCCATTCCATCTTGCCAGGGTTCAGTTTCAACCCATTGCCCCCCATCCAGACCTTAACAGCCTCCAGGCACCGCGAGAGGGAGATTGTGGCATCACTTAACTCGCCATGGGCTGAGATATACAGCTGAGTATCATCAGCATACTGATGATCTCTCACTCCATGGTGGTGGATGATCTCACCCAGCGGCTTCATGAAGATGTTAAACAGGAGTGGATAAAGTACCGAACCCTGCAGCACCCCACAAAGCAGGGGTCAAGGGCCAGACATCTCACTCCCTATCAACACTGACTGGGAATGCCCACAGAGGAAGGAAGTGAACCAGGGCAACACAGTGCCCCCACTCCCAATCCCTGGAGCTGCTCCAGAAGGATACCATGGTCGATGGTATCGAAGGCCGCCAAGAGGTCAAGCAGAGCGAGGATGGACACACTGCCCCCATCTTGCTCCCGCCAGAGGTCATCAACAAGTGCACCCAATGCCATTTCCATCCCATATCCAGGCCTGAACCCTGACTGAAAAGGATCCAGATAATCAATTTCATCCAAGTACCTCAGGAGCTGCAGCACAACCACCTTCTCAATAAACTTCCCTAAAAAGGGAAGATTGGAGACTGGACAAAAATTATCCAACAGGGTGGGATCTAGCAATGGCCTCTTAAGAAGAGGGTGGACCACAGCCTTCTTAAAAGGTTAGGGCACCACCCCCTCCCCCAGAGAAGCATTAATCACCAGCAGAACCCACCCACATGTCATATCCCGGGAGGCTTTCACCAGCCAGGAGGGGCATGGGTCTAAAACGCAGGTGGTTGCACTCATACTCCCTAGGATCCTGTCCACTTCCTCCAGAGCAACAGGATCAAACCAATTCCTAATGATTGGAATTGCCCAGGTGTTAATTGCCTTGATGATATTTCCTCCACTGAGGAAATCTTCTGCACTCTCATGATATATTCACTACTAACCTTCTTCTTGACTTCAATGTGCTTGATGTTGTCAGCTTAAAGGATGCCCAGGTATTTGTAGTGATCCCCTTCATCCAGACTCTTGATTATTTATTTCCACAGGGCATCTTGATTCCTTCAGTTTTCACTATTTTCCCCTTGTTGATGGTGAGGGTGGTACATTTGTCCAGTTCAAACTATTACCAGCTGGGACTGTTGGTGATAAAGTTGATTAATGAATATGGGTTTTTCTCCTTCTATCAATTCATATTTTTCTTTCTATTTCTCTTTGCTAATTTAATATGGCTACCTTATCGTAATACTACATTGCAAATACCACAAAACTGGTTGTATCTATTCTTAATGAAATAAACATGACAAAAATAATCATCGTCAAGGGTGTGCAATGCATATATTGCTGGAGGGTGGAAAATATGCAGGAAGTCAGAAGAACCAAGCAAGGAAACAGAAGACAATATGCAAAATTAATTTATTTTTAGCAGAAAGAAGGGTACAATTGAACTATTCCACTTTTCATTTTGGTAGGCACCCAGAGTCTATGAGTTGGAAGAGAAGGTCTCTTTCTTAGCTCAAAGAAGCCCAGTGGAAACCTGGTCTTGGACATGGATGCCAGAGAGCTGAGCTCTTCAATGATGCATTTCAGGAACCCTGCTGGATATCCAAGAGGGGAGGGGAGGGGAAGGGAGGGGAGGGGAGGGGAGGGGAGGGGAGGCTTGTTGCAGCAATCCAGTTTCAGGTTCCTGAACGCGGCTGAGGTTCTATGTGTACCACTTTTTATCTGGCTTCCTCTTACAGATGAGGAAGTTATATGTTGAGCAGTCAACATTTGTCCAGCAGTTTGGTGGTGTCAAACACCTGGATAACATGGTGGTACATTCGTCTGTACTGTGATTAGTTATGGTTGCCGCAGACCAGTAGCTGGAAATCAAACACAATACAGATCAATCACTCAGCCAATCAAGCTAAATGGTCATCAGTGGAAGGATAATGTGAAGGGCAGGGGTATCCCTGGGAGGGTCAAAAAAGTCAAGATGGTGGCCACAACATAAGGAAAGGCCTATTTCTTTTTACATGTGTATGTGATACCCATAAAAGAGGCAAGGCTTTGATTGTGTAGTCATGGCTACCATCTTGATTTTTTTGACCCTCCCAGGGATGCCAACATATCTAATATGTCTGCCTTCTATTTTCCCAGGGATGCCTCTGGTAGAAGGGGGCCATGTCACTTTCTTTGCCTAAGCCTGATTCTGCTGTCCTCTTATTCTAAGGTTGGAGGAAGTTCATTTTTGTATTTCCTTCCTCAAAATGTTAAGGAACCAGGATACTGAGTTTTGTGATCCAGGGATCACAACACTTGAGCAATTTGGTCCAAAGGTCTCAGTTTGCTCACCATGGTCTGCACCACTGAAACAGTGTCCAGTTCTGATCAGTGATGCTGTTCATTTCAAAAGGGTCCTCAGTGCTCACTCACTGATCTGTCTTTCATCCATGGTCTCCTTCTCTCTCAATTTTAGATGGTGCTCTTGTGGTGATCCTACCTACCATAGTTTCAGCTTTACTTGCAATGCCTGAATCTCAAGATGAATATGGTATTAAAAAAGAACTCTTGGCTAATCCATAAGTTGCCCTTATCAATTAGGGCAGACTTCTCTATGGCCACCAAGTCCAATATCTTCCCCTTTCCTACAGATGGTTAATTAAAAAGAAGGCTCTGAAATGTTTCTGCTCTGCTCATATGTTGATCTGCATGTTTTTATCTGTATGCATGCACTTTCTCCCTAGGGTGTGTTGCCTATATGTGTGTATGAGTGTGTCTATGAAGGTCTAATCAGGGCAGATGCAAAATGAAGATCCAGTTTGGTGTGGTGGTGAAGGTGCTGGCCTAGAAACCAAGTGACTGTGGGTTCTAGGCCTGCCTTAGGCATGAAAGCCATTTGGGTGACTTTGGGTCAGTCACTCTCTTTCAGCCCAACCCACCTCACAGAATTGTTGTTGTGTGGAAAATAGAAGGCAGGCATATTAGATATGTTTGCCACCTTGAGATAGGTAGGTAGGTAGGTAGGTAGGTAGGTAGGTAGATAGATAGATAGATAGATAGATAGATAGATAGATAGATAGATAGATAATAAAAATAATTTCCGGGGGGGGCGGTGTTTCTGTTCTTGCCTCATGTTACATCTGTGTGTTTGTACATGGGTGATGTGTGCCCAGGGAGGCACAGGGAGGGAGGGGTCAACATTGCCATAATGAAGCAGTTGGCAGCACTCCAGGCAACTACCCAATTGTGTCTCCCCTAGTTGGAATTGTGGGGATTTTTTTATGTTTTGTCTTGGTGGCGGTGGGAGGGGGGAGTTGTCTTCCTTGATCCCAAGCTGAATCTGTCCCAATTCTGAATCTGGTCTTTCTTTCATTGGCTTCTCCTTCCACACCCAATCTGGTCCTGTTCTATTCAGTTTTAAGAGAGAGAACTTGGTGGTGGCTAGAGGGATGGAGAGACAGCGTCCCAAGTCCTTTCATGTAATCGATTTCCAACATTCCTTTGGATTGGAAAAAGTGAAAAGTAATTGGGCCATTTGGAGATAAATGGATGAATGAGAATTGGTGGATTCAGCCTTTCTGCTTAATACAAGGTTTAAGCATAAGCCTATTCTTTGGTACATGTGGCAAAGGAATAAATACAAAGTTAAAAGCAGGATTGGCTTGACTGCAATAAAAGTCTGAGATAATTAGTGAAGGATACATCGGTGGCACATGAGAGATACTAAATCAGAGACATTCCTTTTTTTTTTTTTTGGCAATATGAAGAGTGAGCATGGGAAAAAGGAAGAAAGGGGAAGAAGTGAGAATGGAAATGGAAAGGGTGCTGTAAGAGAAAGAACTAGTTCTCTTTGAAAAAGTATTAAGGATGTAAGGAAAGAGCACCTGGAAGCTGTTTGGAGCCGAGTGGGAAAAAATTATGTTACAGCAGTTTGTGGAGTTACATTGATGGGACAAAAGGAAAGAGATGTTTGGAGGAATGATGACGTGAAAGAGACTGTGGATGAAGGAAACGTACATGTAAGAGAATGACTGCAGCCAAAGATGGGGATGAGAGAAAGCTGCGCATATAGAGAAAAACAGAGTTGCAAAGAAAGCAATCAAAGACATCAAGGAATTGTTATGATTTTTAAAAAGGCAGAGAAAAGGCCAATGATGGACATTAAAAGAAAGCTGTTTGGGAACCGGCTGGATGGGTTGAAAGGAATGTTAAGAAAGTCGTGGTTGGATGGAGTGGATGAGATCCTGAAATGCAGTGTATATAGTGGTGGATGGGCATGGTTATTTTGCTATGCCTTTTCTGTGCTGTGCCTGTCATTTAATTTATTTAATAATTTCCCCTTTTGTCACGTGACAAGTATGATCTAGTTTGTCCTTTTGGACAGTCATATCCTGGAGCAGCAGATTATGCATTCCTGATAAGGATGAATGTGCATAAATAGAAACTTTTCAGCAAAATACAAGTAGGAATTTCTGTCAGGGTTTCTACAGAACAAGGCATAGAGTCAGTCTATCATGTGGGCCAACTTACAAAACTTTTGATGATGTGCCATCAAGCCAGCTCCAGTTGCCTTGACTATGATAATACCCAATCCAATAATCAGAAGGATGGTTTGTGATTTCTCTTATTAGGAATGCCTAAAAACAACAACAGAACATACAATTTGAAATACTTTTATGAAATCCTCTTCCAGGGTCTCAATTGCGAAGAAGGGGAAGAGGAAGAGGAAGAGGAAGGGGAAGGGGAAGGGGAAGGGGAAGGGGAAGAAGAAGAAGAAGAGGAAGAAGAGGAAGAAGAAGAAGAAGAAGAAGAAGAAGAAGAAGAAGAAGAAGAAGAAGAAGAAGAAGAAGAAGAAGAAGAAGAAGAAGAAGAAGAAGAAGAAGAAGAAGAAGAAGAAGAAATAATTTAACATGTATGCAACCCAGCTCTCATTGACTGAGTGGCTCACAATGATCAAAAATTACAGAAAAATCAATAAAACTTAAAAGATTGATCTGGGGTAAAACATAAATAAGAATGAAGACTGACATTGCAACAACAGGTTTTTCCCAAGCTATATGATATTTGTTTGTTAAAGAGTAAAGGAAGTGCACTTCCTTTAAACAATGCATTTAAAAAATGAATTACATAGAATCTGTTAATTAACAGCATCCATAAGAAACAAAAAGGCTTCTGAGTAGTCATTGGTGCATTTATTTCCTTTCTCCTGCTGTTCTTTTATTTATTTTTAGAGTGGGTTTTTTGTTTTCTTGTTTTTGAGCAACAGCATCTGGGTTCGGTAGAGCAGTAATTCCCAAACACACATGTTTTGAGAGTATTTCTGGGGTTCGGTGGCTCAGATATCAATTTTAAAAAAATGATTGAAATGATGCAAGGATGTCACTGACAGTCAGCATCACCAAAATGAGGACACATTCTACCAATTTCTAGGATCTGTCAGACTATGTCAGGATGTCAGCCAAACAGATTATTATGAAATGGGCTAACAAAAAATCCAAATATGTTTTTAAGATGCAGCTGGAGCATTGCAGCAACCAAACAGCATAACAGCATAATCAGAATGCCCAAGGAGGAGCCCCGCTAGAGCAAAGTAAATCCATCTTGTCCAGCATGCTGGGTTCCCTGATGGTCAGCTAGATGCTACTGAGAAATCCAAAGCAGGGAAGGGAGGAATTTTCCCCCTGTTCTTCTCCTCAACTTTAAGAAGCATCATAATCAGCATAATAATGTAATGAGAGATTACATTTTTTCAGATGCAAATTTTCTCTGCCAGCTTCCTGAATAACTTTGATATTGTTCAGTGTTTTTTTAGATGCAATAGAATTAGTTCATGACTCTGTGCCAAGGGGCAATCTAAAGAGAAGTAATAACTACTTGAAATCACCATATTGATTCTATCTGTACATTTCTTAATAGCTATTGCAGGAACTCCACAAGGTCCAATATTTCCCCCCTCTTTGGACTATCCTTCCTCCAAATTTGCCCCAAGATAGAACTTTGCACAACAAACTCCAAGTGATTAAGAAGCTGGTACAGATTTCTGAAGCAATCCCCCCCTCAACCCCACACAACATTGATCTTTCAGAATATAACCAATTCACAAAGCACTATTTTGAGAGATTGTCTATCCAAGGTACTTACTTGCTCATTATAATTGTCAATACAAGCCAAGGTGGAATTTTTATTCTCACAAAATGTTCTTGCTGCTGCCCAGTTGCTGGCATCAGTACTGAAGAAATAAAGGGCACCCTTAAATGGCACCCAGTTTTTTTTTAGTAGCATAGAAATGATATCTTTGACCCAGTGAAGAAATGTTTCAGAGAGAATTGCAGAAAGAAAGGGAGAGAAAAAGATACAGAATTTAGTAGAAGATAAGTTGAAGGTCTGTTAAATATTCATACTGTATATTGAAACTGTATATTGAAATTTCACATGCCAATCTAATTTATTGAAATAATGGGAAAATGGAACACCCAACCCTTAAAAATGTTTGATTCAGTAAGGAACATACCAAATCTTTAAAGCTTCATTCATTTCCTTCCCTACCCAAAGAAGGACACAAAGAGATCTGTGCTACTGGATCCAGACTAAAGACTCAACTCTGTCCACAACAGAGTGGTCATTTAAGTACCTCTGGGAAGCCCACAAGCAAACATGGGGCAATGTACCCTCCCCACACCCGTTCCTCAGAATTCAGAAGCACACTGGTCTCACCAAAAGAGAATGTGAATGGTGCTACCTGTGGCAGTACTAAGCACACAGAAATCAAATGGCTGGGCAAGGGCCCTGTTTGCTCGGCCTCCTGAGCTCTTCAGCCTGGCTCCTGCCCTCTCACCCTATACTCTTTTCAACTCTTTTCCCCTCCCCGTGCAGATACCAGCAAAGCCCCAAAGGACTCTGAGAGAAGAAGCTGCAATTGGGAGATACTTTGGCTGTACCCATAGGAGGGGCAAGGGCTGGAGTTAGAGGGAGAGGCTTAAAAGTGCCGGAGGAACTCTGGGAAGGAGAACTGGGAGAGGACTGGAACGGAGGAGGTGCAATGGCTGGCAAACGAGATGGGTCTAGAGAATATTACAGCATTGAAGATTTGCAGCAAAAAGTAAATGTAAAATGGACCTTCACTCTTCTTGGGATGTTGGCAGCAGCATGTGTGGGGAGGGTCAAAAAGGCAAGATGGTTGAAGTGGCATCCAACCCCACCTGCACAGAGATACAAAAGAGGTAGGGTTGTGCCATGATGCCACTTCCACTTGCCTTCTTTGCTGCCTCCCCACAGATGCCGCTGGGCATCGGTTTGAAGGGAGCGCAAAGCCTCCTGAGGCAGAACAGGGTGCAACGCAGAGAAATGATAGTCGTACCTAGAGCATTTGGAAACCTAGAGGGATGGATATGCCCTAAGCTGAATGTCTGTCTTGCAGATGCACGCATGCTTAGGGAAGCCTTATGCATTATTCAAGATGGGGGAAACATGCATCTTGTAGCTCAGACCACGACCGCGCTCCCTCCTCTGCTTCTTACCAGTAAACACAGCTGAGAGAAGGTGAGAGAACCAGGCTTGCCTTGTGTAGCCGCAGATAGCTTTGCAGGAGAAGGACACTCCTCAGAGTGAAATTAGGCATTGCCTGTTCAGTTAATTAAAGGGGGTGGGGTGGGGGTCTGAATGATGTTTTGCCCTGAGTTTTCTGTCAAATCCCATGGCTCCTCAGGAAGCTTCAGTTACGGGAAGGACAAGCAGGCAGAACTGGACTGGTGATATGGCCCTAACGTGCCCCACTTGGAGACCAGCTCCTTCCAGTCCCGAGCGGCCGGATTGGCTTTTCCCGACTGGTGCCTTCCTTCGGCAGCATTAGATCTGCCTTGCTGGAAATTCTAGGAACCAACGGATCCAGAGGACCCTACATTGGGGATTTCCTTTTTCTCTCTTGCTTTTGCTCCACAAGCTTTCAAACCTTTTTTATCATCAAGAATTTGACATTATCACTGCTTTTATCATAATTTATTGAGATTTGTTTTCTGGCTTTTTAATATTCTTTTCCCTACTGCTGAATTTTTATCCAGAAGGCAGCAAAGAAACTAGTGAACCCCGTCTGGATTATTGCCAGAAAATTCTGCATAAACATGTCTATGAAGTCATGAGGAAAGCTCAACTCATGGAAGTCCTGAATTTCCTTATTTTATTTTATATTTTATTTTATTTCAGTTATTCTATTATTTTATGGATTCATTAACCACTTGCAACATCTCTGCAGTAGAGAAAAAGTGGATTACAAATTTTAATGCAATCAGGAACTACAAGTATTTGGTACTCGGTTGGCCTGAGCTTCAGCTAGGCAATCAGACGGACAAGAGCTCTCTACCTTCAAGAGCTGAGGATAGATCTTCAATAGACGTGGTCTCAGGATGGTTTCCCCAACCCAAGAATGTTTAGCATCGCACACTCAGACTTACCAACTGCACCTTCCACTTCAATGATTCTTATAGTCCATATTGTCAATTCTTCTGCTAACCTCTGAGCACCAGAAAATATTTCATATTCTAAAAAGTTTGCAACAATTCAAGTGAGACAGATCTCAACAAGCAAATAATTTTCATGATGATGATGATGGTGATGATGATTAGATTTTTATCCCACCATATATATATAGGTCAAATCAAGGCAGCGAGCTTACCTTACACTCCCACCTGTTCTTTTTCCCACAACAACAACCCAGAGAGAGAGCAACTGGCCCAAAGTCTGAGGGAGGTCTAGAACTCACTGTCTCTTGGTTTCTAGGACAACACCTTCACGCCTACACCAAGCTGGCCCCCATATGCCCTGCTACACTCTACACTAGAGGCACAGAGCTGGGTGGAGTCATTTAGGCTGTCAAGTCTAACTCTCTTTAGGGCAGGAGGCTAAGTAAAAGCAACCCTAACAGATATGGGTCCAGCCCTCTCTGAACACATCCAGCAGACGGAAGCCCACCACCCACCTAAGTCCTTGGCTGTTTCCTCAGAAGGTTCTTCTCACATTCCAGGCATATTTCTAAGTTTTCCTGTTAATTAGGCAATGGCTTTCTGCCCATATTGCAAAAGCTCTCTGATAAAAGCTAACAAATGGAGAGAAACAGAAGACTTTTCTCTTTATCATAACTTAAGATAGAAAGAGCTTTGATTATACATAGTAAGAAAAGTTGTGGTTTCATTTCAAATTTAAATTCCAAAATTTTCTGCATTGTACTATGTATATCTTTCCAGTACTTTTGAGATTTGTTTACCCGGCCACCACATGTGGTAAAATGGTCCTTCCGTTTCGTGGCATTTCCAGCATTTATTACTGCATGACTTGTCTATCTTGGATATTACGGAAGGAGTTGTATACCATCTGTAAAACATTCTGTATCAATTCTCAAGTTCCACCTTGGTGCAAATGTTATAGTTTGAGTCCATAATTCTTCCCCTTGTTGTGTTGTGACTACTTCTTTGAAATTTTGCGCCCATTTCATCATGCAGTTTTTGTTTGTTCTGTTTCTGAGTTGCATCTGAGTAAGAGTGAAGGGTTCTGAATTCCCTGTCGACTGAACCTGGGCCCAGTTCAGGGGCATCTGCAGGGTGGTCCAGATGCTCCAGAGGGTGGTCACCACTGTGAAATCGAAGCCCCGTGCCTTTTTTAGTGTCTGATGCGTGTTGCAGGGAAACTGTTTGAGGGATACTGATAAATCCACCTTACTTACCGCTTTCATTTCTGAGGGATGGATCCCTGCTTATAATAAAGTTCTTAATCGTCTTAACTGCTGCGTTCATTGATGCTGCTCTGTTTAGTTCCCAAAGATCTGTGTTTAAAAAATGAAGATAAACATAATGTTCCAACGCATTATGTTTCTGGATACTTCTAGCCCCCCACCATCCTATCCTGGTAGCCCTGGGCTAATTGCAAGCCAAGCACCCACACGCAGCCCACGCCTGAATCCTGGAGTCTTTCTCATGCCACTTTTATGCACTAAGAAGCCTGCGCTTCGTGAAGGCATGCTACGTCAGCATCTTCACTCCCAAAGGGCCAGAAAACCAGCGTCTTAAAAATGCACAGAATAATGCCATCTACAAAGTGAACTAAAAATATTGACCAGCAGAGTGGGTCATGTTTCCAGATTAAAGATGAGGCTGCAAGGCTTAGAATATTTCTTTCTTCCAGTCGGAGGTTTGCATTCCAAAACGTGTGAGGGACACAGGAAAAAACACTGCTGTTGATTTCATTCCATTTGCATCAAAAGGAAACTAAAGTTTCATGAAACAAATTGAATTGTGAGTGGAATTATTTCATGAGTGCTCAATAGTTTGGATCTTCTATTCCCAAACTGACAAGTGGGTGACAACTTTGGGCAGAATCCCTAAAGCCATATCCAGGACTGCTTCTAGCAGAACCCAAAGTGGAATTCTTCTGTGTGCCCAGGACCTGATCGGTTGTTTTCGGCAACCGCAACTAATGAATATGTTGTGACCTGGAGGGCTGTTTACCCCACTGTTCTTCTGGCTGGCAGCAGGGCTGGGCTCCAAGCTCAATTTGAAAGGAAGAAGGTGACCTGGAGCGTGAATGTCATACCAGTAGCGTCCCCCCCCCCCAAAATCAAACGTGTCTTGGTATCACACGCAATCTCAGAACTCAACCAGACTCGGGCCTGTGTTTTCAGGAAGAGGAGAGGCTGGAGAGGAAGAGGCTATGAAGAAACTCCTACAGAGAGAGCATCGGTTCCCAGCAAGGAAGGAAGTCTCCTGCAGCAAGTGGGACTCTGAAGGCAAAGGAAGTTGCCATTTGGGGGGAATACAGTGACGCCTCATTGGGTTAGGCTGGCTGTGGGGAGAGAGGGTCCATTACTCGCAAATGTCTATTACATACAAAAATACATCAGTGAACCATTTGCATCATCCATTGGTGTGATAGTGCAATGAAGCCAATGACATCATCACGCAAAGGGCACAAAGTGGTGCAGAGATTTGGTGAGGTCCCAGGTGAGGTCCCTCGAATCGAGGTCCACTAATCTGAAGTTTCACTTGTACACGGTAAAAAACACTTTTGCAGAGTAAATCTGAAGGCTTATTTCCTTAGATGCTAATGTATTGTGCTAGGAGAGGTTAACTTACACAAAATGATCATCACAACTGTGGCAAAAAACAGGAGCAGGCACAGCAGACTTGCAAGGTGTAAACCAGAGCTGGGCAGATCACACCAAAAATTAGGGAATGCTCCTTGAAGGACACAAGAAGGAAGAAAAGTCAGCTTCTTTGTTTGCTTCCTTGCCTACATTCCAGTATTCGAGAACATGCAGCTGAAATCCTCCTCCTCCTCTTCCTCCTCCAAATCTCACTTTTCTTCCAGGAAGGTGTCATAAATAACCATCCCTCTCGTTTCGCCCCCAGCCCCAGCGATGTGGAAGTAAGTGGGGCTGAGAATGACTGGTCCAACATCTTCCAGTGAGTTTTCATAACTACAGAATAGGACCAAGAAGAACTGGGCTGCTATTTCTGTAAAGAGCAGTTAGAAATGTGTTGAAAATTCTTCCCTTTTTGCATTCGGAAATACTAGGTGGCTGCCCCGCCATCTTCCCTTTCCTTTTCCAGCATCTCCTGGTCACTTTTCACTCCTTTGCTCTTCTGGTTTGGTTCCCAAGAGGAAAGAGAAGGACTAACAAAAGGCACAGCGGTGACCTTCCTTTCGTCTCTGGGGAAGATGGCCAACAAAGGGATGGATCCCACGGGAGTTGCCCCACTCTTCCTACACCTGTCTGGGATAGGAAACGGAGCACGCCTCTGCCCCAGCAGGTTGCAGTCGGGGCCCAACCAGGGAATTAAGTGAAGGGGAGGAGATATAGTTTTAGGTTAGTGAGTTACGCGGGCCTACGCTCCAGATGGACAGGCAGCAGATTCGGCCTTCGTTAGCCCAGCTAAGTCATGTTTAAAGCTAAATCATAGGATCTGATTACCAGGAAAGCTGTAACTAAGTCAGCACCAGAGGGAGTGGCTGAGCAGAAAACCTTGGCATTATGAGGAAAGTATACCTTTGGGTGAAAGAAGCAAGTTTTTGGGTGAAAGAGGCAAGTTTTCGGAGGCCTCAGATGAATGGGATCGCCTTAATAAAATGGAAACATAAAGGAATGTGCAGCGCCCTTGAAGCTAGTACTCTGAAGCTGGTGTGAACAAAGCTGATTGTAAACTCCTTATCACAACCATCCCCATAGCAACTTAGGAGAGGATGCCTTCTTCCTGGCCTTTGGCACCTTGAACTAACTAGTTTCTTCTTCCTCGTAGATAGCAGTTGTCCTTGTAGATAGCAGATAACAGAGGGGCCGAAGGGAACTTGAGAAGCGTTGCTCATTTAGGTGGTCTGCCTGCTTCCTCATATGAATAGCTATGCGTATGCGTTCTTTTTCCCTTCCCCTTCTTGTAGAACTATATAAACATCAGGGCATCCCTTTTGCTGCAGGGGAGCGTCTCCCACTAACCTTTGGTAGGTCCCCTTCCAGCGCGTACTGCCTAATAAACACTGCAGTGAAGCCTTGATTATTTTGCATTTGTGTCCTGCGTTTTGATTCCACAGTATTAATCAGCCTGTGCGAAGCAACCGAGGTTCGCACCGAGGAGGCCATTTGAGCCAGGAACATGACCAGCCTTGTTTGCTGAAGGGGCCACCCGATCCCCCGCAATGAAGCCATATTCGTGGCCTCGGATCACTCTGGGCTGGGGCTGGGGCTGGGGAAGAAGACCCCTCTCTGCTTCCTTGTCCGTGGCGTGGGTCTCAGCAGCGATGACATGGAGGTGACTGTGGGGCTGCTTGCTAGAAGCCCTTCTGTGGCATGGGGGGAGGGATTTGAGCTGGAAGTCCCCAGTGGGTACAGCAGCTAACCCGCCTCAGAAACTGAGGGAGCCCCTACCACCGGCTCTGGATCCAGCCAGCTTGATGGACCCTTGTGTGCACTGAAGGGGTTTCAGTCTGGCCACATCCCACACAGGCTTGGGATTTGCCACATCCAGGTTGGAGCCTGTCAGTTTAGGAAACCCCTTGCACATGACAAGGCGGCCTAGGGAGGTCTGTTTTCTGCACAAGCTTGGAAGTGAAACCAGGAGATGGTGAAGTCCAACCTTGGCTCACTGTCTCAACCCCCTTAAATATTTTTGTTCACCCTCCTGTGATTACGTTCAGCCTCTTCCTGATTTCTATAATCTTCCCCTTCATATGCATTCCTCTTCTGTGTAATCATATATATTAAATACCCCTACCTCTATTATGCTGTGCTCGTCTGACCCCTACATTGGATCTGGAAGCCACATTGGATCTGGAAGCCACATTGGATCTGGAAGCCACAGTGGATCTGGAAGCCATATTGGATCTGGAACTCCCTGCCACTTAGTCTGGCTCTTTAAATAACAACATTTATTGAGTAGGAACACAAGTCACAAAGGGTTAATTCAGATCAAAGGTGATTTGACTGAACTGCCGTTCAGTTTAAACTGATTCAAAGCATCAAATTGAATTAGGTGGTTTTGAAGACCTTGGAGAAGTTTAAAGACAATATTGGTGATTCAGTTGACTTTTATTTATGTAGATTTAAATAAATGCCTGACTCCCACTGGCTGCTTTGCACTATAAAAAACCTAGAGCAATAAAATAAAAGAATAAAGAGATGTGTTCCCAGAAAAAGAAGAACCATATAAAACAAAACCAAATCGTAATGGGGGTTCATCCGATCCAAGCCTGGGAGAACAGCCAGGTTTTCAGTGCCTTCTGGCATGTCATCAGGTCTCTGGGAGAAACCATTCCAGGGGCCAGGGGCCACAACAGAGAAAGAACACTTCTGGGGTTCCACCAGATGCCACTGTGCAATTGAGGGGACCTGAAGTGCACCCACTCGGCCAGATCTTACAAGAGAGGCAGAGGTTATTGGAGATGGGCAGCCCCACAGATAACCAGGCCCTGTGCCCTAAAAAGCTTTATAGGTAATTGAATTGCACCAGGAAGCCAACTGGCAACAGTGGTGTCACATGGGCATAATGTGGCATGCCCTTCACTGCTCATGCTGCTGCATTCTGGACCTCCTGTAGCTTCCACGTGGTTTTCAAGGGCAGCCCCACGTAGAGACCATTGCAATAGTCCCTTCTTGAGGTGACTATGGCATGAGTGACTGTCCAGGGGCTCCAGGAAGAGGCACGATTGGTACACTAGATAAATCTCCGCAAAGGCCCTCTTGGCCACAGCTGCCACCCGCTCTTCAAGTAGGAGATGTGAGCCCAAGATGATCCCCACGTTGCACAGCAGTCTTGAATGGGGAAGTGTAGACCCATCTAAGACTAGAAATGGAGACTCCCAAGAATCAGAGAGGCCGAATATCCACAGCCTTGTTGGGATTGAGCCCAAGTCTGTTCCTCCCCATCCATACCTGCACAGCCTCCAGACAATGAGACATGACATCAGGAACATCACATGCATGGCCGCAGCTGCATAATTGGGAACCATCCACATACTGATGATACTGGACTGTGAACTGATGGAGGACTTCCCCCAGAGGTTTCATGTAGATGTTGAACAGGGGAGGGGAGACTGTCCAGCACCCCAGTCTCCAGGTGAAGGACTGTAGACTCAATCTCTCCCTGTCAACACCGACTGGAAGCAGCCACAGCGAAAGGAAGAGAACTGCCACAACGTGGTGCTCCCCACTCCTAATCCCGGAAGCCTGTCCAGAAGGACACTGTGGTTGCCAGGATCAAAACCCGCTGAGACATCAAGTCGCACAAGGATCGATGCACCACCCCATCCTGGCTCTGGCAAAGGTCATTGACAAGTGCAGCCAATGCCATCTCAGTGCTATATCCCAGCTTGAAGCCCAACTGAAATGGGCCCAGATAATCTCCGGGCCCTCTGGTGCTGTTGCCTGACCGCCTTCTCAACAACCATCCCTCAAAAGGAAAGGTTGGAGACTGGATGAAAATTGTCCGGGATCGTTGGGCCCAGCAAAGGCTGCTTGAGGGGAGGGGCTGTCCTCTTTCTCAAAGAAATTAACACCACTTTCTGACCTTGCAAATCGTCAAACATTGTTACATAAATTGAGGTGAAGTTGAGTAGCGTGATCCTCTTTTATCCTTATCTTTCTTCAACTCTGAATCCACTCGTCTGACCCGTAATATAATTCTTGTTAGTCTCAGTACCCAGTCTGGGCTTGTTCTGGCTGAGATACACAGTTCTCATGCTTGTTGGTTAATAAGAAAAAGCGTGGCTGAAGCAGCACACAGTGCACCATTCCCAGATGCAGCTAACACTGCCAGTGAGTAATGCCAGCAAGCCATGAGCCAGAAAAGCAAGTGCTTCATGGGTAATAAACTCTTCCATCTTAGAAAGAGTTTACTTCTCTACAGGATTCTTAACTTTACGAAAGGCGTCAAAAGAAGATAAGGATCTACGCACAAAGAAGCAGTTAAAAAGAGAGGAAAGACGCAGCCCTCCCCCTTGCCATTCTAACAATAGCTAAGTCACGCCGTTTCCAGCCTGGCCTGAGGTAACCCCCTCATGGTTGGACTCCCTCGCCAAAGACACCCCAAACCCTTCCCGCCAAAACCTGGCAGGCCCCCTCCTTTTCTTCTATTGGCCCTCAGCGGTCACGTGACTCTGGATGCACCTATCCATGGTTACTTTGCCCTCACTTTCTTTCCTTTCAGACTGACATCCTTTGTGGAAGGACCGCCTCCCCGAGCAGGTTATAGGCCCTTGTGCTCCTTCTTCCCTCCCTTCGTGGCCGTCGTCAGGACGACCCAGCCGCCAGTCAAACAGCAGCGGCCAATCGAACAGCAGTCGTTAGGCAGGAGGTGAGAAGGAGGGAAGGCAAGATGGCTGCCTGGAGCTCTGCCGCCACAGGCCTCGTGAGGAAGAGGCCGAATAAACAGTCGAAGCTTGGGAGCCAAAGAGGAGATTAAAACTCAAAGATAGACTGCCCTGATGAGGAGAGGCAACTGAAAGGAGGCAGCAGGGGGACAACCAGGGAGAGACAGCGGCATTAGTTTTCTTCCCGCAGACAGGCATGAGGGAAAAGCTCTTCCAGCCGTTTCCCTCAGCTGGAGCAAAGATTCAGAAGAAGAGGAGAGGAGCCAAGAAGCCCAGCCAGGAACAAACAGGGAGAAGATGTGGAGGAAAAGTGGAGACTTTGACAGAGCAGGAACAGAAAGCCGGAACCGAAAAAGATCAAAGGCGGATCGGACTCTGTGGAAAAGGGAGTACGGCTCTGCAGAAGCAGTCAGGGATGGAGACCGCAAGAATAGAGAAGTCAGCAGGAAAGAAATATATTGGAGATACAGAATGGAAAGGTGCGAAAATAGAATGTAGGTAAAGAGCTTAGAGAAAATAGATGGTTAAAATAGAAAACAGTTTTATTATTAAGATTTCTACTCTAGTCTTCAACTTCCTTTCTTTTGTTTTTAAGCTTTCCTTTTTTGCAAAATATAAGTCTCACTACCAACAACCACTGAGGGGAGATACAAAAACCCAATCAATTGTCCAAATTTCCATTTCTTTGTGTCTATTGAGTCTGGGTCAATCCGGCTATTGCTGGTTCAAAAGAAAAAAACCTGCAGCAGTCAGCACACTGATGGGAAGGCAGAAAAAGACGACAACTTAAAAAAAGATGATATCCCTTTAATTGTTAGGATGCTAATTCCACATTTTTCACTCTAAATGTTTGGAACAGATTCATAAATCCACTACAGTGTTGAATTCACTAATACTAAAAATACTAAATGAATCTTAAAATGTGATACATGCTATTCTCCTTGAAGAAACATTGAAGATCAGATGATGATAGTCAAGAAGCTATGGAAGAACCGCATAAATATGACTTTTTAATTCCCCAGTGACATTTAATGTATTTTTAGTTGCTGCTGTAAGATTGGCCCCGTTCGACAGAGAAACTCTCGTGACACGTGTGGTTCACAAAGAAGGTTTACTCATGCGTAACGTAGTAGTCACAAGCAAAGCCAGGACTGGCTTGGTACAATTGCATCACTTGTTATATTCCCCCCTTCCCGCGCTTTTTCCCGTCTCGTGATCGCATTGCGGCTGTGGGCTATTAGGCCCCCCAATGTCCCCCCTGATCGTTCATGATGGCAGGGTCGGTCAGAGTCCATTGTCCTTGATTGCCAGTCCCCCTCCGGCTGGGTTGGTCCCTCCCTGCTACGTGCAGACCCGCGGGTTCTGTGCTGCGTTGCGATCTTGTTTCGCTGCCCTGCGGCCCCGTTCCTTGCATGCTCGCGCCGTTATCAGTTCATAGTTAAAAGCTTCCGCTGTGGTTTTCCTGTTTAGCTGGCCGCAGGTGGCTCGTTAATTAGCGGCGCTTTCGGTTCCTCTTTTCCCCGCTAGCTACCGCCGGTGGATTCCGCGTGGTCTGGTTGCGAGCTTCCCTGCAGCCCCGTGCTTCCCTGAAGCCTCGTGCTGACCGAACCTGACATGCCGCCCCCCTGAAGACAACTCCCCCCCGTCGGTCCTATTTCGGCTTCCCGGAGTATTTACTGTAAAAGTCCCGCACTAGGTCCGGCGCCCTTATGTGGGTTTTACTCACCCATTCGCTGTGGGACTTGGGGAAATGTTTCCATTGCACTAGGAGCTGGGTCTGCCCCTTGTGCCTCCGGGCGTCCAGTATCCGGTTGATTTCGAAATGCTGCTCCCCCCCGACCATGATGGGTGGTGGTACTCCCTCCGCCTTGTGCCAGGCGTTCCCCAGCTGGTGCAACTTTAGCAGGCTGCAATGGAACACCGGGTGGATCTTCCCGAGGCTTTTCGGGAGCGTCAGCCTGACGGTCACCGGATTGATGACCTCCGAAATGGGGAACGGCCCCACAAACCTCGGGCTGAGTTTTTTCGATGCCTGGTGCGTCTTTAGGTTTTTGGTTGACAGATACACCTGGTCCCCCACTTTCCACTTTTCCTCGGGGAGCCTCTTGCGGTCCGCGTGCTTCTTGTAGTCGGCTTTGGCTCTTTGCAATGCCGCGTGCGCCGCTCGCCGGGTCTCGTCGATTTGGGCGAACCAGGCGTCCAGGGAGTTGATCTGGGATTCCGGCTGAGGCAGCTCCGGCATGGGGACGAAATCTCTCCCGGTGGCTACTTTGAACGGAGAGAACCCGGTGCTCTTGTGGACGGCGTTGTTGTATGCCACCTCCGCGAATGGTAGTAGCTCCGCCCAATCGTCCTGTTGGTGTCCCACGTAGCAGCGCAGGTACTGTTCGAGCCCCCTGTTCAGGCGTTCCGTGGCTCCGTCCGTCTGCGGGTGCGCCGCGGAGGATAGGGCTTGTTTCGTCCCCACCCGCTTCAGGAACTCCCGCCAGAACCGCGCGATGAAGTTGCCACCCCGATCGCTGACGATACGTCGAGGTGCGCCGTGGAGTCGGTAGACATGTTGCACGAACAGTCTCGCCAGCCCCTCGGCCGTGGGGACTCGCCGGCACGCTACAAAGTGCGCTTGTTTGGAGAATAAGTCCGTGACCACCCAAATGGCGGTCTTCCCCTTACTCTCCGGGAGCTCCACTATGAAGTCCATGGCGACCTCTTGCCAAGGGCCGTCGGGTTCCGCTACCGACTGGAGTAGGCCTCTAGGTTTGCCTTTGGCTCCTTTCGCTGTTGCGCACACCGGGCAACCCCCCGAGTACGCCTCCACGTCCTTCCGGAGCGTGGGCCACCAAAACTGCCGCCGGATTAAGTGGAGTGTCTTTACGAAGCCGTAATGCCCCGCGCTCCGGCTGTCGTGGGCTCTCTCCATGACCTCCCGTCGGCAACCCTCGGGCACGTACAGCTTTCCTTCATGCCACCACAACCCCTCTTGGCCGGTTAGCGCCTCTCGGTTCTGCTTGAGCCAACCGTCCCGCTCCGCCGCCTCCGCGAACCCTTGCCTTACTTCAGACGCCGCGTCCCGTCGCTCCCCCTTGGTCTGGCTTCGGGTCACCGCCTTAGCAGCCAGCCTGCTGGCGGGGATGACGGAGTCCACAATCTCCTCCCGTAGGCTGGCGTGTTGGGGCATGCGAGACAGTCCATCTGCTAAGAAGTTGCGCTTCCCGGGGATGTGTTTCAGTGTGAACCTGAATCTCCCGAAGTATTGGGACCACCGTGCCTGTTTGGGGGATAGCTTACGCGGGGTCTTCAGGCCCTCGAGGTTCTTATGGTCCGTCCACACCTCGAACGGTTCAGTTGCCCCCTCCAGTAGATGCCTCCACGTGGCCAGCGCCCACTTGACCGCGTACGCCTCTTTCTCCCACACCATCCACCTCCTCTCCGTCTCGGTGAATTTGCGGGAGGCGTAGGCGCATGGGTGGATGGCCCCTTCCGGGCTGGGTTGGAGCAGGACTGCTCCCGTTGCCACGTCTGATGCATCCACTTGGATTATAAACCGCCGGTCTGGGTCGGGATGGCGCAGGATCAGCTCCGCGGTGAACCGCCGTTTTAGTTCCTCAAACGCCCCCTGGCATTCTGCAGTCCACGCGAGTGCCATGCTGGGCTTGGGGGGTTTCCCAGTGCCCTTGGTTTTTAGCAGGTCGGTTAGGGGAAGGGCGATTTGGGCGAAGTTCGGGATGAACTGACGATAGAAGTTCGCAAACCCTAGGAAGCTTTGGAGTTGCCTCCGGGTTCGCGGCGCTTCCCAGCCCAGGACATCCCTTACTTTCGCCGGGTCCATCTCAATTCCCCGGCTGGATATTCGGTAGCCGAGGTAGTCTAGTTGCTCTCGATGGAACTCGCATTTCGAGAGCTTTGCGTACAGCTCTGCCTTCAGCAGTCTCTGGAGCACCGTGCGCACCAGGCTCACGTGCTCCGCCAGGGTCTCGGTGTAGATGAGGATGTCGTCCAGGTAGACCAGGACGCCCCGGTAGAGTAGGTCGTGCAGCACCTCATTAATTAGCTGCATAAATACCCCCGGGGCCCCTTTTAATCCGAACGGCATCACGGAAAACTGGTAGCTTCCGAGCGGGGTGTTGAACGCCGTCTTCCACTCATCTTTTGCGCGGATCCTAACTCTGAAGTAGGCTTCGCGCAAGTCCAGTTTTGTGAACACCCTCCCCTTCGACAGATGCGACATCAAGTCCTTCATCAGGGGGAGGGGGTATTTGTACTCCATGCTGATTGCGTTCAGCCCCCGAGCCGTCCTTCTTCTCCCGGAATAACACCGGGGCCGCTAATGGTGACTTCGCGGGTTGGATGAATCCCCGCGCTAGGTTCTTGTCTATGAACTCGCGCAGGGCCCCCATCTCCCTCCTCGACAGGGAGTACATTTTCGGCTTAGGCAGGGTCGCTCCTGGCTCTAGCTCGATGGCGCAATCACTGGGCCGGTGTGGTGGGAGCTGGTCGGACTCCTTCTCCCCGAACGCTGCCGCCAGGTCTCGATACTGCCTCGGGATTCCGCCGCCCGTCGGGGGTTCCCCGGGTCCGGCCCCTCGCTTTGCGGTCGCCTCGCCAGTTGCCGCTGCCTCCCCTCGCCTCGGGATCGTGGCGGGTCTCCGGGGTCCCGGCGCTGCTGCTCCTGCTGTTGCCGCCCGGGTCTCGGGCCCCATCTGCTCTCGCCCCGTCTCCCGGTGTCCCGGACCCTCCGCTTGCCCGCCGGTGGTTGCGGCTGCCTCCGTCTCCACGGCTCGGTCCCCTCTGCTCTCACCCCTCGCCGGTCTGTCGACCCCGAACCGCACTGCCTCCGCCGTCCAGTCGACTCGTGGATTCCGCCGCCGCAGCCACGCCAAGCCGAGTACCACCGCGTAGTCGGCCACCGGGACCACCACGAACCTCAGTTCTTCCCGGTGACTCCCGATCGTCATCTGGACCGGCTCGGTGTAATACTGAGCTGGCCCCCCCCTGCCAGCGTGCCATCTAGCTGGCTGAATGAAATGGGCTCCCGGAGGCGCCTCAGCTGTAGCCCGAGCCCCGAGACCACCGCTGGGTGCATCAAGCAGTGGGTGCAGCCCGAGTCCAGTAGCGCCCGTAGCTGCGCCTCCCCTCTGGATCTCACCCCCCGGACGTGTATCCTCACCCGGAACGGTGGGCAGTCCTCGTCTCCTATTGGGTCCGCGCGCCTCGACTCCCCTGCTCGCACTGGGACGCCGTTCAGTGCGAGCGCGCCTCGTTTCCCGCCGGCTCCGAGTCCTCTCCGGAGGATGCTGTCTCCGGGGTCGACCACCCCCCGCGTCCTTTCTCGGTCACCGCCGCCACTGCCCCCTTCCGCGGTCGGTCACCGGTCCTTTTCCCATTCGCATGTGGGGTTTTGACTTCGGGCCGTGGTGGGGCGCCTTCCTGCTCCGTCGGGCACTGCGCCGCTCGGTGGCCTCTGCCTCCGCATCGGAAGCACAGATTCGGGGCTCTGGTCGCCTCTCGCCTCCCGGTGGACTGCCGTCGACTGCTCCGCCTCTCCTCGGGGGTCCTCTCCCTCGGCTGGTCCCTCGTCTGGTCCCGTCGTCTTGTGCTCTGTTGGATCTGCCGCCACGCCGATTCCGCCGTTCCGGCCAGCCAGATCCAATCCTTCACTGTGGACGGGTCGTCCCGCCCCAGTGCCCGTTCCAGGATCTCTGGGTTGAGTCCCCTCTTAAAATACTTCACCTTCAGGGACTCCGGCCAGTCCGTGAGCTTCTCGGCCAACCTCCGGAACTCCAGGGCATATTCCGATACCGATTTGCCCCGCTGTCTGAACTGTAGGATGTCGTCCTCCGCCCGCTTGGCGCTCAATGTGTCCTCGAATCTGTCCCGGAGCGCCTGCATGAAGTCCGGGAAACTCCGTAGTTCCGCCGCGTTGGCATCGTACAGCCCGATCACCCAGCTGGCGGCTTGGCCATCTAGCAGCTCGGCCACGTAGGATACCCTGTCCTCGTCTCTAGCGAATAGGTGACCACCCCTCTGCATGAACCCCCTGACGTGCGTCAGAAAGTGCGGCAGCTGTTCGGGGTCCCCTGAGAACTTCCCAGTGATACCTCGAAGTCTCAGGGCGTCTGCCGCCCGTTGGTCCTCCGACCGGGGCGCCGTGGGTGGTGCCGGCGGGGGTGTCGGACCGCCCCCCCTGTCGCTCGCCTCCTCGTTCACCGCCGGTGGCCCCACTCTCTGTAGTAGGGTCTGGAGCATCGCCTCCACGGCGTCTAGGCGTCGCTTGACTCTCTCCTCTAGTCGGGCGAATTTCTCGCTCCACTCACGGTTCCGGAACCCCGAACCCCGGGTCATCGTAACGCCTGAATCGTCTGGTCCTTGGTTCATGCCCATTGACCACCGCTCGGATGGAGTGCGCCCGGCCCTGGCCGCTGCCCCGTCACTCCCGGGCGGCTCCGACCGCCCTTCCGCGAGCCTGGATCCCTCGCGCTCCAGCTGACCCACGGATTCCTCATCGCTGGTCATGCCTGTATTGAGAAAGAAAACGCTCCTCGGTGGTACCGGGTAGCGCTGACGGTGAGTCCTGGCTTTATGTAAGATTGGCCCCGTTCGACAGAGAAACTCTCGTGATACGTGTGGTTCACAAAGAAGGTTTACTCATGCGTAACGTAGTAGTCACAAGCAAAGCCAGGACTGGCTTGGTACAATTGCATCACTTGTTATATTCCCCCCTTCCCGCGCTTTTTCCCGCCTCGTGATCGCGTTGCGGCTGTGGTCTATTAGGCCCCCCAATGTCCCCCCCGATCGTTCATGATGGCAGGGTCGGTCAGAGTCCATTGTCCTTGATTGCCAGTCCCCCTCCGGCTGGGTTGGTCCCTCCCTGCTACGTGCAGACCCGCGGGTTCTGTGCTGCGTTGCGATCTTGTTTCGCTGCCCTGCGGCCCCGTTCCTTGCATGCTCGCGCCGTTATCAGTTCATAGTTAAAAGCTTCCGCTGTGGTTTTCCTGTTTAGCTGGCCGCAGGTGGCTCGTTAATTAGCGGCGCTTTCGGTTCCTCTTTTCCCCGCTAGCTACCGCCGGTGGATTCCGCGTGGTCTGGTTGCGAGCTTCCCTGCAGCCCCGTGCTTCCCTGAAGCCTCGTGCTGACCGAACCTGACAGCTGCTGCTTATATTGCAAGGAAGCACCATTAAGAGAGCCGTAATCCTGAAAGGCAGGATATAAATAATGATAATAATACCCTCCAAGAAGAATGAGCCCTTGATATGCCGAGAAGTCTGAGCAGCCTCCGTGACCCCAAGAGCCACGCCAGCAGGAAAATCAGCTCCTGGTGGGTCAGCCGTGCAGGAGAAGTCCAAAGGGAAGAAGTCCAAAGTCCAAATGTTTAATCCGCAACTGGGGTAGGGATGAGGATGAAGGCAACTGGAGCTCTGCAGACAGGACAGAAGCCAATCCAGGTAAGAGAACTAACTCCAAAACCAAACATGGAGGAAAGCAATGGTGAGTCACGTCTGTTTTGTTGCCAAGAAAACTCTGGGGTCATGTCGGAGGTCCAAAGGCATCTCATGGTTAGTAGGGAAAAGCCCTAAACTTTCGTGCATAGATCTGGAGGTGATGTCATTGCCAGACTGAACCTGAAAAGAAGCTAAGTCACTGATGCATTGAGAGCATTGAAGGGGGAATCACCACTTTACAAGATGCACACAAATAGGACTCAGCAAGTCCTATGAATCTTTGTATCTAACCCGTCCCCAATTGCTGTGAATAGCTAAACCTCTTGACTGCTAAATCTCATCAGGATGATCCCTCCATGACTGTTTCTAAGATTTCCTCACCTTTGTTTGTATTGTGCTATTGATTTAAAGTTTACCTATGGACCAGAGAGGTATGACAACCTGTATGTAGAGAGGAGGGGGAGCATGGTAAAGTGAGAGGTGCTTGTGCCAGTCTTCTTCCAATGCCAGAATGCAAAATGAAGTATTATTGCCTTTTGCACACTCAGCAATCAACAATTCCCTAACTTCTTTACATCTTCCGGACTGGGCAGGGAAGGGAGGGAGGGAGGGAGGCAGTCTTGTAGTTTTACCACTTTTCCTATTGCTTGGGCTACAGTGGGGAAATGATAGAAGTCTGGTCAGTTTCACCTGGCTCAAAAGAAAAAAAGTGAACTTGTAAAAAAATCCCTGGGCTTCTCTGTTCCACTGGTGAGATTGTTTTAAAAGAGGATGGGGTGGGGGGCATTCTTGCCATAGCACTGGAGCTGGCGCAAGTCAGAAGATGCTACTTTGGGTGCAAAACAGAAAAAGAGAAACGGAGTTTGCCCTCCTGGTGGGCTGAGAGTGGGTAGAGGGCGAGATCCTGCCTTCCTGTCCTCAAGAAAGGGTCACTGGCCCATACTTGTTCTGAGATGAGCCAGTTGTGTGGATCAGCCCTGAATCAGATGAGTGAAAGATACATTGCTGAAGGCATGAGATCATACAAAAAGAATGGAGTGATAATGATACTGAAGAAGGGCCCTGCCAAGGATTTGCTTAGCTATAACCCAACACAGGACACCATCTGACAGAGTTTGTGGATATCCTGCAAACATTAGAATCAGGAGATGTGGATGTGCTATTTCAGACACAGTGCTGAAAAACATCAAGGAATTCCATGCAAGTTGCAAGAGGTGGTAACATGACACGAAGAAAGGTCACTTTTAAGGTTCGTCAACAGAAATATGGTTTTCAAACCACAGGAAGAATGTATTGCCCTTTTGTCAGAACCTCCTCAAGGAAGAAGTCATCAGAGAAACTGGAGTTAGGGCAGAGAATGGCAATGAGTATGCCCAGGGAGTAAAAATCGCTGATTTCAATTGGAAGAAGGTCAAGACCACCTGTTTTCTCTTGTTGCAGAATGCAGGACACAGAATGCTGGATTTAAGGTACAGGAATGCAGATTCTGCTAAATATTAAGGGCAGGAAGTCCTAGCAGTCATAAGAGTTCAACCAGCTATCCAGAGAGGTGGTGGGCTCCCCTTCATCTCTAGAGGGTGCTTTAATTTGGATCCCTGCATGAAGCAGGGAGATGGCCTAACTGGCTTCATCAACCTCTAGGATTCTACTTTGAGAGTGTCTGGGATGCAAGTTTGGAAAACCTTAAGAAACTGGAGTTACAGAAAGGTTTGAATGGTAAATCTAGAAATAGGTGGAAAGAATATGGTACAAAGAATTCTTTTCTTATTGCCAACATCTCCTTCAAGCAACATAAATGCACACAGGCATCATGAGATCCAAAATACTGAGATCAAATCAACAACTTTGTCATAAATAAAAGATGGAAAAGTATAATATAGCCAGGCAGGACTCTCCCAGGAGCAGATTGTGGAGCAGACCATGCTGTCAAGTGGACAGGTTAAACTTAGGAAATTAGAATAAGCATGTCAGCAAGATTTAATATGGAAGGAAACAGCCAGAATATACTGTACAATCCGTATAAAAAATAGATGTAATATGCTTAATGTACAGAGAAGGAAACCTAGGAATAAAAAGACATCATGAAAACTCAAGCTGAAAAATCTATTCCCCAACTTTCACAAAGAAAAGATCCAAGGGGCATTTGGAACAAACGATCACAAGAGTGATCAAACAATGGTTGGCATACACAAGTTTACAGAAGAAATGTTCCAGTCTTAAGAAGAGAGCCAACAGTGCTTGGCAAGAGTGATGGTGTTGGGTTTTCACAGGAACAAAATGAGGAAGAATCTCAGAGCTTTCAGAAGATACTTTGGTTCACTTCACCTACTGGAAAAGGTAGCATGACTTTCAGGGAGGATAGCTCAGGATCTGCGTCTGTCCCACACATTCTTAGGACATAAGGATGAAAACAGATGGTCAAGACCAGAAAGACAGAAGGGAAGACTGTGGGTCTCTCACCAAGAAATCATAATATGTAGGGACATTGAACAAATCATGATGCCCTGGTTCACCCACAATGCAAAGCCCAGATCTAGTAGGTCACATCATACCTTAGCACAAGGGGTGAACCCAGTTATTTCTGAATCACAAGGAGGAGCAAATCATAGCAAAGTCCACTTACCTCCCCAAACTGACAGGTGCTTGGACAATTTAGTTCTCAGTCATATAGCTTCTCAAATCATCCTATACTCAAAACCATATGATGCAGGGGACATTTTATTTATTCATTTATTCATTTAGTTTGTATGCCCATCTCAAAAAGTAACTCTGGGCAGTGAACAATCTTAAAATAAATTAAAAACAAATTTCCATCATAAGTACAAAAATTAAAATACACAGCAGCCAAGGAGATTGTTACAGTCCGTGATTGTTAACGCAACCAGGATACAGGACCCTTCACACATCTGGGGCCCAAAGCCCGGGCACATAACCAGGTCTTTAGGGCATTACAAAAGGCCAGCAGGGCCAGGGCCATCCTAATCCTTGAGGGGAGGGTGTTCCATAAGGCAAGTGCTACGCAGAAATTAATTATTCCCTGCTCAGCAAACTTAGTGTCATTCCAGCAGGACAAGTCTCTCATGCGCAAGGAAGCCTAGCATCCATCTCCCACTTGAATATACAAAATGGGCTTTCCTCGTAGCTGGGAACTCTGAGGAGACCAAGGTTGTCTTAAGATGGTGGGCCAACCAGAATCTTGTAAGTCCAAGCTCAATAAGCAAGCCCAGAGGAACAGAGGTATAAGAGGCAGTCTCTGGGTTGCAAGACCACCTTCCCCAGTGGGTTCTCCCAATTGTGAAAGTGCTCAGGCAGCAAGCTCCCCAACCATGCTGCAGCCACTGAGGGTGGCGAGAGAAAGGGAAGAGGGAGGTTTTGAGTCCTCCAAGGGTTTCCCCTTATCTCCTCAGTCACGCAAAGGATTTCTTCCCCCCTCCTGCTGAACTGTCCCTCCTCCTCCTCCTCCTCCTTGCCCCATTCAGAATACAGCTGCATATCTGCGACACTTACTCCACCTTCCCCAAGAAGACCGTCCCTCTCAGCTGCCTGAAAATCATTCCGTCTCAGGCATATCATATCTGTGACACACAAAATGGGATGACCACCAGAGGGCAGCCTGTCTGTGTCTCCCTGTCTCTCCTAGTGGCCATCTGAAGTATGTGCAGCCCAGATACAATAGACCTATCATCTCTTTTCATGAGCAGGAAGGAGGACAGATTGATTAATTGTGTGTCATCAACTCAGTGTTGACTTCTGGCAACTACACAGATAGATCTTCTCCAGGATGATCTGTCCCCAGCCTGGCCATTCAGGTCTCCCATCGGTGCCCCCATTGCCGCTGTAATTGGGGAGGAGGATAAAGTGAAGAGGAAGATGTACACAACGTATTGAAATGCATACATAATTTAATTTCCATGGACTTAAAAATTGTATTGGAATGTTTGAATCATGTTATGGATCTTTCCAGTTGGGTATTATTCATTGAGGTAAGCCATTGAGAGCAGCAATACGACCTCGTGGTCAGAAGAAGAGATTTGTAAGTGTGAATCGTGTAAAACTGCAGGTGGCTTGGCATAAAAGAGGAATGTTAGAGATAAGGGGAGCGTTAGGGATGCAGAGAATTGGAGGCTTGACCGAGAGGCAACCTTTGCTTAATTAGTGTAGCAAACACACACCCCAAAGGTGGGAATTTTAGAAAACATAGAACATGCAAAGCTTATTATGGGATGCTAATATGGAATATGGGATCAGGTGTGTCTGCGCAACATTATAACCAATCATACCTAGTCTCCTCTCTCAATGTAACCAATTATATGTATCTCCTTATTTTTTTTACAAGTATAAAGATAGATGTAAAAGTTTGCTTGGGGCTCCTCTCCCTTTAGCGAGACGGAGTCCTTTCTCTTGAGGCGCTTCAATAAAAAGAGGAACGGCCAATTCTCGTCTTCGGGGCCTTATTGGGCAGAACCCGGGGGAAAGGGGCTCCGCGCTTTGCAGCAAACACCGTCAGGAATCCAACGCAGATTCAGCAGTAAACAAAGAGAGCAAGCAAATGCAGAGATACAGCAAATCAGGCAGTGGCCAGATTTGCAGCAAAGGCCCCAAGGCCTCTGCTTGTCGCGCATGCTGCTGCTGAGGCAATGGCTGACTCTTCCCTCCCTTCCTCCTGCCCTGTCTCCTTCCCCCCTCTTGTGCAGCTATCTCCCCAGCTCCTCCTGAAGCCCCACACGTGGACGCCCATCTCTGGACTGCATGAAACTCTCACAAGAGGGCAGGAGAGAGAGAGAAGGAACCCTGCTGCCCTCTGTGGCCCTCCCAATTTGTGCTGCCCACCTCCGGTATGCCTAAGGGAGAATGATTTTCAGGCAGCCAAGGGGGAGGTCCTTCTGAGGGAAGGAGGGTCCACATAGGTGCCCTGCTCCACCCAATCTGCTTTGATAAAGGCGAGCAGCAAGGACAGGGGGCAAGAGGGAGCCCAGTGGGGGCCCTTGTGCCTCTGGGTCCCAAAGTGGCTGTTATATTTACAGATGGGCCCAGTTCGATCCCTGACATCACCATTCAACTGGATCTTCAACTGTAAGGCTTGCTCTGTGTTAGATCCTGAAGAGCTGGCCAGTGAGAAAAGCTAATGTTCACCTTTACGAGAATATGGTTCCCGCCTCTCCAAAGGAAGACTGTGGATAATACGGCGGTCCCTCCATCGGTTTCTTTTCTCTCAGCCTCTCTTCCCTCCTGACGTTGATCCTTCTATCAACACCTTCAACCATCATTCCAGAATTCCCATTCAGTTTGTGTGTTCCCTGATTGGCTGACTGGCTCACTTAATCAACATTCCATGTGTGGCATCAGTCCTGGAAAATCTTGGCCTCAGATCTAGGATTTATCAGAGTTGGAGAGCTGCAAAAAGATGACGCACGCAGGACTCAGCAGGTGAACCTCCTAATTATGACACTCTTAGATACATGTTCTTTTAATTTAATGGACTTCTCATTTTTTTCCCCAAACAGAGATTCATCTTTCTCTTATTTCACTTAAATGTTATAGACTGCAGTAAGATTTGATATGATGTAATATTTAAATAAGATTCAAAGGCCTTTCATTTAAATGTTTAATTATCTGGTCATTCATTTATTAAATGAATCAAAGGTCTATCTATGTGATCATTAGAAGTTAGTATATTTTAGTTTTATTTATTAAATTTGCATAGTTAGATAGATAGAAGATAGATAGATAGATAGATAGATAGATAGATAGATAGATAGATAGATAGATAATAGAACAAAAGTTATAATTTGGTGTGAATTTTATAGATTTGGTTCATAATTCTTCCCATTGTTGTATTGTAACTGTTTCTTTGAAATTTTGCATCCATTTTATCATCAGTTTTTTGTTTGTTCTATCTCTGTATCATAACTAAGACTTTATATATACACCCTAATAGGTGTTGTTGATTTTGTATGAGTGTTTCAAATTCGGGGGGGGGGTGTTGTTTTTTGTTTTTGTTTCCCTCCTTTCTTTTTGAGATCTGATTTTATCCTTCCAGCTATTTTTTAATACATCAACTATGGTATGTTCCAGCCTTCACTAAGTAGTTTTTGCTATGTTTTTAATTTGCTCGTAGAATCTAAGTGAACATATCTGCATACGTAATTACATTTTTCCTGCTGTAATTATCTCCAATATGAAAAGCATTTGAGGGAAAAAGTAGGGTGAAGCTGTTGAGGTTATTATTCCCTTTATGGCATCCATACTTTTATGAAACTTTGTCTAATGATATGTCCTTTTAAGTTGGTATCCTCCTTTGTGTCTCCATACCATACTATCTATGAAGTCTGTTGGCTAAACCGGCTCCTTCCAAAATTGTCATTCAGCTATTTGGGAATTTTGTCTACTCTGTTATCCATAACAGGCAACTTGCTTTATGATACAGTTTTAGTTTTGGAAGGGCGACAACCTTGGAATCTTGTAATTTTTTTTGTATAACTCTGGGTCTTTTCCCACTCCATATGAATTTACTGACAGTGTCTTGCCATTCATGTAAGATTCTCTCTGAAATTCTAATTGGTGCCATTTGAAATAAGTAATTTATCTTAGGTAGTACATTCATTTTAATAATTGAAATCAATCCTAATCAAGATAACTTTAAATTTTTCCACCTCTCAAGGTCTCTTTTAATGTCTTGCCACAGTGTGTCATAATTATTTTGATCTATTTCTTGATTGTTTCCTGTCAGGTGCAAACCAAGATGTTTCAATGAGTGGGCTATCTGAAAATTAATTTATTCTTGTGTTTAAAATGTTGTAATATTTTTGTTTTCTGCACATTAATTTTATATCCAGAATATTCTCTATATTTATGGATTATGTTCATTAACTGTTTTATTGCCTTTGTAGTTCTGTGATAGTTAATACTATATAATCTGCAAAGCATTTAAGTTTGTATTCTTCTCCATGGATTTTGAGATTTTTTATTTCTTTATCACCTTGGACTGTTTTCTGGCAGTATTTCTAATGCAATGATAAATAGTGAAGGAGAGAGTGGACATCCTTGCCTTGTTTCTTTACTGATTTGAAAATTTGTGGAGAGCACTCCATTAACCATAATCTTTACTTTTTGCCATTGATATATGCTTCTGACCTAAGCTTGATATTCTTCTCCAGGGTTAATTTTATTCAGTACTGCCAGCATGAATTGCCACTGCAAATTATCAAAGGCTTTTTCTACATCTAAGAAAATTATGCAGCTTTTTTTCTTTTTTTTATGTATAAGTTCTATTATGTTTTTTATTTATATTTTTTGAGAATTTTACATAAAGTAAAAGACAAATCTAAAGAAAAAGAAAGAAAAGAAAAAGGTGCAAGAAAAGAAACTAAAGTTATGAAATATAATGACTTCTGGCCTTTTCTTCAACAGATAATTACAATCTTATAATCCCTCCTCCCTCTTGGATGTTATACAAATCCCTTCAGCCTCACACTTAATCCATACTTTTTAAATCATCAAACCCATAAATCATATTTTTTTTCTTCTTTCAGCAAAAAGTCCATATACAGGTAGTCCTTGACTTATGACCAATCGTTCAGCAACCATTTGAAGTTACAGCAGTGCTGAATGAAGGGACTTATGACTAGTCCCTGACATTACAGCCATTGAAGCACCCTCACAGTCATGTGATCAAATTTTGGGTGCTTGGCAATTCACCCACACTTATGCCTGCAGGGGTGCTTCAACTCCCCCACCCACCTATCTCCCCCCATCTATGCCCTTTTGGCACCTTGCACTCCATGGCCCCTGCTGCCCTAGCTGACCTTGCCATCTTCTTGCTCCTGCTGGTGACCAAGCATGCCCAGCCTGGCTCTTCATGAGGCAGCTGCTAGCCCCATGAGGCTTGGAATGGCTTGGATTGGGGTGGGTCCTTGGCTAACGACCAATGGAATTCAGCTAATGAAAGGAACAGGGAGTACTAGGATTGCTGTCACTAAGCAATGCAATCATGTGACATCACGCTTTACAACCACATCACTTAATGATAGAAATTCCAGTCTCAATTGTCATAAGTTGAGGACCACCTGTAACATTTTCAGGTTTTCAGAAAAGCATTTGTTGTTTTTTCTCTGACCAGGCAGGTCAGCTTTGCCATCTCAGCAAATTCTGACATTTTCTTAATCCATTCCTCCATTGTGGGAATTTCATTATTCTTCCATTGTTGTGCATACAATAATCTTGCTGCAGTTACCATAAACAAAATCAACCCGCCATGAGTCTTTTCTAATTCATTGTCCATAAGTCCCAACAAAAGGAGTTCTAGTGTCTTCATGATATTTATCTTTGAAATCTTTTGCATCACCATATGAATTTGTATCCAAAATTTCTTGGCTTTTTCACAAGTCCACCATGCATGATAAAATGTCCTCTTATGTTTTCCACATTTCCAACGTTGGTTTGAAATCCCTTTGTATATTTTTTATGATTTGTCTGGTGTCATATACCATCATTTTACAAAAGTTTTATCTTAAATTGTGAAATAATATTAATTTAATACCAGTTAACACATCCCCTCCCAAGCATCTCCCAAGCATCCATTTCTGTCAGGCCTAGCCCAAGGAACTCCCAGAAACCATGCAGATTCAGTTCAGCAATGTTTATTAGCTACAACCTCTAGCAAGAATCTTCCCAGACTGAAACCTCAGTTCCCAAAGTCAGCCAGTCAAAACAGTGAATTCGTCAGGGAGGTGCCAGCTGCATCCTCTTATCTCTTCCTCATCCCTCAGGAGACGAAAGAGCATGTTTCCCTCCCTGAGTTTGGCCTTCATAATTCCATTCCATCACAATTTCTATGTTATATCCAAAATTAATAGCCCATATTGTCATGCAGTCTTTAACCTGCTCTTCTTCTGTTTCAAATCTTAACAGAAGTTTATACATTTTTGCTATTACATGTTCATCATTTGTACATAATTTTATTACAAATTCCATTGTATGTTTTTCAATACCAATTATCTTTTTATCCATATTAATCCTTTCTTTTAACTGACCATATGAAAACCATTAAAAACTATGCCCTTCTTCAGTCAATTGTTCTCTTAACTTCATCTTAAATTCTTCCTGTGCTGAGATTAGTAAGGGTATCTTCAGGCACAGCCTGGGCTTGTATTTGTTCCATACTCTCAATATGGCACTTCTCACATAATGATTTTTAAAATCTACATTCACTTTATCATACCATAAAAACCCATGCCAACCAAACCTTAGATTTTGTTCTTCCAATTCTAACATTCTTTTATTTCTCAGCAAGATCCATTCTTTCATCCAAACTAAACATCAGGCTGAAAAGTACAACTTAAAGTCAGGCAATCGTAACCCCCCTCTATCTTTTGCATCTTGCAGAATTTTATATTTGACCCTTGGTTTCTTACCCTACCATACAAATCTGGATATATCTTTTTGCAACTTCTTAAAAGGTGTATCATTTTTCAAAACAGGTATTGTTTGAAATAGAAATATCATTCTGGGTAACACATTCATTTTTATCATAAAAATTGTCCCAAACAGTGATAATTGCATCTTTTCCCAACTTAGTACATCTTTCTTAATTTCATTCTGTACCTTAACATGATTGTTTTGAAATAGCATACAATTCATGCTAATTCATAATAATACCCAAATATTTTACTTTTTTCTCAATCTGGAAACCAGTTTTTTCAATGAGTTCCTTTTGATCTTCAATCCTCATATTTTTATTAACATTTTCATTTTTTCTCTCTATTAATTTTAAATCCAGCTAATGCACCACATTCTTTCAGTTTTTCTATTAACACATCTATTCCTTCCAAGGGATTGTCAACTATTAAAACCAAATCATCTGCAAATGCCCTTAATTTACATACTTTTTTCACCCTTACCCCAGTTATTCTCTCATCTTGTCTTATTATTATTATTTATTATTTATTTAATTTGTCCCTGCCCATCTCCCCACAATGGGGGACTCTGGGCGGCTTACAACATACTAAAAAACATGAATACAGTTAAAAATTATAAAACCAAACATTAAAAAATAAAAAGCTAAGAAATCCAAGAGGCCGCTGGGGCCACAGCATACCACTAAGGGGCCAGCCAACCCCAATTCTGATTTCTTCCCTCCCTGCCCCAGGCCAGATGGCAGAGCCATGTCTTTAAGTCCCTCCGAAAGGTCTGGAGTGAGGGGGCCTGTCTCACCTCTGGGGGCAAGATGTTCCAAAGGGCGGGGGCCACAGCAGAGAAGGCCCGCCTTCTGGACCCTGCTAATCAGAGTTCTTTTACCGCAGGGATCCGAAGCATGCCCTCTCTGTGAGATCGGGTGGGATGGGTAGAGATCGTGGGGACGAGGCGGTCCTTCAGGTAGCCTGGCCCCATGCCATGTAGGGCTTTAAAGGTGATAACCAACACCTTGAATTGGACTCGGAAGCAAACTGGTACCCAGTGCAGCTCATGGAGCAGAGGTATTATATGGGTCCTTCTTCGGGCCCCAAAAATTGCCCACGCAGCCGCATTCTGGACCAGCTGCAGCTTCCGGATATTCTTCAAGGGTAGCCCCATGTAGAGTGCGTTGCAGTAGTCTATCTGGGAGATAACGAGGGCATGAGTGACCGTTCGCAAGCATCCCGATCCAGGAAAGGGCGTAACTGGTGCACAACCCGAAGCTGTGCAAAAGCCCTCCTGGCCACGGCTGCCACCTGCTCTTCGAGCAGGAGTCGTGAGTCCAGGAGGACCCCCAAGTTACACACTGGGTCTGTCTGGGGCAGTGCTACCCCATCCAGAACCAACGATGACAACGTCCTGGATATAGAAGAGCTATTAACCCACAGCCACTCCGTCTTGCCAGGGTTCAGCTGGAGTCTGTTGTTCCCCATCCAGACCCTCACAGCCTCCAGGCACTGCGAGAGGGCAGAAACAGCATCACTTACCTCACCAGGGATGGAGATGTATAGTTGAGTATCATCAGCATACTGATGATACCTCATCCCATGATGACGGATGATCTCACCCAGCGGCTTCATATAGATGTTGAAAAGGAGCAGAGAGAGAACCGAACCCTGAGGCACCCCACAAAGGAGGGGCTGAGGATGGGACCTCTCACTCCCTATCACCACCGATTGGGATCGGCCCCAGAGAAAGGAGGTGAACCAGCCCAAAACTGTGCCACCCACCCCCATATCCCTGAGCCGTCCCAATAGGATACCGTGGTCAACAGTATCGAACGCTGCTGAGAGATCAAGGAGAGCAAGGATGGTCACACTACCACCATCCCGCTCCCGCCAGAGATCATCCATAAGTGCGACCAATGCGGTTTCCGTTCCATAGCTGGGCCTGAAACCTGACTGATAAGGGTCCAGATAATCTGTTTCCTCCAGGACCCTTTGGAGCTGCGAAGCCACCACTTTCTCAACCACCTTCCCCAAGAACGGGAGGTGGGAGACTGGACAAAAATTGTCCAGTATAGTAGGATCCAGGGAGGGCTACTTGAGGAGGGGGTACACCAACGCCTCTTTAAAGGGTGCCGGAAACACCCCCTCCTGCAAGGATGCCTTAACCATCACCTGGATCCAACTACATGTCCCCTCCCGAGCTGCTTTCACCAGCCAGGAAGGGCATGGGTCCAGATGACAAGTGGTGGCCCTCACAGACCGAAGAATCCTGTCCACTTCCTCAGGAACAACAGGATCAAACCGTTCCCAGTTAACTGGGCAAGAACAATCCCCCGGTATCTCCCCAGACCCTGCGCCACACTCGGAGTCCAACTTGGAATGAATCTGAGCGATTTAATCCTGCAGGTGCTCTGCAAATTCTTCCGTGCAGCCCTGCAAATGCACCGCCACATCCCCCTTATCCAGGAGGGACTTGGTGATGCCAAACAGGACCGCCGGGCAGCACTCTGCAGACGCAATAAGGGCGGAGAAGTATTGGCGCTTCGCCGCCCTTATCGCCACAATGTAGGCCTTAATAGCAGCTCTAACAGGTGTTCGGTCGGATTCGGTCCGTGTCTTCCTCCAGCGGTGCTCTAGACGCCTCTTAAGCCTCTTCAGCACCCTCAACTCCTCCGTAAACCACGGGGAGTGTCGGGGCCGGCATGGCAAGAGAGGTTGCAAAGGCGCGATCCTATCCAAGGCCCTGGCCGCTTCTCTATTCCAGGCAGCAGCCAGGGCCTCCACTGGACCGTGCAGCAGGTCCACGGGAATATCCCCCAGCTCCCTCTGAAACCCTGATGGGTCCATCAGGTGCCGGGGGCGGACCAATCGCATGGGTCCTGCCTTCCTGCAGAGGGGGGTGGCATAGGAGAAACTCAGGGTCACCAGGGCGTGATCTGACCATGACAACGGGGAAAGCTGTACATCTCCCCTCAGGTCACTTTGCCATTGCTCAGACAAGAAAACTAAATCCGGCATGTGGCCACTATCTTGGGTTGGGTCCCGCACAATTTGAGACAGGCCCATGGCTGCCATGGTAGCCATGAACTCCCGAGCTGCCTCAGAGGATCGCCCCAGGGATGGCAGGTTGAAGTCCCCCAGAACCATAAGCCTGGGGAACTCCACCACCAGCCCCAAGACGGCCTCCAGCAGCAACATAGAAATATGTTCTCCCTTATAAAGTTTTTGTATAATATGGATGAAAAATCTTTTGCATACAGGTAGTCCTTGCTATCCGACCATTTGTTCAGCAACCATTCAATAGCTTTGCATGGGGCTTTGGGGGCTGCCTGAAAAACTTTGTGCTGAAATCCTGCCTGGATTTCAGCATGAAAGTTTTTCAGGCAGCCCCCATGGGGAATTTAGTGAAAACAGCTTTGGGGGCTACCTAAAAAAGCTTCATGCCAAAAATCCAAGTAGGATTTGCAGCCCCAGAGGATGGGGAAGGGACCGAGTGGGGGAGGGAGCAAGGGGGTGGATGGGTGTGTATGGGAGGGTTGGGTCAGGTACACAAGGGCTTCTGGGTCAACCTGTACCACACCCCCGCACTCCAAAACTGACTCTCCCATGCACCTGTTGCTCCCTCCTCCACCTGGCAGCACCTGTGTCTTCCAACTTCCTGCCAGCTTCCCCACTGACTTGATTGTGGGAAGCCACCAGGAAGCTGCCTCACCTAATGACTGGGCATTCGCTTAATGATGCCAACCAGGACTGTGGGGATTGTGGTCACTAAGCAATGCAATCATGTGATGTTTCACCTAATGACTGCATCACTTAGCGACCGAAGTTTCAGTCCCAATTGTGGCCAGATAGCAAGGACTACCTGTATTTGCATAATCAGTTATCAAAGCATTCCCTTTTTGTAATTTTAATATCATTTTTCCCAGTTTCTTTTCTCAATTTATATGCTACCCATTTCCCTGACTTATTTGCTAATTCAAAATTGTTTTGTTTAGCACAATTTATTTTTGTTTCCATTTCTTTAATCATTAACAGAAAACTGACATTGTGAGAGTAATTTGCTGCAAAATATTTTTCTTCCTAGTGATCTTTTTAATTTATCTTCTTTCATTTTTATCTCCATTAAAATCTTTTGCATCTTTTCTTCTGTCTTATAATGTTAGCATTCTGCAATATAAATTGTTCTCTCATAAATGCTTTACTTGCATCCCAAACTGTCTTTATTTCTGTAGCCTTGTTCAAAGTGATCTTAAAACATTCTGACAACTCAGACAGTCCTCAGTTTTGTAACAAAGTTTCATTTAATCTCCATCTATAAATTCTACATTTCCTCTTATATTTCAGAGTCACTGGATTGTGATCTGAAAAGGTTTTTTGTAGTATCTCTGCTTTACCAGTATATGTAGATAATTTCTTAGAAATCCATAACATATCTATTCTTAAAAAAGAACTTTCTCTTTCAGAAAAATATGCAAATTTTTATGTGTACATATATTTATAAGTTCAACTTTCTCCATCATTAAAAAAATATTTTTGGTAGTTTACCTGTGATTCCACGCACAGAAATTTTGTCTTTTTGTGGACAAACCATTCCATTCCAATCTCTCAAAATACACAAGTTTTTATAAATCAAGTCCATTAGTTTTTCCATCAGCCTTTTAAGAACTATAACTTTATTATCATTTGGTGTATATAATCCCACTATCATAAATGGAATGTCATTCCATTTAACTTCTACACCTGCATATCATCCATTTATTTATTCCTAACAGGTAGGAAACAACACGTGAGGTTAGGCAAAACTACATCCAGTACCCAGTTAATTAGTGCAGGTGCCCCTCAGGGATGCGTGCTTTCCCCACTGCTTTTCTCCCTTTATACCAATGACTGCATTTCAAAAGACTCTTCTGTTAAAATCTTGAAATATGCGGATGATACAACTGTCATTGGTCTAATTCAAAATGGAAATGAGTCAGCATATAGACGGGAGGTTCAACAACTGGTTTTGTGGTACGGTCATAACAACTTGGAATTGAATACACTTAAAACCATGGAGATGATTGTGGACTTAAGGAAGAATCCTTCTAATACTCCTCCCCTTACCATACTCGACAGCCCAGTATCAGTGGTAGAGTCCTTCAAGTTCCTGGGTTCTATACTTTCCCAAGACCTGAAATGGACGCTTAACATTACAGCCATCATTAAAAAGGCACAGCAAAGGATGTTCTTCCTGCGGCAATTTAGGAAGTTTAAATTATCCCAGGAGCTCTTGGTACAGTTTTACAGGGGAATCACTGAGTCTGTTATCTGTTCCTCTATAACTGTCTGGTTTGATTCTGCAACCAAACAGGACAGACTCAGACTCCAACCGATAGTTAAGTCTGCAGAAAGGATAATTGCAACCCGCCTGCCTTCTATAGAAGAACTGTACAGTGGTACCTCGGGTTACGATCTTAATCCGTTCCGTGACTCTGGTCGCAACCCGATTTGGTTGCAACCCGAAGCAAATTTTCCCATAAGGTTCAATGTAATTACCGTTAATCCGTTCCAGCGTCCACAGACCACGCGTCAGGGGCGGACCAACGGCCGCAGACTACGCAGCCGGGCGGAAAAACGGCTGCGGACCATGTGGAACGGGCGGAAAATGGCTGCGGACCATGTGTCACGGCGGAAAATGGCTGCGGACCATGTGTCACGGCGGAAAATAGCCGCGGATCCAGTTCGTAACCCGAGGTAAATTTTTGCGGCCGGAGCTGGTCGCAACCCGAAAAGTTCGTTAGTAGAGGCGTTCGTAACCTGAGGTACCACTGTATACTGTGAGGGTCAAAAGGAGGGCAGAGAGGATATCTGCAGACTCTTCCCATCCTGGATATAAACTGTTCCAACTTCTTCCTTCAGGATGGCGCTACAGAGCACCATATGTTTGTTTTTTTTTAATAAAATTTTTTATTCTTTACAACAAACATAAAACATACATAAACAAACAAGAACATACAAAGGCATAAAAAAAACATCTTCCATTTTATACCGTGTGTCAACCAGTTCCCAAATCATTGGTGCCCCTTTCATAATCTTCACTCATTTATATAAATTCTCATATCATCTATTCAAAATATACTTGTATACTTATCAATTATCAATTATTAATCATTTGTAGCTAGTCTATAAAATCATTTATTACAAGAAATTTTAGCTTTCATTATAGGATTAGTAATACATTTTTATCCATCGATTATATATGTATATATATATAGTAATTAATATCGAATTTCTATTATAAAATTTCCTAATCATTACATTACTATATTTTCTCATCCAACCATTAATAAAACAAATCCCGTATCATATAAAATTGCTTATCTTCTTACTCTAATTTCAAATATCAATTTAACTCATCTCTGCACATTCCATAATTTTTAATAACTTCCTCCTGCATAGGTACTTTTTCATTCTTCCAATTCTTAAAAGTTACCACTAACTTTTCTAACCACTATCAAAACATACTTCATTCTTCACTACATGTTTCAACAAGAATATCTCGTTTAAAATCTATATGTTACTATATCCAACCATGTATGAATTTTAGTCTAATATCTTAAAACATTTACAATCAAATACAATTCTTTACTATATATCTGAGTTTTATACCTTATTCAAACGCTTGCATAGTTTTAAGTTCACCCTTTTCATTCAATATCCCAAAATATCTAGCTGTTTATTCCTTTTTCTATATTATTGGATAAGAGAAAGCAATAATAAATGTCCTTTCAAACATTCTGCTTTTTGAAGCTTCTGTCAGTTCCATCATTGTTGTATTCCCCTCGTTTTTTCTTTAAACATCTGGAGTAGTTTCTTTCAATATTGTTTTACTTCTTCTTCTTAAGTATTCTCTTAGTACAATTTTCCATTATAGTCTTGTATAATCTTTTTCTCACCCTCATTACCAAAAAACAAGTCTGTCCCTCTTCATTTATCAATTGATTAACCCTTTTTGATTCTCAATTTATAAGCCTCAAAATAGTTCTGTTTAGTGTTTCTGATTTCTTGTGCTATTTCTTCCTTTTCCATTGATCCCGTTTTATGTTTAATTAGTCCATTTTAGCTTTGATGTCTTTTTTTTTTTTTTGCGGGAATTTCTGCAGCTCTTCTTCCAGTTTTTTATAGTCATCCTCGATAGTTTAAAAATCTTTTTCTGCATTATGTTTCTCGTATAGTCTATTATCAAACCCCTTGTATAGACCTTCATTAAGTCAAAGGATTCTTTATCTTTATTCTTGCCAAGAGAAAGAAAAGAAAAAAAGAAAAAGAAAAAAGAAGAGGAGGGGAAAGACTAGGTCTCTTTAAAAGTCCAACTGGGGGGGGGGGGGGAGTAGAGAGCAAAGCAAAGCTTCTACCAGAAAGAAGAGCTACTGCCACTAAACAAGGCTCTTGTGACTAACTCAAACTTTCCATCTTGAATATTTTCAAAATCGCTTTCAACTCCGCTTTCTTATTTATAGTTATTCGGATGGCACCTGTATAAACATGCACATCCCACTATCTTTTTAGAAAGCCCAAAGTCCTTGAGTACACGTCACAATGAAAAAAAAAACACTATATCAAGCCTCTAGATGGCAGTGCAACTTTCTTTCATTTACTTTCTCTTAACTCCACTTTCCCCATTTCCAAAACAAAAAATATAGGTTTCTTATAACAATAAAAAAAATCTTAATCAAAAAAGAAGCTTGAGATAAAAGATTATTGAGTATTGAAAAGAAAAAGCCAGTCCAGTTAAAAATATATTTTTTTAAAAGAAAGACATCTTGCCAATTCCACTAAAAAGGGAAAGTTAAAAAACAAAGATTTTTTTCCCCTTTTTTTTTATAAGGCTCAATCTCGCCGCTTAATCCATTTTTCTTCACTTTTAAAAATCTCTTTAAGTTACTTAAGGTGTTCTCTAAGAATAGTTGAATAGTAAAGGTCCATCTCACCCGGTTGACACCCCTCTCCTTCTTCTTCCTTTGGAGCTGTCCCGGCTTTCGCAGTCATTAAATGGCTGCCTCTCCTCCACCGGCTTTAAGAGCTTCTCCTGGGATCAATCTGGGACTTGTGGTGTCCCTGAGATCCACAGGACGTGCCCTTTACAATCACCGTCTCTACGGGACGACTTAGGTCCATCGGGACCATCTGGGGGGGGAGATATCGGCTGCGATCCTGGGAGCCCAGGATTGCCCGCCGTATCGCCGCGACGCCAGCTCCGCCCTCCCAGAGCACCATATGTTAAAACATCTAGATACCGGAACAGTTTTTCCCCTTGTGCCATTGCTCTGTTAAACACTACATGACTCTATATGTGCTGGACAGTGGCTTCTCCCTTTGAAAAAATTATTTTACTGTGTAGTGTTATTGTTTATTATTTTTCGGTTGCTATCCAAACGCACTGTTGATCTTGCTGTTCATCACCAAAGACAAATTCCTTGTATATATTTTATACTTGGTCATTAAAGTATTTTGTATTGTATTGTATTTGTATTTATTTATTTATTTATTATTAAATATATATGCCACCCATCTGCCCCATGTTTGTCATTTATTATTAATTTTGGTTGCAACTGTGGGTTTATATACAAAACAACTCAATTTTTCTTAGTTGTCCCTGCAGATATAAATTCTTGTACCAAATTTTTGTAGATCAAATATTTTTTATCTTTTTTTTCTCATTTGTATTTCTTATAGACAAATTACATCTTGTTTTAATTTTTCTAAATAATGAAATGCCATTTTTCTCTTTTGGAGGGCATTATTAGCCCCATCCATATTCCACATTAGGCACTGAAGATCCATATCTATGTTGCAAATTTTGAAAAGTCTATGCCTGTAGCACCTAGTGTTGTAGTCTCTTCTTGTTGTGGAATCCCTTCACCTTGTTCTAATTGTACTTTCTCCAATTCATCTTTAAACCTCTCATAAAAATCTCTTAACTTTTGGGCAGAATTCATTTTGTACCTCCGTTGGCTGAATGTCCAATTTATCGCAATGGAATTGTATCCTCTCCTGTTTAAGTTTATCTGTCAAAAAGGTATATTCACTTCTGATTCCATATCTTCTTCATCCCATTCCAAAAATTTAGACAGGGACTTCACAACTTTCTGTCTAATATCTTCAACAGGTCCTTCTTGCACTGTCCTCAGTCTTAAGCAAAATTCCTTACCCATTAATTCCAAAACAGCCACTTTAGGGCCTTTTCCACCTCTTTGTCAGTTATTTCTGCTTTATTTTCCAAAAATTCTATTTTTTAAAAAATTCTGTTTAACTTCTCTAATTATTTTTTCTATGGAGTCCTCCAATTTTTTATCCATTATTCTTCAGGAATGATTCTTTAGGACTGTGCAACATTTCAGATTCAAAAGGAAAAATCTGTACTAGTGTCATGTGGGGTTACGTCTGTCATCTGTCAGCAGTAACTTAAACACAGGTTACAAAAATATTTCCAAAGAATTTGGACTACACCAGTCCACTGTCAGGGAAATAGAGGCAATTTAACACCATTGTTACCCTCTTCAGAAGTGGTCAACCAACCAAGATCATACCAAGAGCAAGGCATGTAGTACTCCAGGAGGTCTCAAGGAAGCTAAGGTTAACATCTAAGGAACTAAAGGCTTCTCTTGCATTGGTGAATGTCAATATGGATGAGATCACCATCAGAGGAAAACTGAACAACAATGGTGTGCATAGCAGGATTGCAAGGAAACAGCCACTACTCTCCAAAAAGAACATTGCTGCCCATCTACAGTTTGAGAAAGGTCGTGTGGATAAGCCAGAAGGCTAATGGAAGATTGTTCTGGGGACCAAAATAGAACTTCTTGACTTAAATGAAAAGTATTATGTTTGGCAGAAGGCAAACACTGCATTCCAGAATAAGAACCTTATCCATCTGTGAAACATGATAGTGGCAGGATCATGGTTTGGGCCTGCTTTGCTACCTCTGGACCAGGATGCCTTGCCATCATTGATGGAACTATGAATTCTGAATTGGACCAGCAAACTGGACAGGAATATATCAGGGTATCTGTCTGTGAACTGAAGGTCAAGAGAAAGTGGGTCATTCAGCAAGACAATGACCCAAAACACACAAGTCATATGACCAAAGAATGGTTTAAGCAGAAGGAAGTCAATGTTTTGGAAAGGCCAAGTCCTAAACTTAAACCTGTAGAAATGTTGTGGAAGCGGGTAGTTCATGCAAGAAAGCCCACCAGCTTCCTTGAGTTGAAGCTGTCCTGTAAGGAGGAATTGGCTCAAATTCCTCCAGACCAGTGTGCAGGACTGATCAACACTTGAAGAGAATAAGTGTAGCTCAGGGTTGAACTGTGGAGTCCTTGGGGTTTTCTAAGCTTGGTTGTTTTCCTGCAAATGTTTCATTATATGGCTAGGTAACGAAATGTTTGCAGGAAAACAACCAAGCTCAGAGAACCCCAAGGACTCCACTGATCAACAGTGATCAGAAATTGTCAAAGGCTTTCACGGCCGGCATACGATGACTGGTGTGGGTCTTCCGGGCTGTGTGGCCGGGCTGTGCGCACTCTGAAGATGCCGGTCACAGATGCTGGCGAAACATTAGGAAACAAAACTTCCAGAACACGGCCACACAGCCCAGAAGACCCACACCAGTCATAGTGATCAGAAATGTTTAGTTGCAGTTATTGATTCCCAAGGGGACCACACCAGTTACTGAAAACAAAAGTTCACATGGTTTTGCCACACACAAATATGAAGCTTTGGATCATTTTCCTCAAAAAATAAATGAGCAAGAATAATGTTTTTGACTCATTTCTTTAATTGGGTTCTCCTTATCTAGTTTTAAGACTTTTGTGGAGAACAGATCATGTTTTAGGTCATGTTTATGCAGAAATATTGAAAATTCAAAAGGGTTCACAAACCTTTAAGCACCAAGCATAAATACAAATGTTAATTTTCTTCTTGTTAATCACACCAGTGCCAGGGTGACCATTCCAAAGGGTGTGGGAATGAGGAAAAGGACTATAAAATTTGCCCTGCAAAACCAACTTTTTCATGAGTCGAATTCCAGAATCCATTCTTTCTGCTCAGGCTCGGCATGGTAGATCAAGGAAGGACCTCCTGACCCTGGGAGTGTAGTTGGGAACAGTGTCTTAATAAATGTTCTTAAAAGTTTCTTACTGTCCAGGCACCTCCCTTAGTGTTTTGTTCTTTGCTATTTGTCCTTCAAATTCTACATTAAGTGCCAAAATGCACAAATTAGCAGCAATTGCTGCCCATTGTGAAATTGTTTGCATTGGTCAGCCTTATAAATTGCATTGGTCAACCTTATAAATCTAGATAATAATGACCACAACAACAACGACTTCTGGCTGGCAAGCCCCACTTGTTCATTATATTTGTTTTGTTCCTTTGAAATGAATGAGAACCCAGAGGTAAATCTTATGAGAACCCTACGGAAGAGCAAAAATTGCTTTGGCTGGTGTGGGTCTTCCGGGCTGCATGGCCGTGTTTTGGAGGTTTTGGTTCTGAAGATGCTGGTCACAGATGCTGGTGAAATGTTAGGAAACAAAACCTCCAGAACACGGCCGTACAGCCCGGAAGACCCACACCGGCCATCGTATTCCGGCTGTGAAAGCCTTCGACAATACAAAAATTGCTTTGTTTGTAAACTCTGGAATGGACATTGATAGTCCAAATGGATGTTGAATTGAACTGAATTCCTGCTTGGAATTATGAAGATATCTGGAACCAAGGCCAGGATTTTCTCTACTTGTGGGTCAAAACTGCAATGCCCAGTAAACAAATGCTGAAGCACGGGATCCCAATATTACAACTTTATGGGATGGTGAGGTGGGAGCTATGCACCTGATTTTGCAAGTCCACCAAATTCCAGTCCAGAAGAGTACATGTGGCCAACTAGACAAACCCAAGACTAGTATTATGCTGGAACTGTTCTCCTCTTGCTGGTTTCGCCTAGACAACAAACATGCTTGCAAGACAAATTCATTTCATTCCCATGACCATGAAACTCACCAAAGCTGAGAAAATAGCTAGAGTCTGGGGCCTACAAAGCCAGTTTCTGGCCCCTGAGAGGGTGTTGTTTTTTCCCCCAGCAGTCAAATATCTGACACAACAGTTTCTACCTTGATTCCTGAATCACCACTTCTTGTTGTTGCTTGTCGGACATTATGGGACCGTGAGGAGATACTGACAACTGAAAACAGATCTGAGGTTGAACAAATTGCCATGTGAGACTGACATGGAAGTTGTCTATAAAAGCTTGCCATGTTGAATGGGAAGCTCAGAGATCATTTCCAGGAGCTGAAATGTCGCAATATGTAGTGTATATATTGAGGCATCAGACCCGGATTTCTTCTTTCCTCTATTTGTGGGAGCTTTGCAAAGTCCATCTGCAAATGCTGCATGGGGGCTGTGGGCATTGGTCGCCCCCTAGTGGCAGCTGGGGCTTTCTGGGAGAGGGAGAGTTTTGCTGGCAAATATTACAAGCCTGTGCCACCCTGTGGCAATTGTCCTGGGGGCAAACCAGGTTCTTGTAATAAAGTCACACACACACACACACACACATTCACATAAATATAAGGATAAAAAACTAATACAAGCTAAGGAAATTATAAAGAGTAAAGACAGAAAAAAAGAAATGCAAAGAAATAGAGAAAAGAGTGGGGGGAAGGAAAAGGAAGATATATAAAAGATGACTCCCCCCTCTCTCCAGACAAGTATAAACAGTTGCAGTAATTTAACACCTTTCTAGTATTTCATTAAAGAATTCTCTTCATCCCATATCTCATCTCTTATCAATAACCAACTTGTTAAAGCTCATCTTTCAATCCTAATCAGCAAAAGTCCATTTGGGGCTACCAGAAATAATAACATATGCATTTTAACCTTAATTTTTAAAAAATCCATTATAGTACAATTTATCACTTTCTCTAAAAAAATAAAGCAAAAGAAATCTCTGCTCACTTATATGCAAATCCTAAAAATCTCGTCTTTCAGTCCTGGTCAGAAAGAAATCCCGTTGGTAACTACCAGAAACCACAACCTATATTTTAACCATTGTCGAATAGATTCATTTTATAAACCTTCTTTCTACCTTTAAAAAGTTTAAATCTTTAATCCTAACAATGTCCCACAAATTGATTCCTTCTCATTTTCTCTTTGTCTTCTTTTAGGAACAGCCTCAATGGTTTCTCTTTGTCTCTTCTCAGGAACAGTTTCAATGGTTTAATACATCCCATTTGTAGATCCAAAGTAAAAACCCTTTCCAAGGTTTTTATTTGTATGTCCGCTTTAATTATTATGACATCAGCTGATTTCATCTGTAAAACCATTTTAGCATCTTTTCCCATTTTCAGGCCCACAGCATCTTTTTCCAAATCACTTTTATAATCCAGCAGTTTTTAAACTCCAAGTCCACATTCAAATCAACCTCAGTCTCTTGTTCGTCTATATCCTCTATTAAAGTGCCAGACGGTCTTTTCATTACTTTCTGGATACATTGCTCCCAAACCACCTTAAACTCTTCTATTGTCAAATAGTATTGTTCCATTGTATTAATGGGTCTCTTCCCTTTAAATGCAATCGGTTGTTCTCCCTGGTTCCCTCAGTCAAGTCCCCTTATCATCTGTTTATTTTCCAGACAAGAAAACTTTCCCATAGGAGGATTTCTTACAATTAATTTCAAAATCTTCATTTATTTTTTTTTAGTAATTTTTAAACATCCCACAGGAAATATTCTTTCAAGCCCATCTAGCCCCTTAACTTTCCAAACCCTTTTGCTGTTTAAAAAGTAAGCATTTTCTTTTTAATTCTTAGACTTACATGTAGTTTCTTTCATCCAAGGTAGAAGGAGATTCTCCCCCGTAATAAAACTTGCCCTTTGGAAGGTTCTTAACTTCTAAGTAATCCATAAAAAGCAACTTCCTAAAGTAATTAAGAGAGGAAGAAGGAGAATCCCATGTCTCTTTAAAAAGCACCAAACGGTGGCTTAGGCAGGATGTTTTTCCCTCAGCTCCCAGAACACTAACCCCAAAAGCATACCTGCTATCTGTGTAGATGTTGACAGTTTGTCCTTCCGCTAGTTGGCATGCTCTTGTGAGCACTACCAATTCCTCGGCTTGTGCTCCCCATCTCCCTGGCAAAGGCTGTACTTCAGTGACTGCTGTTTCTGCGGTCTCTGCATAGCCCATATATCTGGTGTAAGGGTTACCCTGTTCGTCTCAGAGAAACTCTCATGACACGTGTGTTCAGCAAAGAAGTTTACTCAAGCGTAACGTAAGTAAGTACAGACAAAGCCAAGGTTGGCTTGGCATAGCTTGCATGGTATTTTATAGCTCCCCCGTCCCCACGCTTTTCCCAGGTTGCTTAGTTACAGATTACCCCCAGTAATCCCCCCTCACCCAAATGGCAGATTCAGTCCGGTGCTTTTGTCTTTCTGATTGCAGTCTATGGTTTGTGCAGCTGTTCCCTTTGTTGGGTTTGCCTGTTTGTGCACAAAGCCAGGAGTTCTTGATTGCTCGTTGATTGCTTCGCTTCCGAGCCTCTGCGCTTTCCTTTGTTTGCAGCGCCTGAGGGAAGCTGCGCTGACCCAAAGTATCCGCTTGCGGCTTTTTGCTAAGCGCCACCACCTGTCGTCAATCAGTAAAGTATCTGCTCATGGTTGCACTTCCCCTTTTCCTCTGCTAGCGCCTGGGCGGTGCAATTTACTAGGCGGAGCTAAGCAGCACTTTCGCTGTGCCGTGCCGTGCCGGCTGAATCTGACATCTGGTTCCTTCCTGGTAAAAGGAACTCCCTTCCGTGAAAAAGACTTTGCCTGGGTTTTCCAAGGGCTCATCAAAAAGTCCCTCTCTTATTCTCATCACCATTTGCACCATTTCCACACAGTTATGCTCTTCATCTATGAGTTCTGGGAGAAAGGTTGCAGAGTTTAAGTGGCCACACTTTCTAAATTCCAGGGAAGAATCTCCTGTTAGTTTTGCTTCTAATAGCTTCATTCCGTGGGCAGAAAGTACCTGAGGGTTCTCCTGCTTTAACAGGGCAGCAAGTCTGTGAGGAGCCCATACAACGGTGTGTGTCCTAGAGTTAAGCTTTTGGCTTTTTCCACAATGTTTGATGCTGCTACCAAAACACATGAGCACGTTGGTGTCCCCTGGGCAGGCTGATCTATTTAGGTGGAATAAAAGGCTATGTGGTAGTGAACCGCAAGTACTTCAGACAAAGCAAAAAGCATTTATTGGCGGAGGGGGGGTCAAGTCTTTATACAGAATTACATACATTTCATATTTGTGTTAGATGCATCATGAAGCAACGAATCAAACAATAGAAGACATTGATTCTAGGTAACATTCCACAAGTGGAAAATTTAAGGATTACGTACTTTCCTTTCTCACCCAAGTCAGCTTCTTTCTTTCTTAATACTTGTGTATTCAAGGACTTCAGAATATACTCATATTGTCTGATTGCTGAAAAGGCTACTTTTTGCATATCAAAGGAAATGACTTTAGCTAGAGGAAAAACATGCTTTCCAAAACCTAAAAAGGAAGTCAGGGATGCCATGCTAAAAACCTAATATCCCCTTTTAAAATGCTAGTAATGAAGCCTAAAATTCCAGGTAAAAATGATTTACAGGGAATGTACAAATATTTGAAGCTAGCATGTAAAGCAATCAAATAAGAAGTAGTAATACTCTATGAAACGTTAGCACGTTATTCAATTCAGGGAGAGAAAGGCATGGAGTTCAGGGAGTAATACATTCAATTCATGGGAGAAAGACGAAGCAGGAATTGAGGGAGAGGCTTGGAAAGGAGGGGAAGTTTTAAGAGATGATTATTTTTGCTTGTTATGTAGATGTCAATAACGATATCTTTGGACACAGTCTGGGTTTCCATTTATTCCATATTCTTAACAATGTGTTTCTCAGTTGATGATTCTTAAAATCTACATTTACTTTCACTTGGTCATGCCATCAGAAGCCATGCCACCCAAACCCAAACCTCAAATATCCATTCCGCAGAAGAAGCTTTTTATAGAACAGAAACAGCAGATAAAGAACGATGGTGAAGATATGAGGATTTATTAATTCAAGATAAGGAAGACATTAAGATGAAGAGAAAGGAGCAATTGGCAGCAGAAGGAAGTTCTTTTCAATGGTTTTCTTATAATCAGATGAAAGACATCTTTTCTTATAATCAGGTGAGAGACCTAGGTGATCATTTCTGTGGAATTCATTACCACAAGTTATGGTGATGTACATGAAGCTAGATAGGTTTAAAAGGGGCTTGGAGGGCAGATCTCTTAAGGGCTAGTCTTGAAGACTTGGCTTTATCTCTCAGTGGGGAAACCAGCGTTCAGATACTAGTTGTAGGGGAACAAAGTTAGAAGCAGGGTTGCAAGCATCTCCAAAGTTGTGGGGTTGTGAGAAACAAGAAGTTAAATTAGAAGGACCCTTAGTGTGGTCTACAGGGCTATTCTTATACCACCCTGTTCACCCACAGATGCAGCCTCTCATGGCCTTTCAAGATTAGGGGCCTAACAGAAACTCTGAAATCCTGAGGCTTTCAGTTTTTGAAGTTCATACTCGATAGGGCATAATAAGTTAGGGATTTCAGATGCTTTTAAAAGGAAACCTAATACCAGTGCCACTATTTCTGGGGTATTCGGCCATCAGGATTGCTTGTTCCTGTGGGCTCATCCAGTTCTGGGAAAAATCACAGCCATTTGTATATTTTCCCCATGTTTGTCAGTGGTAGATTTCCAAGTCTGCCTTTGGATTCAGCTCTGAATTCAAAAGCAGAGCACTTCATCTTCAAACGAAGTGGTTGGGCCCTTCCACTAACTCAGGAAACCTCAATTTATGACATCTGAATAAACTGTTTCGGATGGTGTAATGTATATTTTGTCAAGATAATAAGGACAAGCAGGAAGCTGGTAGGAAAAAGAAAGTTGGCAAAATTTGGTTCACACGATGCATTTCAGTGCAGCTGGATTTGGTCACAGAGAACATAGAATCGAATCCCACCATCTTCAAATAGCTAGTAGAACCACTCGCTTTCCGGCTTCATCTCACAACAGAAGAATCTTAACTCCCCACAAGGAGCATCATGCCAACATTTTCTAATACTGCATGGTGGAAGTACAACAATGCAGGGTTCATTTCTTTGCTGGGGTTGTCCAGGAGCCCAGTATCTGAAAAAAAGGGGGCAATACTCATCAATCCCCACTTGATAGACTTTGAAAATTAAATACATATCCCCCTCTTTCTCCTGCCACCAATTCACAATCACAATAGGTTATTCATAGGCTAGGGTTTTCTGTCCATGTGAAATAGCAAACTTGTTCCTAGCAAGGTTTCTCCATTCATTTCATTCTAAAACTTTTTTTCTCATGATTTTTTACATTGATTGAGAGTGTACTATGGACATAATGGAACCTCATTGTAGAAGCTCATAATTTTTTAACCAATGCTGTGTTATATCATACTTTTCAGCTGTGTTATATCATACTTTTATTGCTGTATCTCCTGTTTCAAGAATCTGTATCTAGAAGGAATCATTTCTGCTCCTTCTGCAGCACCCTTGATTTTCCATTTAACTAAAGAGAAGTAAGGGATTGGAGCAGGCTTCTGCACTGAAGTTAGGGGAAATAATGGAGAAACCATTGTTCAAAAAAGAATATTGTGCTCCAAAGGATAATGTTTTCACAAAAGAAATCCAACTTGTATGATGTTAAAAGTATTTCAAAGGAAGGAGAGTAGGGTCCATGCAAACAGAGTAAATGTCTTTTTTCCATCGGTCTTTGGTGTGAAAGAAGTAAGGCTAATACCCTGGGCTTGTTCTACTTTTATTCCTAAAGCACGTTGAAATTTTTAGAGCTACTTGTTCCTTTAAATCCATCAACCAGGTCCAGTTGATACTTTCTATCTGAGAACAGTTAAAGAATTCAGATGTGAAAGACAAAGGCAGATTGACCAAAGTAATGACATCCAGTTGGGTCATAAAGTTGGGGAAGAGGCAACGATATGGAAAATGAAGATAAAAATAAGTTGTAGGTGATACAGTGGTACCTCGGGCCACGAACGCTTCTGTTCACGACCAATTCAGGTCACGAACAGCACCGTAGGCAAAATTTTGCTTCCGTTCGCAAACTCCGCATCGGGTAACGAACAGGATCCGTGGCCATTTTCCCTCCTGACACATGTGGTCGTGGCTTCCTGTAGGGAGGGAAGCAATAACCGCCAAGCAATAACCGCCTCCCCACCCACCTTCCTGTCCTCCACGCCTCAAGCAAGGTTAGTGTTCTCTCTCTTCATACTGTACTGTATGTACATACTGTACTTTGTGTCATATTTTTGTGGTTTAAAAAAAAATACATATGGTTCAGAATGGATTAACCATATTTACATTGAACCTTATGGAAAAATTTGATTCGGGTCACGACCAATTCAGGTCACGACCAGAGTCGCGGAACAAATTAAGTCCATGACCCGAGGTACCACTGTACATTCATGTCTCTAGAAAGAGGTATTGGTTTTGTGACAAGGTAAGATCTATAAAGTCTTTGATAAGGAATATCATTTCTTCAAGGGCATGTAATAAGGGTGTCTTTTCTGTCTTGGAACTATGGCTGATGCACCAATTAGCCCCATGCTTCTGTCAATAGACTCCTGGGATTACTAAGGATCTGACCCTTGGATGAGTTTATTTCAGATTCATAACTATTTCCTTGACTCCAGAAGCCTGTATTCTGTTCCTGTACCACCATGATTTTGAAATGGCCCTTGTGTGTTTCATATCAGTGATTGTCTGACTCTGCTGATTGATATGGCCTAAGCTCTGTTAGATTTCCTGCCTTTGTGTGATCATCTGTGACTGTTCACTTGATGCTGTTCTTTCCCCTTCCAATGGCACTCAAAATCATGTTTACCAGCTCTACTGGTATGAAAATTCCTGTGGCTTGGTTTGGCATCTCCCCCAACCTAAGCTCCACCTTACCACTTACACAATATGATGTCTAAATTCAACATCTGGGTGGCCAGGAATGAGACAAGACTTAGGGTTTTTTGGTAAGGATGAAATACTTATGCACAACTTATCACATAAATAAATCTTGTTTGAAAACTCACACGTGCCTGGGAATGTCTTTATCTACCCACGTCAGCCGATCCTTACGTGTCTTATCTTTATAGAGTCCAAGCCAGAAATCTTTCCTTTGCCTACTTGCAAACTTATCTACGAAGGCCTTAAAAAATGATACATATAAACAAACAAAAAAGCAAATGGTTATTGGAAATTAAGGTTTATGGGAGGAACAGATGTGATCTATGATTCTTTCCCACTGACCCCACTAAGGACTGACTGAGCCCCTCCCTTTCCCAACCATCATTGGGAAATGGTGACTTCTATCACTGTACTCACTTGCTGTTCACCCCTTTTACAAGTAACCAAATCAGCAGTGTGCCTTGCTAAACAGTCAGCTCGAGATTGATCCCAATTTTTCCTTTCATTGGAAAAGTAATAGAGAGTTTTTTCAAACGCATGCCATTCAGGAACAATGCTAGTAAGGGTCTCTTTGAACCAAATCAGGAATCCACAAGAAAAACAAAAAGATAACATTAGTTAGTGGAAACAATCTTTCATGCATATTCACATTTTTAAAATTCACCACTCAGAATTAATTGTATATTTCTGTTGGAGTACAGTGTTATTTCTTAAGATTTCAGGAAGTATTTCAAACATAGTTTTCTGTATTTACACAGTTCATTGTCCTTCCATTAGGCACTATTCAGTTATTTTATTTTTAAGTATTTTAAATAATAATAATAATAATAATAATAATAATAATACACCCTCAAGTCAGTTTTGTCTCTTTGTGATTGCCTGGACAATCCTTCAGGAGTAATAAACAATTTGAGAATGTTGCCTATGTTTGTTCCATTTTTCAACAAAGTGATTAAGTTAGTAGTTACTTTTATGGGAAGGTCAGATACCTAGGATTTCTCTTGTAAAGCTATGATTGTCAATGAGAGTGGGGTCTTTGTTAACTTCATTAATGTCTTGGAATGAAAGCGAAATTGAATGTGTACTATTGCAGGCTGAGTTGGAGGGTTACGACAAAAACAATAATAACATCAAAATGTTAAAACAAATATAATTAAAAGACATCAACAATGTTATTAATAACAAGGTAGTAGAGAAAACTGGAGTTAAAAACAATGCATCCATCTCATCAAATTGTCATTTCCTTGAGATCCCCAGGCCTGCTGACACAGGCATGTCTTGAGGGACTTCCAGAAGGATGTCAGGGATGGGGCAAATCTCACCTTTGTTAGATGATTGAAACTAACTAAAGATTATGGGCCACTTTGCGACTCCAATTTTTTTTTTCAAAAAAGGGACCTTCAGATTGCTCCCTCTACAGTCTTACTCTTCAGAATTGCAGACTTACTAAGTTAATCAAACTTACTAAGTTCTTTTTGTAGTGCTTCATTCTTTAAGGTCCAGTTCAACATCTTCAATGACAAAAGATGAGCTGCAGCAAGGACTTCTTTATCTAAAAGCATGCAACAGTTCGAATCAAGAGATTTTAAATAGCAATCTACAATAATTATCAAATAATGTCTCAATTCTCTTGGACCCTGGCATGAAAGATGAATTTTGAGTGGGATTGCTCCATAGGTTAGCAAACTTTTCAGGATCTGGGTGGAATTCTATAGTCTCACGTGATGGCCTGGATACCCTCAGAAATGGTGAGAGTTTTGGATCCTGGGAGACTAAGGAGATCTTGAGAGAGGATGATGAAATTCTGGAAGATCTTGAATGAATTTCAGTGATCTTACATGAGATCTATGAAGTCCTCATGGGTAATTATTTCTATAAATTTAGACATTTGAGGGTGATTTCTTCAACAGATCAGGGTGGGAACTGGCCTCAGAAAACTTTGTTGGCTGCCAGAAGGGCAAACGAAGGCCACTTTACTTCAAGCCCCAAATCTGCAGTTTGCACATTATCATCTCAGTTAATAAGCATCACTGGCTAAACATTCTGCCCTCCAAAGTATAATTTTTGGGGGGGAAGTATGACCACAACCATAGTCTTTTTTCCTCCAATTTTCTTAATGGTGCATTGAATGTATGCCAGTATTTATTATGTTGCCAGCTCATATAATGAAGGGACCATTCTTCCATTCTCTTGAATTTTCTTTTAATTTGAGTCAAGGCAATGTGCAACAGTATGTTGTCTTTCAAGAAAGTCTCTAGATTAGAGATTCTAACTTGCTTAGAATATCCTAGGTAGGCTTGAAGTAAAGTGGCCTTCGTTTGCCCTTCTGGCAGACTAGCAAATATGTGTCCAAACCTGAGTGATACTGCTGACACCAGGAGCAGGGAACGCTGCGTACAGCACTGGTGCTATTAAGACTGGTAACCCAGCCACACCTTCTCTAGCCTGATTTGAAAGGCTGTCACATTTCTTTGCAATCAAGCAGCTGTTTTCTGAATCTGCTGGCTCTGTCTCATTGCTTACCGGTACTGGTTCCTAAACTTGGATCATATGCTATCATAAATTGCCGAATCGATGTCACAGCATCTAAAAGTTCCCAACCCTTCTTCAATTGGAGATAGTCTACAAAAGAGAAAGGAGAAGAAGTAGGATCTCTTGGGAGACTGGGGACAGAACTTATGTTAAGGTCTCATCCCCAATGGTACGTTATGTCATAATTAATATATTACTATTTTTATTATTATCTGCAACAGCCTGGAAAAATGTTTTGAGGAGTGCATTCCATAGCCTGGGGCCACACAGGAGAAGGCCCTCCGCACATTATAGGCAGATGAATTTCTGAATGTGGGGTGATCTTGACAATGGCTTCTTCTGCTAATCTGAGAGAGTGAGAAAGATTGGAGGGTAAGGAGTTGGTTCCACATATCCCCCTACTTTATGTGGATATGCTGTCTGGTTGCTCTATTTTGTATAGTTGCAATTGCAGTTTGGTGCAATTAATATCTTCTGTAGTCTACTTTCTTAAACTGCTTTAGATGAATGTGTTACTGTAGTATGTTCTTTGGGGAGGGTAGTATTCTAATCTATCATCATCATCATCATCATCATCATCGTGTCCTAATCTTTTATCCCATCCAACCCCACCCCACCCCAAGTCCTGCCGTGCTGCCTCATTGTAATAGCAACGGTGGGTGTTCCTGGGAGGGATGAGCACAGAACATTGCACGCCAAGAAGATACACTCCCAGCAGGGTCACCCAAGGCGTGAAGGTTATCCCAGCTAAAGCAGGCAGGCACCTATATTGGCCAGCAGCGATAGAGAAAGGTGCTGGAGGCAGAGAATCACTTTAGTGACCATGGCAAAGGCATCATTTCATCCTGGGCAGGAGGAGGCAGTGGTAAACCACTCATGTATTTACCCAGAAAAATAGACAGTGTTAAGTGATTGATGATATAGTGCTGAAGGATGGGCCCTCAGGTCAGATAGCACTTAACAAGCTACTGAGGAAGAACTGAGGATCTTTCAGAGTACTAATAGTGTTTATGACATGGTTAGATTCAAGCCTTAAGGATGTCTGGTCGCAGATGTTGCCCCGCAGGAAAAGAAAATCTGTAGCTACAAAGGCAGAATAACAGTAGGAACATGGAAGTTTGAAGCACAAACATGGGAAAACTCAATGAAAGATAAAAATAATTGATTACATCAGCATCTTAGGCATCAGTGAATTGAAATGGACTGGAGTTGGACATTTTTGGTCAGAAGATCATATAGTTTTCTACTCAGGACCACAAAAAACAAAGAATGAACAGCTTGCTTTCATAATCAGGAATATATAGCAAGAACAGTACTTTAATTAGATTAAGGACCAAATAATATCAATTAGGGTTTCTGGACAACCCTTTAATATGAAAATATCCAAGTTTATGCTCCAACCTCTGATGCAGAAGAAGAGAAAGTTTCATGATCAAGTTCAGTTTGAAACTAAAAAAAACATGCAAGCAAGATGGGCTGCTTGTGGTTGGAGACTGGAATACCAAAGTTGGAAATATTAAGAAGGAAAAAGTTGCTGGACTGTACGGTCTAGGAAATCCAAATTAAGCTGGAGAACAGTTTATCAATTTCTGCCAATCCAACAATTTCTTCATTGGTAATACAGTTTTCAAACTACCAAAATGATGCTTATATACATGGATATCACCAAATGGAGTACTCAGAAAACAAATTAAATATATTATTGTTACAAGACAGAGGAGCTCTTATAATAGCAAAGACATGGCCAGGGCTGATTGTGGAACAGTTCAAAAACCACTCAGGTGCAAGTTTCAAGTCAAGAAAAAAACTGCCAAAGACCAAGAAACAAAAGAAAGCAAAGCAGATGTCCAAATAAATAGTGGAATTGCTGAGAACAGAGAAGAAGCCAAAGCCAAGAAAGATAAAAATCTCCAGAAGGATCTCCACAAAGTATTTCAGAGCGCTGTCAGATGAGACAAGAAACAGTATTACAATGACATCTGTGAAGACATTGAAGATGGAAACAAGCATGGAAAACCAAGGAAACTCTTCCAAAAGATATCTGAACTCAGAAGGAGGTTTCAGTCTCCAATTAGTACACTAAAAAGACACCAACAGGAAATCATAACTGATTCCAAGGAGATCAAGCAAAGAAGGAAGGAATGCACTGAAATTCTGTAGAGTAGAGATGTCAACATCCAAGATACTTTAGAAGATATTCCCTGCTTACAAGAATCCCTAGTACAAGAAGATGAAGTTAGATCAGCACTCTGGTCATTACCAAGTCAGAAAGCTACAGCGATTGAGGGAATACCCACAGAAATATGGCCGGCAACAGAAGAAGGATCTGTAAAGGTTCTGTCATGGCCCAGGGCTCAGACTCTGAAGATGCTGCTGCAGTGGAATGTCAGCCTAGGGGACACAAGGCCAGGAATCACCTGAGGATGACCAAACAGAGGCACCATCAGAACTGCTGGAGCAGTCAGATGGTGAGGTACAGCTTCCAAGCCCTCAGACTTGATGAGTAGAATGGAGAGCAGAACAAAGAGGCTCAGTGAGGCTCTTTGCCAAGCAAGGGAGAAATTGAAGAGTGCTGGCTGCAGCCCTGACCCATGTTTCTCCATTGGAAGTAGATGTCTGATCTCTTGCTCTGGTGTGCTGTTCCTGTGAATTCTGCTAATGTCAAATATCCTGAAACTTTGAACTTTGGACTGGCTGGCAACCCTGGCTTGGCTCTCTGGACTTCAGATAGAAATTTGTCTTCTCCTCTGCACATTCCTGTTGAAAGCGAAAGTGCCCAGGCAAGCTTTCGTTTCCTGAGACTCTGCTTTGATGTACCTACTTTTCCTTGTCTGTCATTTATCTAGTCAGCCTTGAGTAAATTGCTATGATCACCTAGCAACTGTGCGTGTGCGTTTGAAAACTGAAACAGGGCAGCTTCTAACCAAACTATAATGGCCAATCTGGAGAGCAAGGTAGTAGCCAAGAGATTGGGAGAGATCAGTATACATACCAATACCCAAAAAAGGAAATTTAACAGATTATGCACGTATCATACAACATCCTTAATGTTACATCCTAGCATTATGTTTAGGATCATCCAGCACAAATTAGAGCCTTTTATGAAAAGGGAAATGCCTGATATTCCAGCTGCCTTTAGAAAAGCCCAAGGAACATGAGACTTTACCGCTGATACATGCTGAATTGTTGAGAAAGCCAAGGCCTTTGATTGTGTTAAGCATGTCAAACTGTGGAATGTGCTTAGAAAAATGGGAATCCTAGAACATCTCTTTGTCCTCACACAAAACCCATATACAGAGGAGGAAGCCACAGTCTGGACAGAACATAGTGAAACAGACTGGCTTCCTACTGGCAAAGGAGTGTGGCAAGGCTGCATCCTCTCCCCTTATGTATTCAACCTATATGCTGAATATATATTAAGGGAAGCTGGATTGGAAGAAGATGAGCATGGTTTTAAAATTGGAAGAAGAAACACCAAAAACCTGCGATATGCCAATGACCCTATTTTGATACCTGAAAACGTTAATGACCTGCAATCTTTAGTAATGAAAATCAAGGAGCACAGGGAAAATGGGACTAAAATTAAATATAAAGAAGTTAAAAGAAATAACAACTGGTACAGCAGCCAGCCTTGGAACTGACAATGAGGACATTGAAGTGGTAGATACTTTTTGCCACCCAGGATCAACTATCAGTAGTAAAGGAATCAGCAGTCAAGAAATATTCTATGCGTTGGTAAAATAGCAATGAAGACCTTGAAAAAGATATCCAGATATCATGATGTATCTATACCTACAAAGATCAGAATCATGCAGCATGCATGACAATGCATGCATTATCCTACTTCACATGCAAATTAAATCAAATCCAATCCAATCTTTATTATGGTCATAGACCAGCATATACTTTGGACACATTATAGCTCTGGAGAAGTCTCTGCAGCTGGGAATGGTGGAAGGAAAGTGAAGAAGAGGAAGACCAGCAGCAAGGAGGATGGTCTCAGTTATAGTGGCAGTGGGTGCCACTTGGAAAACCTGAAGGACCAGGTTAGGGACAGGTGGTCATGAAGAAGTTCTATCTATAAGTTCACTATGAGTAAACAATGGTTTTTATGGCACATAATCAGTCAATCACTCTTAAATTGGTTGTAATTTCCTTTAATTTGTTAACAGCTTTGTGATCATTGTATTAATGGCAGCTTCCCATTATAATAATGTTTGTCTATGATATTTTTAGTCACCTGTATTTGGATGCATTTCTTAAGAGAAATTGATTGTGAAATTCTAGTCAGTACAAGAGTTAGAGGATTTTGGATGTCGATTTACATAGAAGTTGAAAAGAACTTACTGAAATATCACCAGAACTACTCATTTCTCCCTCAGCCCTAATCAGACAATGCAGAGCCTATGAAGTTTTCCTGATTATGAATGAGAGAAACTGAATTGTTCCCTCGCCTAGTTCGCTGAAATCTGTAGGCGGTCACAGTGCCCCATAAAAATACAGTATTTTTTTTTTCAGAGGGAGATGGGAAGAAGTGCTCCTGTTGAAACAAACCCAGCACATTCAAATGAAGCATTGCTCAATCTCTTGTAAGAAGACAACTTACACAAAATGCCCATCAACCCAGCAAGAAGAAAGAAGAGGAAGGCAAATCCTTTAGTTGCAGTTTGGCCATCAGGAGACTCTAAGTAGTCATTGAATCGTTGCAGAGGAGTCTTTGCTCCTGAAAGAAGACAAATGGGAGGTTTAAGGCCCACCATTAGGCCCACCATTCCTTTTCCCCACCCCATGCTCTTTTTTGGAGCGGTTGTGTGTTCCAGGCAAAGGACTTCTTTGCCTAATGGCACAAGAAAAGTTTTACATCCTTCAACAGAGGTAGAAATGTCAAGCAGCTTTCTAAGCCCATGCAGCAGGACAGTTGGAGGTAGGAGCTCTGCTTTTGTCACAGTTCATATCAGCAGCCTTGGAAGGGTACACATCTCATTTGTAATATTTTAGCATAGGTCAAAGTAACTGCACTTTTCCTTCCCTGAAGCTAGCATTCCAGCATGAAGTCAGGTTAGAGGGAAAGAGGAGCTGTTCCAGGTGGCTCCAGGAGGTCAGAAGAAGCTGCTCCTCAGAAGAGGGCTGCTTCTGTGGCCTGACTCTCAGGACTCATTGCAGCTCCTCCTTCCCTATCTATAATTGCCCCTGAATTCCTGGATTTTTCCTCATCTCTTTTTGTCCCACTTATTTGCATGCACTACATCTTTGAGAGAGATGTATCTCTAGGAGGGGCTTGGGTTGCCAACCCAGTAAAAGAAAATGAGTGTATAGCATGGAAAAAGTGAAAATGCATCTAGGGCAACATATAAAACATTTTGAAGCTAGAAAAGAAATCTGAACTAAGAACAGCAACTTGAATACAGAAAGGATGCAAGCAGTAATAACATTTAGCCTGCAGAAAAGAAAGGAGCAAACCCAAGATGCATTAAAATGATCTGTTGCAGCATAGCAGAGACTGAATGCTAAAATATGAAAGGGTTTATTCTTAATTATTCTTAATTATTTATTTTTATTAAGAATTTTGATTATGATAGTAAAATCTAATGTAAACTAAACTTAAGGAGAATAGAAAGGGTAAAAAGTGCAAGGAAAAAGGAAAAAAGAGAGAAGAAAAAGTAAGAATATAACAAAGAAAAAGAAATATGTAAAGAAGTGACTTCCAACCTTCATCACAAGCATAAACAAATTTAGTGGCTCTTCACCCCCTCTAAGGTTACAATTATCTCTTCATCCCATATCCCATTCCTTATCTATAGGCAAATCCATAAAACATCACTTTTTAGTCCTGGTGTCAGCAGAAAGTCCATAATGGGTTGCCAGAAGTAACAATATATCTTGTTTTAACCTTAATCAAATAAACCAACTTTATATTCTTTCCTTTTACTTCTAGCAGTCTTAATCTTTAGTTCATTCAAATATTGTCATAGGATTTGATTTCTCTTCATGTCTTCTTTATCCCACCATACAGAGTTCTTCAGGTTTTTAACAAGCCTCTTGTGTAAATCCAATAAGAAAAAATTATCCAGGTCACTTTTTTGGTTTATCATTTGATTTTTAAAACATCAGCCAGTTTCTTTTGTATATCCAGTGAGACAGCCTTTTCCAAGTTGTTCTTTTGGCCTGTCATTTATAAATCCACTTTCAATACCATCTCTGTCTTGTCAAATAAAATTTGTTTCACATCTGTCATTTCTTCAATAACATATTTTGAACATAGTCTATCCACAGGCTATGAATAGCATCTGAACCTGTTGATATCGTGGCTACTAATTTCTGGCTCCATTCTTCAACAGTCTCCTTTAATATTTTCAATATTATAAGGTTTTGCATCATTTTGTAGGACCCAATTAATTAACACAAAAGGTAGGCTTGTATTTTTTCCTCTCTCTAGAATCTTTAGTCCCCTCTAGTGTCCAGTTTTTAAAAACATAACATTACTTATCTTTGTTATGTCTTGCAAAAATCAAAACAGATCTATATCCCATGAGAAGCTGTTTGTTCTTTATAATTACAGTGGTACCTCTAGTTACGAACTTAATCCGTTCCGTGACTCTGGTTGCAACTCGAGTTGGTCTCAAGTCGAGGTAAAGTTTCCCATAAGGTTCAATGTAAATACGGTTAATCCGTTCCGCCCTCCGAATTTGGTCGCACCACGAGGCAAATTTCCCCATAAGGTTCAATGTAAATACAGTCAAACAGTTCTGAAACATATGCATTTTATTTTTAAACCTCAAAAACCTTCCAAACACCACAAAAACCTTCCAAAAGCCACAAAACACACCACAAGCCTCACCGAACGTCTCCTTGCTACCACGATCTCACCCACAGGAAGCCGCGACCGTGTGGCAGCAGGGAAAATGGCCGCAGATCCAGTTCATAAGTAGAGGCGGAGTTCGCAAGTAGAGGTAAATTTTTGGGGCCGGAGCTGGTCATATCTTGAAAAATTCGTAAGGAGGGGCATTCGTAACTAGAGGTATCACTGTAATTCCAAAATCTCATTGTAATAGTTTCTATATTCCAAATTTATCTGGATCCTTAGTCCATTTATAACTTTCTAAGATCAAATTCTTATTTAGCTTTTTGCTGTTTATTTCAAATTTTTTAAATTCTTAAGCTTATGATTAAAATTTTCTTTTATTCAGGATTGAAGGCAAACTCACCCAGTGTTTTCAAACTTCTTGTTCTGAAGGTCTCTAATAGCTTAAAAGTAGTTAATAATCAACTTCCAAAAATGATTAGAACTTGGGGCCCTTTAAAAGGTGCCAACCACGGTTGAAAGCAAGACGGCTATTCCCGTCATCTTACAGTGCTCACACCCATGGGAGACTCCAACCACTGTCCTGTGATGTCCTCATGAGGAACAGCCATCCAGAACACGTGGGAAATCTCCTGTCCTCTCCTTATTCAGAGAGATTCCAAGGAACCAGTCTAGTCACTGATTCCTCGGCCTTTCCACAATGATAAACTCCATTTCACGGAGATGTCTTCATCATTCTTTCCCTAGAAGCCTCTCTCCAAAGTTGCTTTTGACCTAGTTGCTCCTGTTGGTGTAGATCTGAGTTGTTGCTTTCTGGAGCAATGTGGATCCTTCCTTTTTAACAGGACAGAGAAGCAACCACCCTGTTTTGCTTCACTATCCTCAGAGTCTTCAAAGCACTTGCAAAAGCTGGAAGAAGTTTGTCAGGATAATTACACTCATAGAAGAGGCTCTTTCCATTTTTGTACATGTTACCCACTGCCAAGGAAGGTTTGGAGTTTCCTTGGAGGCATCTCCTAAGAGCCAAAAACCTGAGGCGCTTCAAAGCAAAGTGTATTGTTGAGGAAAAACCGCACTGCCACTGAGGAAAAGAACAACATCACCTGCATGGCATGAAGCTTTGTCAAGGGGATTCAAATTTGCATAGGCATCCCAAAAGATTGTAAAGGGAGGGCCAAGCATGGCATCCTGGGAGATCATTCCACCGCCGGGAGGCCCTAGGAAGAAGGGCCAGCTCAAGCAGCCTCCTGCCACACCTCAGTGGAGAAGGACAATGCACAATCTCCATTAGGCACTGGGCCAGAAGTGCTTGGGTGATGTGTTCCTTCAAATACAATGCTGTCAGGAATGATGGGAGTTATCAGGTAGCATCGGTACCTTAAACTGAGGACAGAAGTGAACTAGGAGCCAGGGAAGATGACATGACAGCGGCATGATCCATTCAGGTCAACTTGTTCCAGCCAGTCATCTTGCCCCCTCACTAGATTTTGTTTTGGCCTGAGCCTTACATATACTTCACGTATTGTTGCAGTAATTTTGCAGAGAGGTTCCAAGCCATTGGAGGCAATTACTGATGCTGGTTAGAGATGGTGGGCATACAGATTAGGGCAGGTGCTTTCTTCAAAACCAGTTGCCTTTGCTCTGGGGGCACAGGATTGTTGGGTGCCTTGATTTCTAGCATATGTGTCAACATATACTGTGGTGAGTGCCTGTGTGCTAACAAATTGGAGCTGATCCTGGTGTATCAGCCACCTCGTTGTCATCACAGGCCTGGCTGTGGACTTCTGGAGGCTTATGGTTTAGGTGTTTTCAATCTCCATGCTCTGGGAGAAGATTCCAGTAAGGCTCATGAGTTCATGGCCTCCGTGGTCCCAAGTCATTTTGACCCCAAAGCATATAAGTGGAAATATGCTTAATACTTTAGGGATGCTGACACACAGTATGGATATGGAAGACACTTTGCTGTAGTGAGATCATAGCTAACTCTGCAAGGGAGGACAACCAATTAAGATGGTCCAGTCCAGGTACCTGAAGGATCCAGAGGGTTTCCAGGGGGAGTTTGGGGATTTTCCTATCTAACATCACTATTTTGAACAAGAAGGAAATCTAGGCCTTGGACAAGATTGCCAGTGTGGCCTCTCTCCATTTATCAATTCCAAGCAGTTGTGGGAGATGGAAACAGAAAAGATGCCTACAGAGAACAATAGCAGAAAGCCAAAACTGAATATAACTGGTACAAGCTCAGGTTCAGTCTATTCAGAGTGTAGTAGCCTCAATATATAAAGAGTCTGCAAATTGCCAGGTGGCAGATTCCAGGGTGATCCAGAACTTCAAGGTATCTGAAAGCCATCTGGATAATTTTATGGATTTTCTTGTGGATAAAGTCGCTTTATCAGTTTCAAGGCCAGCGGGGGTGGCATCTTGTGGCATGACATAGGGTTCTGCTGAGATTGAGGAAACTGAGGAAATGGATCAATGTTCATGTAGCACAAGCTCTACTACTAGTAAGATTGATTCATGTCTCTCTTAGATTCTTGGGGTGGCCAGGCAGGGTGTGGACATCTGTGAGGGTTTTTTTTTCTCTTGAACAACCAATCTCTCAATCTTGCTGTATTTGATGCTTTTCACCCTGTCTTCCACCTTTTCTGCTGGGGGAAGATTGTTAGAATTCAGCTACTGAGAACCATGGAGAAAACTGATTTTCTGTATCTCTTTTAGTCAGGATTCAAAGGATGGAAACAGTACTGGTTGTTTTAGCAGATGACTTTTGTCAGGACTTGGAGAGTGTACCCTTCCAGGTTCTACTGGTGGCTTCTGATACCACTGACAATGGTACCTTGCTGGACCATCTGCTGGGGGGGAGATGTTCTTCTCTTACTTGAGTAGGTGATTGCCATCAGTAATCTGGATGGTTGAAATTTTGACCACTCCCTTCTGGAATGTATCAGACATCAGTCCTATCCACTTATCCCCATATCTCTAGATAAGTGTTGGGAGATCTCATGTGTTATTTTGGAGTGAGGTGGTGTGCATGCAACATTCAGTTGTACCTTGCCATCCCAAGTGAAGCTGGAGATGGGACATCCTGAATAAGCGTCTAAGGAGTGCAAGGTCCAGATGGAGAGAAACAGGCTCAGATTAAATCCTACCAAGATACAGCTGCTTTTTAAAATAGTAATGTTATTAAAGATTACAATTTACAACAATCAAAACTAAAAAAAAAAAGAATAAAAAAGAAGTGTGGAAAAGAAAAAGGAGAGTGAGAATAGAAAGAAAAATAGAAAGAAAAAAGAAGAATATAGTAAAGAAAAAAGAAAAGCACCCAGTAACCGCCATCCAAAGGACCACCAATCTCTTGTGCTTACACCCCTGAGATAACCCTTCTATGGCACTGAGTAGTTCAAGGGAAAACAGCCCCCAAAGTTTAACCTAACTTTGATGGAGATGCTATGGAAAAGTAGGCAGCACCTGCGGCGCTTCTTAGATAGAGGTGGGAAATAAGAAGAGCACAAGCAACTTACCTGGAGGTTTGGGGGGGGCTTTGGGTGCCATTTTATCTTCTTATTATGAATGATGATTCATCCTTCATCATATATTGGAGTTTTTAAAACATGAAGCAGATAGTTAAAAAAAAATCTCGTAAGAGAAAGTGTGTTCAGAAATACCATGTAGTTCTCTCCCTAAAGTTTTCTTTTCTGCCATCAGAAACCCAAACTGAGGAATCTAAAGCTCTGCAAGGGCCACCCAACCCATTTTGCAGCTGGATCCCCAGTCTGCAGAGTAGCTTAATCTGCCTCTTAGTCATCCTGGGACTAGGTCACTCTGACCGATTCCTGACTAGGGAGCCTTCTCCACGAAACCATAGCTTTCCCTTTCATTATCTAGTATGTGAAAAAAATAATGGCTATGAGGACCTCCAGCTTTCTTCTTCTTGATCCGAATGGGAGAAAATGTTAGGATCCTTAGACCATGACAAGGAAACGAAGCCTGAAACCTCCATAGAAATCAACAGAAAGATTTTCAGATGATGTGATGCTTGGGAAAGCACGTCTGAAACATTTTCACAGTCCACCTGAGATATCCCCACCATTCTTTCAAGTTCTGTCATGAGCCTGCGTGACATCTGCATGCACCTAGACACCCTATCAGTAGAGGCCACTTTTAGATGTGGTTACTGGTTCAAGAACAAAGAAAGAAGGAAGATGACACAGAGAACATACTTCTTGCTACCTGAGGATTAAAATCGGACTACAACTTTCCCAGTCCAATGACAAAATGGAGCTTTGTGAGTTAAACCAAGACCTCAGACCCCAGTTATTGTATCATATTACACCATAATGGCTTAGTCAACCAATAATCAGTCAGTAAAGCAGCCTCATGTGAATAACAGTGCCTCACTGATGCTGGTACATCAGCTAGTTTGACTTCTCCCAACCTCATCTGTATCCTCCCAGCTCAGCTCACAACTTCTGTCAGCCAAACTGGCAGCTGTTTTTCTTATGATGTCAAACATTCCAAAATTCCCACTCCAGTTCCCTGATTGGCCTTCCATTTGTTTGTTTGTTTGTTTGTATTTCAAATTTAGACACCACCCATCTCATTTAGTTGATGATGTTCAGAGACTGGCTATCTGCTATGACCAATCAGACTTCCCCACGGCAGCCATTCTTCTTGGATCCTCTGTCATCTAGCGAACCCAGCTGCAAGTGGAAGAGTTTCTATCATTTTTCACTAGAGGTGCCCCAAAAGAGAGCTGATGGGGGACAGCTTTAATGTAAGAATTATGGAACCATGAATGAATTATGCTTGATTGCTGAGTTTCTAAGAATTGTCCCCCATATTAACTGTTACCATACCACCTTACCATCGCTTGGATTTACCTGCAGAGGAATCCTGTGCATCTTGTTGTTGTCCAGTCGTTAAGTCATGTCCAACTCTTCCTGACCGCATGAACCATATTGCGCCAGGCCTTCCTGTCCTTCACTGCCTCCCTGAGTTTGCTCAGTTTCATGCTCATTGCTTTGGTGATGCTATCTAACCATCTCATCCTCTGCTGTCCCCTTCTCCTTTTGCCTTCCATCTTTCCCAGCATCAGGGTCTTTTCCAAAGAGTCCTCTCTTCGCATTAGGTGACCAAAGTATCTGAGCTTGAGCTTCATTATCGATCCTTCCAATGAGCAGTCAGGGTTGATTTCCTTTAAGTTTGACTGGTTTGACCTCCTAGCAGTCATCTACTGCTGCTTTTTTGCTTGATAGTTTCCTAGATTCTGATTTGAACTCTCTAACAAAAGCAAATTCTACTTTTGGAAATGGTTAATGGTTCTGATCATCATGGAATTCTTCATCAAAATCAGTATTTTAAAAAATATATAAACTTGGAAGAGAACAGAAAAATATTTTGGAAGCCCTATGTATTCTAAGCTGGAGAAGAGCGCTCAATGTTATTTTCACCCTTATTTTCTTTTTCGTTGCTCATTTAGGATACTGCCTTTCATTAAAAGTTCAGAACTGCTAATGTTTGGGTTTTAATTAACTGTATCACTAACATTTTGATTAGTGTATTTTGTGAGCCACCCCTTAGTCATTCATTCATTCATTGGTCAAATTTATATAGCTCCCCATCTACCCAGGGAGTTCTCCATTCAGTTTAAACTATGTCAATTCCTCTAAAAATGAAATCATCAGCACAACAGAACAACAGCTATGCCAGAGCTCCATCAACATCCTGGCCCAGTGCCTGGGGGAAAAGCCAGGCCTTCATAGCCTTCTGGAAGCCCAAGAAGGTTGGCGCTGTCAGTATCTCGGGGGAGACTGTTCCATAAGGCAGGTCCCATGACAGAGAAGGCATGCTTCCCAGGCCCACCAGGTGACACTGCTTCCCTGATGGGACCTGGAGATGCCCACTTTGCCAGATCTATTGGGACAGGCTTAAACCCTGGCAGATAGGTGATCCCACAGGTAGTCTGGCTCCATACTTGAAGGACGACAACGAGTACCTTGAATTGCACCCAGAAGATAATGGGAGCCTGTGCAGTGGTATCACAGGGAAATCTTCAGGGCCAAGTGAGTGAGTGTAAGAAAACCCACCAAATAAGTCAGCTGTTGTAAAGAAGGCTGCTAATATTGGTTAAACTGCTAAGGAGCTTAGAATTAGATGCATTTGAACCTCAGACCTTGAACCTTGATGCTGATCTGCTCTTCCCAGCAGCTCTTCCTAGCAGCTTTCCTTCACCCATGCAGTTGCGTGGATGTGTGTCAGCCAGTGGAAAGGAGGCCTGTTCAACAGAAGAGAGGTCTGAGGAAAGGGAGGATCAAGCCCCGCACCAAGCAGAAGGAGGAATGGAGACCCCTGGCTTTCCAATAGGAGCCAGGGAAGCTGTCAGTAGCCTCTTCGGAGAGGAAATGGAGGCTGAGGGGCAAATCGCCTGTTTAAGCATCTCTCCACTCTGCGAGGGAGGGGGGACAAACAAACAAGCAATCTCTGTAGGCAATCTGTCCTGGGCCTGACCTATTTCCCCCAAACAGAGTGGAGGGATTGGAGAGGAAGGGATTACAAGAGAGTAAGCAGGCACACAATGGGGAATACACCAGACTGTTTGTGTAGTACATTTGCAGCCCCCAGCCTGTGTCAGTGCATTCCTTTCAATGTGTATTCTCCTCCCTCCCTTTGCAAGGGGGGAAAAAAAAAAAAAAACCAGGTCAGACACAGGACAACACATGCTGGCTGCCATGGTTATCACAGGACTGAGGGACACTGCGAAGGTCGTAAATGCAGATGTTGGTCGTAAAGTTATTTTTTCAGCACCATCATAACTTCCAACGGTCGCTGAACAAGGCAGTTGGTAAGCAAGGCCTACCTGCAGGTGCAACAAAATATCTTTGTAGAGTTGACAGCAAGAATTACAAGCAGTACAAAAGCACCCCACCAAGAGGGAGCACACATTACACAAACATATATAAGCATCCTTATTATAATACGCAACTTAATTAACTTCCTGGGTTGAGTAAAGTATTCTGTGATCATCCTTCAGCTTACGATATTAGAAATTCACTTTCTGAAAGAATATTTCTCAAGCTATTGCTGTAAGTTAAAGGTGATTAAACAACTACAAGGTCATTATTCTGCTAAAAATGCTGCTTTTACAGGATTAAATATATTACAGGATTTTTCTTCTACCGTCTATTCCCCTCACCCACCCTTAGAATACCACAAATACAAATTAAAACTCAGAAGCTGAATTGTACATAGCAAAGTCACCTGCTCGTAGCATAACTATCAAAATACTAAATTCATTTCCAAGGGAATGTCCTTATTTGATTCCATCCATTTATGTTACAGGACTTAAGCCACTAATTTTGGCATAACATCTAGAATCTGAATATAGATTATACTCTCAGCACAATGTTGTTTTTAAATGAAGTCCCAAATGCTTAGGCAACTGCTCGTGATCTAATTTTAAAAGCTGTAATTAAATTTCTATATGCTGCGGGAGCTGGAGTTGATGGGGGTCACCAATTTCGTTATGATCAGTCTAATCAACAACCGCATGCCTCAACAGTACTGGCTAGAGTCATATAAGCCTATTCTCCACAGCTCCAATAATACCCTGACTTTAAGCAATAGAATACTTGCGCAGATAACCAGAAAGCCTACCTGGGAGTTTCAACTTCTGTAGGCAATCACTGACACGCCATTTGTCCAGCCTAGCCATATTTTCACAGGTCTCTGCCTCATAAGACTGTTGATAGCATCCTCTTGTATTACAAAAGTATCATCATCAGGGCTAGAGGGATTGCTAGTGTGAACAAACAGTCCAAAATTCAGCAGCCACTATGTACTCAGCCCCCTCAATTGAATATTAAATGGCAGCACAAGTACATTATTCGATAGGTGTTTCTTCTGTATTATACTGGGGCTTCTTTCCGCAACTGCTCCAGCAGATATGATGTCTATGAAATTCTCATAAAGGCAAGCAGTTTCCACAGGGTACCACCAAGGAAACCTTCCTGGGTTTCTAGAAGTGTGATTTTGGTGGACACCTAAATAAGGCATTGGGTAGTGAACTGTAGCTGGACTGAGGAAACGCCCCTATTACTATTTTTCCACCATAGAAAGAGGACCTTACTATCCATCCAGGTGGCGGAGGCTATGTCAGCAGCAGTAAGCATGCTAGGATGGCCTGTGTGGCTAATACAGGGAGAACAGATCCAGCAGTTAGTATGATTGCTGATAGCTGAAATCACATTCATATAGGCTAACCATGAATTGCTTCCCCATTGCCACCCCCACCCCCACCCCGCAAGAAGTCTCAGTTCACAAGAACTGAAGCAGGACAGCTTGGAACAGTATCTGTAAGGGTATGTGGGAAAGACCTTGGGAGGGGGGGTGAAGAGATGCTGCCTAGGAAACAGTCAGATAAGAGAAAGCATAGCCCACAGCTGGATAGTGGGAAGAGCAAGAGGCTCAGAAAGCACCCTGCCTAGTTTTTTGGGCTGTCAAGGAGACGGCAGGAGAACTGTACTTTCAGAATTGCAAGGTTCTATTAATTTAGCCTTACGGTATAGTAGAATGAGCTTATCTGGTTGTGTTTCCTGCCTGATCTACCTGGTAAGGCTGACAGTAACACAGGTCAGCAGGCACAACAGAGATCACTGGAGAGACTGGTGGTAGTCCATATAGAGAGTAAAGAGGACGACCTTGATGGAGAGAGGAAAGATCTGTGTAACGGTATGTGGGAATGACCTTGGGAGACAGGAGGAAGAGCTGCAGCCTAGACAATGGTCTGATAAATGAAATTTGGGTCCAAAGGAGGAGGGGTGGAGAAAGCCTCAGAAGGGACCTTCCCTAGTTTTCAGGAAAGTAAAAGTAAGGGGCAGGAGAGGTACTTTCAGACTTGCAAGATTTTGTTAATGTAAATTTACAATAAATACAGAGGTGTCTCTATTGTCATGCTTCTTGTGTGAATTACCTCGAAGGGCTTAAAATCTGTTACCAAGGCAATGACTCAATAAGCATTGCAGAAGCCTGGACAAGGAGGGAGGATTATACAAATGTCTCAGACAAGCACCTCCCTAATTCACATGAATGTAAAAGAGGGAGGAGGGGAAACACATTCAGACTTGCAAGATTTTGCCACTAATGAAAGTAGATTTAGGTCTATGGGGTGTCTGTTTCTTGGTTGGGTCTACCTTGTCAGACTGACAGTACAACCCTACTGACTGTCCCTCTTCGTTCAATTGGGTGAATTTTTTTGGTCCCGGCCACATAGTTGTTGGGCCTTCTTTACCTGCTAATGCGGCCCTGGCTGGGGAAAGGTCACTAGGAGGAGGAGGGTTTTTTAAGTTGATAACAAAGCTTTAGCCTCCGAGATGGCTGTGGACTTTCTTGTAGAAAACAATACTAAAACACACTGTATCTGTTGCCTCTCAATAGTGGCAATTCAAAAACACCTATCTGTAGCCCCCAAAAGAGAGGCTAATTCATCTGAAGGTGGTTTGTTAGGCATACTGTACAAGTAATGGCCTGATTCAATCTTGGTGCAAACCAAAAGGATTGACTTGGATGCTTCATGGCTTCCCAGTCCTGAGGTTCCAGTATATAAGGTAAGACAGAGTGGCTGTGGATATGGGGAGCCTCAGGATCTAGGAGCTTATCAACTTTGGTTCTTGATGGGGTCGCACTACCCCAGACAGACCCGGTGCGTAATCTGGGGTTCTCCTGGACTCACAACTCCTGCTCAAAGAGCAGGAGGCAGTCATGGCTAGGAGGGCCTTTGCACGATTTCGTGTTGTGCGGTAGTTATGCCCCTTCCTGGATCAGGAGGCCCTCCGCACGGTCACTCATGCCCTGGTCACCTCTGGGTTGGACTACTGTAACGCGCTCTACATGGGGCTACCCTTGAAGAGTATCCGGAAGCTACAGCTGGTGCAGAATGCGGCAGTGTGGACAGTTCTCAATGCCCCTAGGAGAGCACGTATAACACCACTGTTGCATGAGCTGCATTAGTTGCCAGTCTGCTTCTGGGTCCAATTCAAGGTGTTGGTCATTACCTTTAAAGCCCTTCATGGCACAGGACCAGGTTATCTGAGGAACCACCTCGCCCCGGTCATTTCAGCCCACCCCACTCGGTCCGGCAGAAGGGGCAGGTTGCAGACCCCACCGGTCAAGGAATTTCGATTGGTGGGGTCTAGGCAGAGAGCCTTTTCTGCTGCAGCGCCCGCCCTATGGAACGTCCTTCCTCCTGAGGTCCGGTGTGCCCCCTCCCTCATGGCCTTCAGGAAAGGGATCAAATCCTGGCTCTGCCAGAAGGCCTGGGGGCCAGAGGGGGGCCCGCACCTGTGGAGATGGCTGGTGGGGTGAGGGGTTGTCCCCCCCCCCCCAGCATCTTACAGGCTTTTTAGGGCTAAAATTATAGGTTTTTTAGGGCATTTTTAAAATATGTTTTTTAATTATTTATCATATGGATAAATATGGATCATATGGATCATATCCATGTCTGGAGAGACCTGTGGTTTTTTTTTCTTTTTTATTACTGTGAGCCACCCAGAGTCACCCGTTGGGGGAGATGGGCGGCATACAAGTCTGAAAATAAATAAATAAATAAATAAATAAATAAATAAATAAGTGTGATCTTTGTCAAAGTAGGCAGCAAGCCTCTGGAGGTTACAGGGCAGCCATCAGGAGCTACCCATGGTCCTTCCTCTGAATGTGACCATCCACACTGCAGCCATGCTCATGCATGTGTCATGTGGTGCAGGGTGGAGCATAATCACTAAAACAGGGTATGCCTCATATGAGTTAATGTTGAAAGGAGAAGATCAACATTATTTTTTCATCATCTGCTCCATTCTCTAGCTGTGCACTTTGGGATGATATGTTACATGCACCGAAGAGATAACATGGCTCTCAAAAAGCCACCGGCAGGAAGTAAGTGATTTCTGCCATCTTTTACTCTTCCAAAGAATATCTATGACAATGTCAATGCCCCACATGTGTGTGAGATTTGCCCCGTTCGACAGAGAAACTCTCGTGACACGTGTGGTTCACAAAGAAGGTTTATTCATGCGTAACGTAGTAGTCACAAGCAAAGCCAGGACTGGCTTGGTACAATTGCATCACTTGTTATATTCCCCCCTTCCCGCGCTTTTTCCCGCCTCGTGATCGCGTTGCGGCTGTGGGCTATTAGGCCCCCCAATGTCCCCCCTGATCGTTCATGATGGCAGGGTCGGTCAGAGTCCATTGTCCTTGATTGCCAGTCCCCCTCCGGCTGGGTTGGCCCCTCCCTGCTACGTGCAGACCCGCGGGTTCTGTGCTGCGTTGCGATCTTGTTTCGCTGCCCTGCGGCCCCGTTCCTTGCTTGCTCGCGCCATTATCAGTTCATAATTAAAAGCTTCCGCTGCGGTTTTCCTGTTTAGCTGGCCGCAGGTGGCTCGTTAATTAGCGGCGCTTTCGGTTCCTCTTTTCCCCGCTAGCTACCGCCGGTGGATTCCGCGTGGTCTGGTTGCGAGCTTCCCTGCAACCCCGTGCTTCCCTGAAGCCTCGTGCTGACCGAACCTGACATGCCGCCCCCCTGACGACAACTCCCCCCCCTCGGTCCTATTTCGGCTTCCCGGGGTATTTACTGTAAAAGTCCCGCACTAGGTCCGGCGCCCTTATGTGGGTTTTACTCACCCATTCGCTGTGGGACTTGGGGAAATGTTTCCATTGCACTAGGAGCTGGGTCTGCCCCTTGTGCCTCCGGGCGTCCAGTATCCGGTTGATTTCGAAATGCTGCTCCCCCCCGACCATGATGGGTGGTGGTACTCCCTCCGCCTTGTGCCAGGCGTTCCCCGGCTGGTGCAACTTTAGCAGGCTGCAATGGAACACCGGGTGGATCTTCCCGAGGCTTTTCGGGAGCGTCAGCCTGACGGTCACCGGATTGATGACCTCCGAAATGGGGAACGGCCCCACAAACCTCGGGCTGAGTTTTTTCGATGCCTGGTGCGTCTTTAGGTTTTTGGTTGACAGATACACCTGGTCCCCCACTTTCCACTTTTCCTCGGGGAGCCTCTTGCGGTCCGCGTGCTTCTTGTAGTCGGCTTTGGCTCTTTGCAATGCCGCGTGCGCCGCTCGCCAGGTCTCGTCGATTTGGGCGAACCAGGCGTCCAGGGAGTTGATCTGGGATTCCGGCTGAGGCAGCTCCGGCATGGGGACGAAATCTCTCCCGGTGGCTACTTTGAACGGAGAGAACCCGGTGCTCTTGTGGACGGCGTTGTTGTATGCCACCTCCGCGAATGGTAGTAGCTCCGCCCAATCGTCCTGTTGGTGCCCCACGTAGCAGCGCAGGTACTGTTCGAGCCCCCCGTTCAGGCGTTCCGTGGCTCCGTCCGTCTGCGGGTGCGCCGCGGAGGATAGGGCTTGTTTCGTCCCCACCCGCTTCAGGAACTCCCGCCAGAACCGCGCGATGAAGTTGCCGCCCCGATCGCTGACGATACGTCGAGGTGCGCCGTGGAGTCGGTAGACATGTTGCACGAACAGTTTCGCCAGCCCCTCGGCCGTGGGGACTCGCCGGCACGCTACAAAGTGCGCTTGTTTGGAGAATAAGTCCGTGACCACCCAAATGGCGGTCTTCCCCTTACTCTCCGGGAGCTCCACTATGAAGTCCATGGCGACCTCTTGCCAAGGGCCGTCGGGTTCCGCTACCGGCTGGAGTAGGCCTCTAGGTTTGCCTTTGGCTCCTTTCGCTGTTGCGCACACCGGGCAACCCCCGAGTACGCCTCCACGTCCTTCCGGAGCGTGGGCCACCAAAACTGCCGCCGGATTAAGTGGAGTGTCTTTACGAAGCCGTAATGCCCCGCGCTCCGGCTGTCGTGGGCTCTCTCCATGACCTCCCGTCGGCAACCCTCGGGCACGTACAGCTTTCCTTCGTGCCACCACAACCCCTCTTGGCCGGTTAGCGCCTCTCGGTTCTGCTTGAGCCAACCGTCCCGCTCCGCTGCCTCCGCGAACCCTTGCCTTACTTCAGACGCCGCGTCCCGTCGCTCCCCCTTGGTCTGGCTTCGGGTCACCGCCTTTGCAGCCAGCCTGCTGGCGGGGATGACGGAGTCCACGATCTCCTCCCGTAGGCTGGCGTGTTGGGGCATGCGAGACAGTCCATCCGCTAAGAAGTTGCGCTTCCCGGGGATGTGTTTCAGTGTGAACCTGAACCTCCCGAAGTATTGGGACCACCGTGCCTGTTTGGGGGATAGCTTACGCGGGGTCTTCAGGGCCTCGAGGTTCTTATGGTCCGTCCACACCTCGAACGGTTCAGTTGCCCCCTCCAGTAGATGCCTCCACGTGGCCAGCGCCCACTTGACCGCGTACGCCTCTTTCTCCCACACCATCCACCTCCTCTCCGTCTCGGTGAATTTGCGGGAGGCGTAGGCGCACGGGTGGATGGCCCCCTCCGGGCTGGGTTGGAGCAGGACTGCTCCCGTTGCCACGTCTGATGCATCCACTTGGATTATAAACCGCCGGTCTGGGTCGGGATGGCGCAGGATCGGCTCCGCGGTGAACCGCTGTTTTAGTTCCTCAAACGCCCCCTGGCATTCTGCAGTCCACGCGAGTGCCATGCTGGGCTTGGGGGGTTTCCCAGTGCCCTTGCTTTTTAGCAGGTCGGTTAGGGGAAGGGCGATTTGGGCGAAGTTCGGGATGAACTGACGATAGAAGTTCGCAAACCCTAGGAAGCTTTGGAGTTGCCTCCGGGTTCGCGGCGCTTCCCAGCCCAGGACATCCCTTACTTTCGCCGGGTCCATCTCAATTCCCTGGCTGGATATTCGGTAGCCGAGGTAGTCTAGTCGCTCTCGATGGAACTCGCATTTCGAGAGCTTTGCGTACAGCTGTGCCTTCAGCAGTCTCTGGAGCACCGTGCGCACCAGGCTCACGTGCTCCGCCAGGGTCTCGGTGTAGATGAGGATGTCGTCCAGGTAGACCAGGACGCCCCGGTAGAGTAGGTCGTGCAGCACCTCATTAATTAGCTGCATAAATACCCCCGGGGCCCCTTTTAATCCGAACGGCATCACGGAAAACTGGTAGCTTCCGAGCGGGGTGTTGAACGCCGTCTTCCACTCATCTTTTGCGCGGATCCTAACTCTGAAGTAGGCTTCGCGCAAGTCCAGTTTTGTGAACACCCTCCCCTTCGACAGATGCGACATCAAGTCCTTCATCAGGGGGAGGGGGTATTTGTACTCCGTACTGATTGCGTTCAGCCCCCGGTAGTCTACGCACATACGGAGCGAGCCGTCCTTCTTCTCCCGGAATAACACCGGGGCCGCTAATGGTGACTTCGCGGGTTGGATGAATCCCCGTGCTAGGTTCTTGTCTATGAACTCGCGCAGGGCTCCCATCTCCCTCCTCGACAGGGAGTACATTTTTGGCTTAGGCAGGGTCGCTCCTGGCTCTAGCTCGATGGCGCAATCACTGGGCCGGTGTGGTGGGAGCTGGTCGGACTCCTTCTCCCCGAACGCTGCCGCCAGGTCTCGATACTGCCTCGGGATTCCGCCGCCCGTCGGGGGTTCCCCGGGTCCGGCCCCTCGCTTTGCGGTCGCCTCGCCAGTCGCCGCTGCCTCCCCTCGCCTCGGGATCGTGGCGGGTCTCCGGGGTCCCGGCGCTGCTGCTGCTGCTGTTGCTGTTGCCGCCCGGGTCTCGGGCCCCATCTGCTCTCGCCCCGTCTCCCGGTGTCCCGGACCCTCCGCTTGTCCGCTGGTGGTTGCGGCTGCCTCCGTCTCCACGGCTCGGTCCCCTCTGCTCTCGCCCCTTGCCGGTCTGTCGACCCCGAACCGCACTGCCTCCGCCGTCCAGTCGACTCGTGGGTTCCGCCGCTGCAGCCACGCCAAGCCGAGTACCACCGCGTAGTCGGCCACCGGGACCACCACGAACCTCAGTTCTTCCCGGTGACTCCCGATCGTCATCTGGACCGGCTCGGTGTAATACTGAGCTGGCCCCCCCCCTGCCAGCGTGCCATCTAACTGGCTGAATGAAATGGGCTCCTGGAGGCGCCTCAGCTGTAGCCCGAGCCCCGAGACCACCGCTGGGTGCATCAAGCAGTGGGTGCAGCCCGAGTCCAGTAGCGCCCGTAGCTGCGCCTCCCCTCCGGATCTCACCCCCGGACGTGTATCCTCACCCGGAACGGTGGGCAGTCCTCGTCTCCTATTGGGTCCGCGCGCCTCGACTCCCCTGCTCGCACTGGGACGCCATTCAGTGCGAGCGCGCCTCGTTTCCCGCCGGCTCCGAGTCCTCTCCGGAGGATGCTGTCTCCGGGGTCGACCACCCCCCGCGTCCTTTCTCGGTCACCGCCGCCACTGCCCCCTTCCGCGGTCGGTCACCGGTCCTTTTCCCGTTCGCACGCGGGGTTTTGACTTCGGGCCGTGGTGGGGCGCCTTCCCGCTCCGTCGGGCACTGCGCCGCTCGGTGGCCTCTGCCTCCGCATCGGAAGCACAGATTCGGGGCTCTGGTCGCCTCTCGCCTCCCGGTGGACTGCCGTCGACCGCTCCGTCTCTCCTCGGGGGTCCTCTCCCTCGGCCGGTCCCTCGTCTGGTCCCGTCGTCTTGTGCTCTGTTGGATCTGCCGCCACGCCGATTCCGCCGTTCCAGCCAGCCAGATCCAATCCTTCACTGTGGACGGGTCGTCCCGCCCCAGTGCCCGTTCCAGGATCTCTGGGTTGAGTCCCCTCTTAAAATACTTCACCTTCAGGGACTCCGGCCAGTCCGCGAGCTTCTCGGCCAACCTCCGGAACTCCAGGGCATATTCCGATACCGATTTGCCCCGCTGTCTGAATTGTAGGATGTCGTCCTCCGCCCGCTTGGCGCTCAATGTGTCCTCGAATCTGTCCCGGAGCGCCTGCATGAAGTCCGGGAAACTCCGTAGTTCCGCCGCGTTGGCATCGTACAGCCCGATCACCCAGCTGGCGGCTTGGCCATCTAGCAGCTCGGCCACGTAGGATACCCTGTCCTCGTCTCTAGCGAATAGGTGACCACCCCTCTGCATGAACCCCCTGACGTGCGTCAGAAAGTGCGGCAGCTGTTCGGGGTCCCCTGAGAACTTCCCAGTGATACCTCGAAGTCTCAGGGCGTCTGCCGCCCGTTGGTCCTCCGACCGGGGCGCCGTGGGTGGTGCCGGCGGGGGTGTCGGACCGCCCCCCCGTCGCTCGCCTCCTCGTTCACCGCCGGTGGCCCCACTCTCTGTAGTAGGGTCTGGAGCATCGCCTCCACGGCGTCTAGGCGTCGCTCGACTCTCTCCTCTAGTCGGGCGAATTTCTCGCTCCACTCACGGTTCCGGAACCCCGAACCCCGGGTCATCGTAACGCCTGAATCGTCTGGTCCTTGGTTCACGCCCATCGACCACCGCTCGGATGGAGTGCGTCCGGCCCTGGCCGCTGCCCCGTCGCTCCCGGGCGGCTCCGACCGCCCTTCCGCGAGCCTGGATCCCTCGCGCTCCAGCTGACCCACGGATTCCTCGTCGCTGGTCATGCCTGTATTGAGAAAGAAAACGCTCCTCGGTGGTACCGGGTAGCGCTGACGGTGAGTCCTGGCTTTATGTGAGATTTGCCCCGTTCGACAGAGAAACTCTCGTGACACGTGTGGTTCACAAAGAAGGTTTACTCATGCGTAACGTAGTAGTCACAAGCAAAGCCAGGACTGGCTTGGTACAATTGCATCACTTGTTATATTCCCCCTTCCCGCGCTTTTCCCGCCTCGTGATCGCGTTGCGGCTGTGGGCTATTAGGCCCCCCAATGTCCCCCCTGATCGTTCATGATGGCAGGGTCGGTCAGAGTCCATTGTCCTTGATTGCCAGTCCCCCTCCAGCTGGGTTGGCCCCTCCCTGCTACGTGCAGACCCGCGGGTTCTGTGCTGCGTTGCGATCTTGTTTCGCTGCCCTGCGGCCCCGTTCCTTGCTTGCTCGCGCCGTTATCAGTTCATAATTAAAAGCTTCCGCTGCGGTTTTCCTGTTTAGCTGGCCGCAGGTGGCTCGTTAATTAGCGGCGCTTTCGGTTCCTCTTTTCCCCGCTAGCTACCGCCGGTGGATTCCGCGTGGTCTGGTTGCGAGCTTCCCTGCAACCCCGTGCTTCCCTGAAGCCTCGTGCTGACCGAACCTGACAATGTGGACTTCCTTCTTGGGAGGATGCTGGTGACCATATGTTGACTTGCAAAGCCCCGTCCTATCTGGTGACAATGAAGGTTGCAACTGGGAATAACAGAGTAGGAAAGTGTCCAGAACATAAAATATGAATGAAAGAGCAGTGCACTTTCTAGGCTCTTCCTGGACTCACAGCTCCTGCTTGAGGAGCAGATGGCAGCTGTGGCAAGGAAGTCCTTTGCACAGCTTCATCTGGTACACCAGTTGTTCCCTTTCCCAGATCAGGAGGTCCTTCAGACAGTCACTCATTTCCTGGTCACCTCATGGCTTGGCTACTGTGACATGTTCTACTTCGGGATGTTCTTGAAGACCACCCAGAAGCTTCAGCTGGTCCAGAACGCAGTGGCAAAGGTAGCGATGCATATGCCTCAGTATGCCCATATAACACCCCTACTTTGTAAGTTGTACTGCCTTCCAGTCTGCTTCCAGATGCAATTCCAGGTGCTCTTCAAGCAGGAGATGTGAATCCAAGAGAATCTCCAGATTGTGCACAAGTCTTGAATGGGGAGGTGCAATCCCTTTTAAGATGGAATGTCTTTTAAGATGAAATGAGCTGGAGGCCATCTCAGGGTTAGCTGTGGAGTTCCCCAGGCTTATGGTCTTGGGAGACTTCAATTTGCCATCCCTTGGGAGGGCCTCAGAAGCAGGTCAGGAGTTCATGGCCATCATGGCAGCCATGGGCCTATCCCAGGTCATCCATGGCCTGACTCGGGACAGTGGTCACACACCGGACATGTGTGTTTTCTTGTCAGAGCACTGGCAGTGTGATCTGATGGGGGAGTTATTTTTGTCCCCTTTGGCATGGTCAGATTACACCCTGGTGACTTTGCAATTTTCTTATGCTGCTCCCCTCCACAGAGAGGCAGGACCTATTCAATGGGTCTGCCCCTGGTGACTGATGGTCCCAGTGGAGTTCCAAAGGGATCTGGGGGTCATTCCTGAGGTTCTGCTGCATGGTCCTGCTGAGGTATTGGCTGCTACCTGGAATAGGAAAGCAGCTGAGGCCTTAGACAGGATCGTGCCCATGCAACCTCTCTTGGCCCATCATTCCCGCCACTCCCCATGGTTTGCAGAGGAATTGAGGGAAATGAAAAGGATCAAGAGACATCTAGAGCACCAGGTTCTTCAGAGCCTCTCCAGACAAGGAGAGGACGGGAGATCACCCATGTGCTCCAGATGGCTGTTCCTCACAAGGAGAATGCAGGACAGCAGTCTCCCACAGGTCTAAGTGCTGGGAGATGAAGGGACCAGCCAGCATGCTCACAACCATGGGGGAGCCTTTCAAGTGTCCGGTCAACAACGTTCAAACCCCAATGCAGAAAAGTCTCATGAAACCCAAAGTATGTTCAGAAAAGATTTCATTTGTTGGATTGTACATGCAGCCCTAAGCAAAGCATTGCTAAAACTAAAGCCCACGTATTTTTCTCTCTACCTTCACCCCTTGTACTCCCCCCTCATTCTAGGTGCCAACTTTGGTTCTCACAGCAGTGCGACCTTGTGCATTCTTAACCCTGACAACACTTCGTCTTCCTGGCCTTCAATCTTGCATCGGCTCTGTCTTCTTTACCTCCCGCCCCCCCCCCCCCCCGCCGCCATTGAGAATGACAGAAACAAAGCAAGCAAAACAGGCATTTACTACACCAATAAAACAGGCCTCTATTTGATTAATATTTTGATTGCTGCAGGTTCTGACATCAAGTTCGCTAATCTCACTTTCTAGTCACTTTTGGAAATTGCTTATTTACTGTTCTAAGGCTATTAGAGATCTTCAGAATGACAAGTTTGAAAAGCCACTGGTGAGTTTACCTTCCGTCTTGAACAAAAGAAAAATTAACCATAAGTTTACAAATTTAAAGAATTGGTAATAAACAGCAAAAAGCTAAATAAGATTTTAGGAGATTATAAACAAATTAAGGGTGCAGACAGCTTCAGAAATTTGAGACTTTTACTATAAGATTTTTGAAATAATTAAATAAAATAAACAGCATTTTATGGGAACCAGAATGTTCTCTATCTTAAGTCCAAACAGAAACTTGAGAGGTCAACGAACTCAGCTCAATCACCAGGATGCGTGAGCAGCTCACACAATGAACATGCTAATTACCCTCAGCAGTCACTCGTTAACTCAACAGAAAAAAAAACCCTGCCTAACCCCCAGGAAGATACACACATACGCCAATCACCAAAACAAGCAGCCACTCGTTAACCCACAACCCCCCCCCCCGCAGGCACCCCCACTGATCTCTATAAAAACCCACAACAGGGTCACATCATCCTGGGCACAGAGAGAACTGCTCCTGTCCTCTGAAGATGCCGGTCACAGATGCTGGCAAAATGTTAGGAACCAAAACTTCCAGAACACAGCCACACAGCCCGGAAGACCCACATCAGCCATAGAAATTTGAGACTTTGTGATTTTAGAAACTGGACACTAGAAGGGACTAAAGATTGCAGGCAGAAAAGGAGAAGGGGGAAAAAGAGACCACAATACAGCCATCGCAGATGGGGGAGGGGTGATTGGAAGACAGGGGAATTCTCCATAATTGTGACGGAATGGAATTATGAAGGCCAGACTCAGGGAGAAAAACATTTTCTTTCATCTCCTGAGCCGCGAGGGAGAGATAAGAGGATGAGACTGGCACCTCCCTGAGGAATTCACAATGTTGTGGCTGGCATTACTTGGGAGCTGGGGTTTCAGTCTGGGAAGATTCTTGCTAGAGGTTGTAGCTAATAAACATAGAGAACCACTCCTGTCTGTGCTCCTGCCCTCTGAAGATGCCGGTCACAGATGCTGGCGAAACGTTAGGAAACAAAACTTCCAGAACACGGCCACACAGCCCGGAAGACCCACACCAGCCATACACTGGATTTGTTTATACTTAATAAGATGTTTACGTTCTGTCCTTTATTGATATTTTATGTATCTTAATTTCATAGTACTCAAATTGGCTTTGTACTTGTCTTTTTACTTAAAGTAAGGAAGTTTGACCTTTTTTTTTACAATACAAAATATTTCTCTTTGTTATGCTAAATTTTAGTCTCTTGTGGATTTGCTTATAGTTTAGAGTTGAGATATGGAATGTATCTAAGTGGAATAAGTTGTTATTTAAGGTAAAAATGTTCTGTATTGGAGCTTGTTTTTTGCAAAGAAGAAATGGTCTCTTTTTGTTCCATTAAACCTTTCTTTTATTTTGTTGATACTGGGATACTGGGACCCTTTTAGGCCTTTTAAATGGATTCTGTTTTAGCTAAGAGTGCAGATGTGGAATGTTGAATTTTATATATGTTAACTAATGTTCAAAGTTTAGAGGCCTGTTTGGACATTTTGCTGAGAATTGGATGGGAGAAGAGGTTGCTTATTTGATTGTCCTATTGTATAAGATGTTAAGGTTATGGGATGAAGAGTTTTATCATGGTTAAATGAGAGGAGGTGAAGAGATTGTGGAATTGTTTAGGCTTGTCATGATGAGGGTGGAAGTCTCTTTTTGAGGGGGGAGGGGTTTTTCCTTTTGTTTCATTTTCTTACACCTTTTTTCTTCTTTTTCACTTTTTTCTTTTATAGTTCTATCTAAAACTTTTAAGAAAATTATTGGGAAAAAATTAAATCAGGCTGCAGCCAGCTGTTTCTAGTCAGGAGATTTCTCCTTTGCTTGGCGAGGAGGCTCATAGAATGAAGATGCTCTGCTCTTCACTCCACTTGCTGGGTGCAGGGGCTGGGTGGCCGACCTCATCAAAATCATCTAGCTGCTCCAGCTGCTCCCGTGGTGCCTGTGTTTGATCCGCCTCAGGTATTTCTTGACTTTGTGTCTCCTGAGGCTGACATTCCACAGGTTCTGCTGGAGCCTTTTCCTCAACATCTGAATTGTCTGAGTCCTAGGCCATGACAAAAGTACAAGAAGATCAGCTGCCCTTTAGTTGATCATGACCAATAGGAAACTCTTGGTGGGGGGAGGGGGGAGTAGCAGCAACACTGGGGGATAATTCCTAAGTTATGCTGGAGCTCTTCCCCCTCTTGTCCTGTCTAGGAGGCCAAGTCATATGAGCCAATGAGCCCTTAAATTCTGAATTTCCACCCTTTAAAATACACTTGGGCGCTTCTTTAGGGTGCCCAGTAGTCTCAGAATAAGATCTTTGTATAGGTACCTGGAATGTAAGATCTATGAACCAAGGCAAGCTGGATGTGGTCAAACATGAGATGACAAGATTGAACATCGACATCTTGGGAATCAGCGAATTGAAATGGATGGGAATGGGTGAATTTAATTCAGGTGGCCATTATATCTTTTATTGTGGGCAAGAAACCCTTAGAAGAAATGGAGTAGCCCTTGTAGTCAATAAGAGAATGGGAAAGGCAGTGATGGGGTACAACCTCAAAAACGACAGAATGATCTCAGTGCATATCCAAGGCAAACCATTCAATATCACAGTAATCCAAGTCTATGCCCCAACCACTGATGCTGAAGAAGCTGAAGTTTACCGCTTCTATGAAGACCTACAACACCTTCTAGAACTAGCACCAAAAAAAAATGTCCTTTTCATCATAGGGGATTGGAATGCTAAAGTAGGAAGTCAAGGAGTAATCGGAATAACAGGCAAGTTTGGCCTTGGAGTACAAAATGAAGCAGGGCAAAGGCTAATAGAGTTCTGTCAAGAGAACAAGCTAGTCATAGCAAACACTCTTTTCCAACAACACAAGAGATGACTCTACACATGGACATCCCCAGATGGTCAATATCGAAACCAGATTGATTACATACTTTGCAGCCAAAGATGGAGAAGCTCTATACAGACAGCAAAAACAAGACCAGGAGCTGACTGTGGCTCAGATCATGAGCTTCTTATTGGAAAATTTAGGCTTAAATTGAAGAACGTAGGGAAAACCGCTAGAACACTCAGGTATGACTTAGATCATATTCCTTGTGAGTACACAGTGAAGGTGATGAATAGATTTAGAGGATTAGATTTGGTAGACAGAGTGCCTGAAGAACTATGGACGGAGGTCCGTAACATTGTACAGGAGGCAGCAACTAAAACCATCCCAAAGAAAAAGAAATGCAAGAAAGCAAAATGGCTGTCTGATGAGGCTTTACAAAAAGCTGTGGAAAGAAGGAATGCGAAAAGCAAGGGTGAAAGGGAAAGATATAAGCAACTGAATGCAGATTTCCAGAGAATAGCAAGGAGAGATAAGAAGGCCTTCTTAAATGAACAGTGTAAAGAAATCAAGGAAAACAATAGAATGGGGAAGACTAGAGATCTCTACAAGAAAATTGGAGATATCAAAGGAACGTTTAGTGCAAAGATGGGCATGATAAAGGACAAAAAAGGCAGGGACCTAACAGAAGCAGAAGAGATGAAGAAGAGGTGGCAGGAATACACAGAAGAACTATACAAGAAAGATCTTAATGTCCCTGATGTCCACGCTGGTGTGATCACTGACCTTGAGCCAGACATCCTAGAGAGTGAAGTCAAGTGGGCCTTAGGAAGCATTGCTAACAACAAAGCTAGTGGAAATGACAGTATTCCAGCTGAGTTATTTAAAATACTAAAAGACGATGGTGTTAAAGTGCTGCACTCAATATGCCAGCAAGTTTGGAAAACGCAACAGTGGCCACAGGTTTGGAAAAGGTCAGTTTACATTCCAATTCCAAAGAAGGGCAATGCCAAAGAATGCTCAAACTATCGCACAATTGCACTCAATTCCCATGCTAGCAAGGTTATGCTCAAAATCCTACAAGCTAGGCTTCAGCAATACATGAACCGAGAACTACCAGATGTACAAGCTGGGTTTCGAAGAGGCAGAGGAACTAGAGATCAAATTCCCAACATTAGCTGGATCATGGAGAAAGCATGAGAGTTCCAGAAAAGCATCTACTTCTGCTTCATTGACTATGCAAAAGCCTTTGATTGTGAGGATCAAAACAAACTATGGCAAATTCTTAAAGAGATGGGAGTACCAGACCACCTTACCTGTCTCCTGAGAAATCTGTATGCAGGACAAGAAGCAACAGTTAGATCCAGTCATGGAACAACCAACTGGTTCAAAATCAGGAAAGGAGTACGACAAGGCTGTATACTGTCACCCTGCTTATTTAACCTATATGCAGAGTACATCATGAGAAATGCCAGGCTGGAAGAATCATAAGCCAGAATTAAGATTTTAGGGAGAATCATCAACAACCTCAGATATGCAGACGATACCACCCTATGGCAGAAAGTGAAGAAGAACTAAAGAGCCTCTTGATGAGGGTGAAAGAGGAGAGTGCAAAAGCTGGCTTGAAACTCAACATTAAAAAAACTAAGATCATGGCATCTGAACCCATCAATTCCTGGCAAATAGAAGGGGTAGAAATGGAAGCAGTAACAGACTTCATTTATTTGGGCTCCAAGATCACTGCAGACAGAGACTGCAGCCATGAAATGAAAAGACGCTTGCTCCTTGGTTGGAAAGCTATGACAAGCCTAGATAGCATATTAAAAAGCAGAGACGTCACCTTGCCGACAAAGATCCGCATAGTCAGAGCTGTGGTTTTTCCAGTAGTAATGTATGCCTGTGAGAGCTGGACCATAAAGAAGGCTGAGCGCCGAAGAACTGATGCCTTTGAACTGTGGTGCTGGAGAAGACTCTTGAGAGTCCCCTGGACTGCTAGGAGGTCAAACCAGTCAATCTTAAAGGAAATCAACCCTGATTGCTCATTGGAAGGATCGATAATGAAGCTCAAGCTCAGATACTTTGGGCACCTAATGCGAAGAGAGATCTCTTTGGAGAAGACCCTGATGCTGGGAAAGATTGAAGGCAAAAGGAGAAGAGGACGGCAGAGGATGAGATGGTTAGATAGCATCACTGAAGCAATGAGCATGAAACTGAGCCAACTCAGGGAGGCAGTGAAGGACAGGAAGGCCTGGCGCAATATGGTTCATGGGGTCACGAAGAGTCGGACATGACTTAACGACTAAACAACAACCATTGAGTCAAATTTAACATTTTTGTAAAGTCCCCTGGTGTTCCATTATTGGGATTCTAATTCTTTAATCCATGAGTCATAATTGTCCTTATTGTCAGATTAAAAATATTCTTTAATATTTTGATACAACTCCATGAATGTGATAGCATCTCAAGTTTCTTAGGTGCAGCATCCGGTCCATATTCAGCCATTTACATATACCTGAGTTGATTATATTGCCACTGTTGTGAATTAGGGAGACAAAATTTTATTGAAAGTTGAGAAAAATAACCAAATAATATCAATTAGACTTCACAGGCAACTCTTTAACATGTTGATTATCAAGGCTTATGCTCCAATTTTTGTTGCAAAAGCAGCTTTGAGTTTTATGGGCAAGTTCAATCTGAAATCAATGGAGCATGCAAGCAAGATGAGGTCGGAGACTGAAATGCCAAAGTTGGAATAGTAAGGAGGAAAATGTAGTTTTCCAAAGCCAGGGAAGACAAAGGTCTCGGGAAGGATCTCCACAAGGAATTTCAGAGCGATGTTAAGAGAGAGAAGAAACAGTATTATAATAACTTCTGTAAAGACATCAAAGGTGGGAGCAGACATATAAAAACTGCAAGTTTTCCCAAAGATCTCCAGACTCAGAAGGAAGTTCCCAATTCAAATTGGTATCCTAAAGGACACTGATGGATAGATAATTGATTGAAAGATGATCAAACAGAGATGGATTATGCTGAAGTCTGTTCAATAGAGATGTCAACATCCGAGACACCTTAGAAGATATTCCCTGCTTACAAGAATCTCTAGTACTAGAAGATGAAGTTAGATCAGCACTCTGGTCATTAGCAAGTTGGACGGCTACAGGAATTGAGGGAGAATCTACAGAAATATATCAAACAAAGGGAATAAAATCAGTAAAGATCCTAACCAAACTATGCCAACAAACCTGGAGAATAACAGAGTGATCTTGGAAGAGGTCAATCTGCATATTCATACCAAAGAAAGGAGTCTTAATGCATCATTAATGTGCATCCCTCACAGGAACAAACCCAATGAGTCAGCAGAGCAGGACCTGGGGTGAAGGTAAGGACACAGCATAGTAGATGTTGTATATATAGTACATTAGGAAATGTCTCCTCCAAGTGAAATCTGCCCAGCCCTTGTGACTGTAGGAACTCATCCAATAAAAGGGAGTTTGCCAGCTCCTTGGGTTCCCGGTTCCACCAGAAGACTGCTAGCATTGTTTGGAAGTTTCTGTTTTGTCTTGTTTCTAGCCTGTAGCTGGAATCTGCTCCCTGTAATTTAAGTCTATTATGCTCTTACTGCACTCTGGAATGATGGTGAGCATGCCATGAGCTTCTTTTGTGTGATGCCCTTTTGGTATTTGAAGGGTGCATCACATTCCCCCTTGGTTATCTTTTCTCAAAGCTGTTCTCATTTCCAAGAAAAAGTAGCTTCCAACACTCAAATGGGTGGATTTACAAAGTGCCCCTTTTGGGTGAGACTCAAGACAGTTTGCACCTTATCAGCTGTGGTTCCAGAAATCTTCCACCACATAGATTTCTAGACCCAAAGGTTCATTTGGTAAAAAAAATCAAGCAAGGTTGATAATGAAAAGAATGCAAAGGACAATTTGTTCTTCCTCAACTTCTGCACTGCAGAGCCTCCATTATGTATTGCTAATAGTGGGGGAGCCTTTACTGCTTGCTGATTGATTTCCAGGTGCCAATTTTGACCTATAAAGCCCTTTATGATTTGGGGCCCAGTGGGACCGCCTACTCTGGCCAGTACCAGTCAGACCAATTAGATCACTAGGGGTCCAACCAATCTCACATTTTCAGGAGGTCCAAGGGACTGAAGCGAGGAGGTGCTGTTTTTCTGAAGCAGCATCAACGTTGTGGAGCAACTTCCCGGCGAAGGTTAACTGCCCCTCTTTGTGGACATTTCTGAAATTGTTGAAGACGGAGCTGTTTGGGAGAGACTTCCCCTGATTTCATGATGTCATCTTTAATTCTGAGTTTTACTGCTTTTATTTTTGCCTTTCTCTTTAGTGTTGCTTTTATTGTTGTTGTTGAGGCTCTTATGAGATGTGATATGTTAAAACAATGTGGATGTTGTAAAATGTTCCATTATATTCTATGTATGCCACACAGAAAGGCTTACTGATGGCAGCAGGGTAGAGGTGTGATGAATAAATAATCCAAATCTCTATATTGACTTTGATGGCAAATCTTAGGACGGTGGGGGGGATGCATACGGGTTTCGGGGGGCTTTAAGTGGTCCATGTCTGTAGTTGCCCATCTCTGAATTGAACGGAATGAATATAGAAAAGACAGGTTCTTTTTTCATTTTTTTACTAGCCCTTTAAGTTGCCAGATAAGACAGTGTTTTTCGTCTCCAAGAAAACAAAAGGTATCGAAAACTCTGAATTCTACCAAGCCTCCATACTGGCTGACTGGGGCAACTGGTTTAAGTTCACCTGTTGACGTCTTTGTTTTCTTGCTGAGTTCATCAAATACAGTTTTGCCCTTCATTCAGCAAAGAGCTAGGTCATCCATTTTGCCTCTGGAAACTTCTTGCAAATGCCCTTTTGATGTTCATTACAGGGACAATTCACCCAACACGCAAGATTTCGAGGACACCCACCTGGAGTTTTTGCACATGGAAGCTTTGATGGCGTCTTTGGATATCCAGGAGCCCAGAATCTGAAAGAAGAAACAACAGCCATCAGTTCTACAGTGAAAATAACTATCTTCTATAGACGTTGGATCAGGAAATAAATGTTTTACCTCTTCACCCTCTTCCCTTACCTCAGTGGGAGTTTGCACTGTTGATATCGCCGAGAAATAGATTTGGGTGTCATCAGAATTCTGGTGGTGCATCTCCAGCTGCATCTCTAATGACCACACCCAGCAGGTTCAGACACACCTTCAACAAGTGTGGGAGGCACGTCAATACCAGGGGGCTGAAGTACGTCACTCCCCTCTTAATATCTGACATACATATGCATTAACAGGATAAACATGATCCTGAAGTTATTGCCATAAAATAAGATGCTCCAGAATGGTTAAAGTGTTGTAGAGGAGGGATTCCAGTTTAAGTACATTACCGTTCACATTTGTTGGGCTATTTAATAAAAATGCTTTTGTACAGATCATGGCAATAGATCCATTATGTCCACCCAACGCAGCTTTAAAATATGGACCATGGTATCCTTCTTGGCTGCTTCAAGAGTTGGGGCTTGGGGAGAATTTTGGAATGGTTTCATCAGCAGGTGGCTCAGTTGGTGGTGATAGGGGAGAAGAAGTCAGGCTGATGGCTTGTGGGGCACAGCAGTGTTTGGCCCTCTCCCCATAATTATCCATCTGCAAGAAGTTATTGGGGAAGGTCCTTCATCAGTTCAGGGTTCAGTATCATCACAATGCTAAAGATAACTGAATTTTACATCACCATCCCAGGTCAAGGGGGTGATGCTGTGGAAATCTTGTGCCTGGAAACTGCTAGGATCTAGATGGAACAAAACACCCAAAACTTGAACCCAAGCAAGATGGAGTTGCCTTTTGTCCACTGAGGTTCCCAATCACCTCACGTGTTCTTTTTCAAGATGGAAACACTGCTACTTAGAGAGCAGGTCTATGACTTGGGGTTTTCCTGGACTATACCTGGATAGGCTGTGCATGACTTATGCCCCTATCTGGAAGGCAAAGACTTTGAAACAGGAGTTCAGGAGCCCATCACCGCACTGTGATGTACTTTATGTGGGACATTCATCACAGAAAAAGCTCTTAACAATACCACATTATCATAAAGCAAGATTGTCAGAAGTCAGGAAGTGATGTTTTTCAGTCATGGTTCAGATATTATGGAATAGACATCACTATCAGTGTCCTGTTGCACTAGTTGTTGGTTAGTCGTTAAGTCGTGTCTGACTCTTCGTGACCCCATGAACCATATTGCACCAGGCCTTCCTGTCCTTCACTGCCTCCCTGAGTTGGCTCAGTTTCATGCTCATTGCTTCAGTGATGCTATCTAACCATCTCATCCTCTGCTGTCCTCTTCTCCTTTTGCCTTCAATCTTTCTCAGCATCAGGGTCTTCTCCAAAGAGATCTCTCTTCCCATTAGGTGACCAAAGTATCTGTTGCACTAGGTTGAGCAGCAAACAGGAGGCTATTAGCATGCCTCCAACTGTTTCATTAACCAAAAATACATTTATGTCAAGAAAAGAAGTGAAACCAGGACTAAGATACCAGTGGAACGCAGCAAGGGGAACCACCCCTCAGCCGCTTTTGATACCATGAATCTTGATATCCTTCTGGAGCGGCTTCAGGGGTTGGGGGTGGGTGGCACCATGTCACATTGGTTCTCTTCCTTCCTCTGTAGCTGGTTCCAGTCTATGTTGATAGGAGAGAAGAGGTCCAGCTTGTGGCACTTACTATGTGGGGTGCCATAATGCTCAGTGCTTTTGCCTCTCCTGTTTAAGGTACATCTACATGAAACCACGGGGTGAGGTCAGCCACTAGTTTGGGGTGAGGTATCATCAGAATACAGATGTTACCCAGTTATATATCTCCACCCCAGGCCATCTGAGTGATGCCGTGGAGATCCTGCCTCACTATCTGGAGGTTGTCAGAATCTGGATGGGAAACAACAGGCTTCAGCTTAATCCTTGTAAGACTGAGTGGCTTTGAGTTGTAGGACCTCCTAGTTATGGGGACTTTCCATCTCTTCTTCTGGATGGAGTTGCACTGCCCAAGGCAGACACTGTGCACAGTTTGGCAGTCATCCTGGACTCAGAGTTCTGGCTCAAAGAGCAAGTGGCAGCCTTGGCTAGGAGAGCCTTTGCACAGCTTCATGTTGTGTGCAAATTGTGCCTGTTCCTGAACTGGGAGGCCCTGCTCAGTAACTCATGCTTAGTCAGCTCCCAACTGGATTACTGCAATGCGCTCTACTGCCCTTGAAGAGAATTCGGAAGCTTCAGCTGGTGCAAAATATGGTGGCGCAGGCAGTTATGGGTGCCTGTGGTTTGGTACATGTGACACCTCTGCTTCACGAGCTGCATTATGTAGCTACTGGTGTGCTTTTGGATATAATTCAAGGTGCTGGTGATTACCTTTAAAGCCCTTCATGGATTGAGACCAGGTTACTTACAGAACCATCCGTCCCTGCTGGCATCTACATATCTTGTTAGATCTGACAGAAGAGGCATGCGCTGGGTCCCATCCACAATGGAGTGTCATCTGGCAAGACCCAGGAAAAGAGCCTTTTCTCTTGTGGCACTGGCCCTCTGGAATATCATCCCCCCAGAGATCAGACACACCCCAATCCTGTTGGCTTTTCACAAGGCCTTGAAGACCTGGCTTTGCCATCGAGCCTGGGGCCCTAATGGTGAGGGTGTGCCCATTTCATGGCTATGTTGACTTGAGATGATTGTTAGTACTCTTGATCAACTGCTATTTTATGTTATTCATAATGTTGCTAATGGTTTTTATTCTATGGCTGGTGTGGGTCTTCTGGGCCGTGTGGCCGTGTTCTGGAAGTTTTGTTTCCTAACGTTTCGCCAGCATCTGTGACCGGCATCTTCAGAGTGCAGGAGCACAGACAGGAGCAATTCTCTCTGTGCCCAGGGTGATGTGACCCTGTTGTGGGTATTTATAGAGATCAGCGAGGGTGCCTGAAGGGGGGGTGGGGGGGTGGGGGGGAGGGTTAATGAGTGGTTGCCTGTTTTGGTGTCAGAATATGTGTGTATCTTCCTGGGGGTTAGGCAGGGTTCTTTCTATTGAGTTGTTAACAAGTGGCTGCTGAGGGTGATTAGCATGTTCATTGTGTGAATTGTTCACACGTCCTGGTGGTTGAGTTGAGTTCGTTGACCTTTTGCAGGCTGTATTTTTCAGGATTGGTAGCCAGGTTTTGTTGATTTTTAGACTTTCCTCTTTTTTATTGAAACTGTGCTGGTGTTTGTGAATCTCAATGGCTTCCCGGTATAGCCTGGTACAGTGGCTGTTGGTGTTGTCCAGTATCTCTGTGTTTTCAAATAGGATTTTGTGTCCAGTGTGCTTGAGAGCATGTTCGGCTACTGCAGATTTTTCTGGTTGCTGTAGTCTGCAGTGCCTTTCGTGTTCTTTTATCCTGGTCTGGATGTTGTGTTTTCTGGTCCTGATGTATACTTATCCGCAGCTGCATGGTATGCGGTATACTCCTACGGCGGTGAGGGGATCCCTTTTGTCTTTTGCTGATTTTAGCATTTGCTATATTTTTATGGTGGGTCTGAAGATTGTTTGGAAGTTGTGTTTTTCCATCAGTTTTCCCATGCAGTCCGTGACTCCTTTGATGTAGGACAGAAATACTTTGTTGGTGGGTGGCTGTTTTTCTTCTTCAGTCACATGTTGTTTTCTTGGTTTGATGGCTCTTTTTATTTCATTCTTGGAGTAGCCATTCGCTTGTAGGACCCAATTAAGATGGTTAAGTTCAGAATTTAGAAATTGTGTTTCGCAGATCCGATCGGCATGATCCATCAGGGTTTTAATAATGCCTCTTTTCTGACGTGGGTGGTGGTTGGAGTTTTTGTGTAGGTACCAGTCTGTGTGGGTGGGTTTTTATTCTTTTTTCAACTTTAAGTGCCCAGGGTCACGTACTTGAGATAGGCAGCCAATTAATAAATAAATAAATAAAAATCTGGAGCAGGTTATAAGAGAGCGGAAAGACCAGGACGACGGACTGTGTTGTGTGTACAGAGATTCAGATGCTGGACAATGGAGCTTTATGAGTTAAAAGCTTTGTTTGGCAGCAAGACAGACATCCCAGTATTGTTAATTTAGACAAGGAGGGGAAGAAGGAGCCATAATAAAGTATAAGCGGAAAGCGAGGGAAAGAGACTTGAGAGGGAGGAAAACTAAGTAGCTCAAGACTTTGTTTCTTATATTTCTTAAACTATTTTTTACATAACGGATTTGTAATTCCACTTGTATATAACATTAGATCACATTATTTTATTAATATAGGTATCATAGTGTCCAGAACAATGTCCCTCTTTTTTTTTTTTTTTTTAGATTTCTTTATCCCTCCTTTCTTGTTTTTATAAATAACTCACGGTGGGAAAAACACCTAATCCTCCCTCCACCTCCTCTTTTCCCCACCACAACAACCCAGTGAGGTGAGTTGGGCTGAGAGGGCAGGACTGGCCCAAAGTCACCCAGCCAGCTTTCACACCTCAGGGGGACAAGAACTCCCAGTCTCCTGGATTCCAGCCTGGTGCCTGAACCACTAGGCCAAACTGGCTTTGTTTAAGTTCAGGCTATGGGTGTGTTTCTTTCAGCTCCTATCCTGACCCACTCTCCGCCATTGTAATTCTTCTGAAAGCTGCCATGAGCCTCTCCAAATCTGGTAGCAAAGAAATCTGCCCAGTCATATAGAAGCCAAAGAAATTTGGGTTAATTTGAAATGTGCCTCTTCTCACACCCACTGAATTCCTCCCTCACCTGCTTCCCATAATCTCTCACAACTAGAGGAAGTCAGACTGGGGAGAAATGATATAAGCAAATGAGGTAAAGATTTCAAGATCATGTTTTTACCCCAAACTAGCGCTAAATATGCTTTTTTGAAATCCACGTGGTTCTCGCTTCTTTGCCAGCTACGTGGGGCTGGGTGCCAAGGAAGGAAGAAACCCTAATTGGGGCAGGGCTTGGAGAATCAAAAGGGAAATGTGAATTTAGATGAGACTATGTTTAAACACTGTATGCTTTGGATTGAAATAAGCTGATTCCTTCTTTGCATCCTTCATATGTTGTTCTATCTGAACAACGTGTGTCTCTAGATGTGTTTTCCTTCCTGTAAGAAAACTGTGAGGTAAAGTCCAAAGGATCCAGGAGGTACAGGGAATGAACCAATGATATAATAACTTAGACTGGACAAGGCTTATGGATGGATCCAGTCTTTGGGATTCAGTAGGATCTTGCTCTGACATCAACTTTGGTGACCATCTTGGCTCGGAAGCAGATTAATCCTGGGGCAAGGGCTGGTCTGTTGGCTTGTCTTTCAAGTGGTACAGTGGTACCTCGGGATACGAACGCCTCTACTAACGAACTTTTCGGGTTACGACCAGCTCCGGCCGCAAAAATTTACCTCGATGTGCAAACTCCGCCTCAGGGTACGGTCATTTTTCCGCCCTGACACGTGGTCCGCGGCCATTTTTCCGGCCGCTACACATGGTCCACGGCCATTTTTCCACCCCTGACACATGGTCCATGGCCGTTTTTCCACCCCTGATGCATGCTGCGCGGCCATTTTTCTGCCCCGCCACAGGCTGCGCGGCCATTTTTCTGCCCCGCCTCAGGCTGCGCGGCCGTTTTTCCGCCCCTGACGCGTGGTCCGCAGACGCCAGAACAGATTGACAGTAATTACATTGAACCTTATGGGAAAATTTCCTTCGCGTTGTGACCATTTCGGGATGCGACCAGAGTCACGGAACGAATTAAATTTGTAACCCGAGGTACCACTGTAGATGGCAACAGGAAGCACCATGCCAAAAATGCACCTGAAAGTTTCACCTAGACATTCACCAGGATTAGGACTCAATCACTGGAACTGGGAAAACTCCATCAGTCCCTAAGACACTTTCCGAAAGTCAAATTGCATACTGGAATGGTGATTTTGTGCATGCAAAGAACTTCCAGGGAAGAAAAATAAAAGAATTATAGAAAGTTTTTACGCTTTATTCCACTAGCAGCATCTGCAGCAAACTGTAATGACCCCAAAACAATGACACAAGTGCAGTGACATTATCCTACAAATGCCAATATTATATATTTGGGTCTTCATATTGCAGCAACTGCATGATGTTAACACACATTGCATCATCTACAACCTCCCTCAGATATGAAGCCATACCAAGCTATAGACAAACAGCCTTGAATTAGACACTTACACACTGTAAAATGGAACTCCACGATTACGCCATTGGAATCCACCTTTATCTGCAGTATATTGCGCTCCAATCCAGTAGAAACCCCATTTCCTCTTGAGTGAAGCTTCTATAAACCTCTGGAAAAATAAAATCACAAATTCTTATTATGAATAAGGGATAGATTCTCACCTCAGGCTTTGAAACTCAAGGGCTCCACAGAAGCATAAATGGAGGAATGTGTAGAAGCAGAAATACAATCTATATGATGTAGTTAGAAAAAAGGGAGGCATGACAGATTCCTGAAGCAATGGAACAACTGGGAGGAACCAAGGAGGAGCTTGGGTGCACTCTGGATGCAATAGTAGGACCATGGAAGCCATGATCAAACCTAGTCTTATGGGGCATTCCACATTTGCACCTAACCATGGTAAAAGCCCCATTGTTCCACCGTATCCCCGAGTCCTAGCTCTCATCTCATCCTCAGCCCAGAAGGCTCCCTCATCCCTGGCTGCCTGGCCCTAGTCTGTCCCTCTTAAACCAGCAACCACTTGCAGGGCTTCCAAGATGCACACCAGGGGACCCCGCAGTGGGGGGGAAACAGCCTCTTGGCCCCCTCCAGTTGGGGAGGGCACACCCGCTCGCCTTCTTCCCCTTCTCCTCCCAGCAGGAGGAGCTCTGGTCAGCTGCTCGCTGCCTCTGTGTTTGGGGCTTCCAGGAGGGAGGAGTCCCACAACACTGGCAGCTAGCAGGAAAGGCCAGCCCTCTCAAAACTGGCAGCTGTCCACAGCTCCTCAACAGCCGCACAGTAGCCTTGTTTGCAGCACTGACTGAGCCTCTTTGAAAACTGGGCCCAACTGTGGGCTTTCAAAAGGGCTGTACCTTGGAAAAGCTGAAATCAGGCTGGTGGGTCCCCAAGGCCAACAAATTGCTGTGAGCTGCCGGGTTCTGGGGAGAGCCAGGCTCTGCCGCACCATCCCACCGTTGCACCAAAAAGGTCCCTGGCAGGTTGCAGGGAGCTGCCAAGCTTTGAGGGGGCAGGTGGAGTTTTGAAAGAGCCTGGAATCCCCACTCAAAATGAGCCCGCTGTGCTGCTCCTCAGCCGCCATGCAGACTTGCTGAGTTTTGGTGGTGGTGCCCTCCTGCTTTGATCCCCATGGTCTAGCCATGGGTCCAAGCCTGCCATTCTTACCCACCCACCCAAGACCCATTTGAGCCTCTCCTGCATCCCTGACAAGCATGAGGACAGTATTACAGGCACTCCCAGGTTCAGCTTATGGTCATACACCCACAGCCAGTTGAGGCATGCGGAGGTAAGCAGACAAGACACACTGCCCTGGGCAAGTCAGGAAATAATTAGGGACATGCACAAATAACTTTCAGCCAAACACTGAGGCACCACAGGTTCTTTGGAATACATGGAGACCCAGTGAATTTAAAGTAACAGCAAAATTTTATGGGTTACAATGTACATTTGCTCTTTCTTACATGCACACATACACTCACGTCCTTCTCAACTAGGCTGCCAGGCACTAGCCAGAGGGACAGTAGCCACCAAGTCTGGATCCAAAGATGACTCAAGAAGTGGGCGGGCTTCAGGAACCCCTTTTATCCCCCCAAATCCTTGCTTTGTTGATTCACAAGACTGGCAGCTACTCTTGCCTGGTTAATTTATAAGCCTGGTAGCTGTTGATGGGGTTGGGGGGAGGTTTCCATGTACTCAGGCCCAACTTCCTTTGTCTGGTTCAGATAACATTTTCTCCTTTGTTTCCTTAATGTGGTGGACTGGAATGGAGGAAGGGGGGCGAAAACAGTGCTCTCGTCTCCAGAGCAATGCTCTGGAGATAAGCGGAGAAAGCTGGCGCATCCCTAACATTCCAGAAGATAGTAGAGAGTTGTGCCTGGGAACTGCTGGTCAGTCTGAGAAGATTCTGTAAATAAGCGCTAGCTAATCTCCGCTTATCTCCAGAGCATTGCTCTGGAGACGAGAGCACCGTTTTCACCCCCCTTCCTCTATTCCAGTCCATCACACTTAATGACTTGTTTCCTTCTTATCTACCTCCTTGAAGGGATCTTTAAGACAAGATTCCTGACTTTTCGTCTTCTCTGCTTATATGCTGTTTCATCTTTACCTATGGCAGCTTCAGTCTAGTCTCATAACAGTTTCAGCCAAGCAGCTTGCTTTGCACATTCTCCAGAGACAATCGGTACAGGAGAGGGATCAGCCACGGGCACAGCCGATTTTAGGCTGGGACCCTTTATGGCCAATTCAAGATCAGGCTGACAGCACAGATAGACCAAAAGCCAAAGGGAACAACAACAAAACTCAGACAACAACAAAACCAGTTCCATCAGCAGAGGGAGAAGGATAGCGTGCTTACCTCCTCATCTGTATCTTGAATGTTAAGTACTTCAGCTTTGAACTCTATGCAAGCTGCTACCAATTGATGGTATGTTGATATGGCATCATCAAATAAATAAAGTTTATTTTTATAGCCTACCCAGTTCTTGGACAGTTTAGTACGAAGATCAGCTTTGAGCCAAATCATGATTTTGACATGGGGAGAGAAAAGAAAGAAGAAAGAAAATTCAAAAGAAGCACAACTAGGTTAATATTTTCCTTGTAATTTATTGAAACATATTACTTTTAAAAAGAAAAGCATATAGGACAATAACCAAGCTTTCAAAGTGTTTCCTCCAGTGATTGACATATTCTGCCTTTCTGGACCATAAGTCTCATATATTTTCTCATAAACATAAAATATCTTTTATAGTCTGTGGCATTTATTCTTCTAATGGCAATGGTAATGTGGAATGGTTTCTGCTCACCATACAGTTCAATATTTCGGGGAGCACAGCATGAAATATCTCCCTGAACAGATCAAAACCTGCCCAAGACAAAAAGAGCTTTGGGCACTGGCCTATTCTGTGGCATTGGTGGAGGCTGCCTACAAAATATTGTAGGCCTTACAAAAAAACCTGTCTCACAGAGTGCTATCCTTCTATCCAGATTCTTATTTATCACAATCTGTGAGAAACTTACCAATCTCAGCTTCAATTTCATTCAGCTTTCCAGCCAATACCACCAACTGTTCTGCTAACTTTTCAGCTTCCAGGATCAATTGCGCATCTGAAACATATGTAGCAAGTACACCTATTTAGATCTGAAGCTGCCTTCTAGGACTATCAAGAGTCCACGTCCTAGCATCCTTTCACACACCAGCAAGAAACAATCCTCTGAAGTTATCTGCAGACCTGTGCAGCTAGGAAGAGTCTTTCTTCCCTCTTCCCAGTGAGGACACTGGCAGCAAGATGTTACAAGGCCACTGGAAGCAAGTATCACCAAAGCATAGAGAACCATGGCATGACTGGCCTTTCAGAATGATGACCTAAACTTTGTGCCTTGTGGACTGGCATCTAATTGGTGGAGAGGCTGGGTGGCTAGCAAGTTTCTGCAGAAAAGATGCCTTCTAAATGACATGTGAACTGCTAGGATGTGAGTCTGTGAGTAGTGAGAGAGCAAATAAAAGAGAATGAACGAATGAACGAATGAAAAGATCACCTTTCCTGTTCACCACTGGCTTGGGCTCCATCCCACTGGCTCCCTCATACTTTGATTAGATTCTGGTTCCTGACACCATTCCCTCTGGCCCCCAACCATTAAAAGATCCAATCCAAATTAATTACTGTCTGGGAGGAGAAGGACATTTTAACAGCTCCTGATGCTTCTGCAACACCAATTTGGAGCTGACTTGGAAAAGAATTCAAGGCTTCTTCAGTCACCTAAAGCAGACTTGAGTGTCCCCTTGAAGACATTGTAACAAAACCTATATAGCTTTTCTCACGTGGAATTTTGATAGCTTCTTGATTTTTCCCCTATGTATTTTTTCTGAAAGTGTATAAGCAGCAGATGGATGCTTAATACTTCTTCCATTCCGCTGTAACCCACCAATCTAACTTGAAGAAGAAAAATTGCCTAGGCGGCTTTGGGGAGAGGAATACATTTGCACATTCAGAGTGGAATTCTTTACTTACCATCTAATGTATCATAGTCTGCATTTGTTGAAACCATATATGTCCTCAACTGAGTAAGTGCTCTCCGAAGTGGCTCATATTTTAGCTTTTCCACCACACCTACAACAGATATTTATTACCACATGGGCTTTGACTGTGACAGAATCATGCAGACATCGAGGGAAAATATACTTTGGTAGAACCCCTTTAAAGTTTGTTCTGCTTGAACAGCCACAAATTGAAATGTTGACTGCTAATACTTTTGTTACTGACCCAAACTAACACCTATGAAGACCTACTAAGGATGGTCTCATAGATTGAGGACAAATCAAATGAGGCAACATGAATTCACTCAAAGAGCATGAGAGAATTCTGGTTTCCTGGACTTAGTCCTACCCTTATCAGAGGTTTGGGAGGTTTAATTGCATTTGCTGTTGCAAACCTAGGTGATTCAGGCTTACAGCACTTGCTACTACCCAAATGAAAAAGTGAAATCAGGTAGATGACAATGAATGGGCAGAAACATCAAGGGAAAGGCTATTTTAAAGATCTTTGTACAATGTTGGAGCTAGAAAATGCCGGTAAGCATAAGAGATCACTTAGCAACGCTCCTGGAATTAATGTGCAAAGGAAGACAGAATAATCAAGACACGGAAACAATCATATGTTGTAGTTTTGCTGAAAGTCATAAACTGGTTCCTTCAGATCCAGAGAGCTTCTGGTCACTCTCCCTCTACCCCCCCCCCCCATCCACCCCACCCATGCTGAATGGGCTTGTAATTCCCAGCCCTCTTTCACATTGTGAACCAACATTCATTGAAGCAGGTTGGAATTCAACCAGGAAAGTCAAGCACAGGAAAGCCAATATGTGGAGGAGATGTGCTGTTCATCATCATCTTAGTGCACAGGGTACTATTGCATGTTGCTATGGAAGGTACATAATTTGAGACAAGATGGAAGGTGATGGCTGCCATGAGCATCAGCAATGGAGGCTTGAGAAGGGAAATGGCAAAATGCCCCTTGAGACTTCAAGATACAAACCCCATCCCTTTCAGACTTCCTTTCTGGTACCACATGCACGTTTGTAGGAGTGGAGTCATCATGATGAAATATTAGCTTGTGACAGACACCCTTGTTGGTGCCTCTTCCTCTGAACATTTAAACTGAAGATCAGTCATTCCCCAAAGCCATAGGAGCTTCATCCATCTTCATGATCTACTCCTAGCGACACAGGATGAAATTAGGAACCATTGAGTTGGGCCGGATCCCTGGGGATTGGGGACTGTATGGACAAATGCCCTCCTTATCAAACCTATCAACTATCCTTGGTGACAAACAGGAGCATTTTCAAACCTTTCATGGCCAGCGCAGCTGAGTTTCTGCTTTCTGGTCACCACCTCAAGAGAACAATCAGTTTAGATGTCACTAAGAACAATGGCTTGCTTCTTCCTCCAGCAAACAGTACTCTGAGTAACTGCCTGCAAGACCAAAATTCAAAGGTATCTAACTCCTCTCTCTTTCTCAACTCCAGCTTTCACTGCCGTACAGTGTCTCATTTGATTTAAATATCCAGATTTGCCTCTTGTCAAAAAGACATCTGTGTCCTTCAATGATCCTTTATTGCCTCGGATTAATCTACCTTCATCTAAGAAAATAAAACTGTGCCTTTCCTTCTTTACCATCAACCACAGGCTCACTAAACAGGAATGTTGGCGTTACCTTTGTATTTTTAGTATTTACTTAGCATTTACCATCAATCCACATTTTTCCTTTTCTATTTATCTTTCATAACGCACTGCTCTAATTCTTAGAAAGAAAACCACATGGAGGTACAAGATAAAGCAATGGTTAATATAGTGCTGGATGATGGGACCCTCAGGTGGGATGGCATTCAGCACTCTACTGAGGAAGAGCTGAAGATCTTTAAGGGGACTTATGGTCAAAGAAAGGAATGATCCAGAGAAACCACAATCATACAGAACAATTTCCTTGCTGAATGTAGATTATAAGGTTTTTATGACCATATTAGCTGATAGACGGAAGAAATGTGTTTCAGATATTATACACACTGACCAAACTGGGTTCATCCCAAAGAGAAATATAAAGGACACAGTAGGTTTGTAACCAACACAATAGAACATATCATTTTTTTTTTTTTTTTAAGCTGCACTAATTTTCTTAGATGCGGAAAAAGCCTTTGACAATTTGCAGTGGCAATTCATGCTGGCAGTACTGACCCTGGAGAAGAATTTCAAGCTTGAGTTAAAAGTATATATGTATGGCAAAAAGCAAAGATTATGGCTATTTAAGCACCTTCTGCAGATTTTTAAATCAGTAAAGGAATAAGGCAAGGATGTTGACTCTCCTTTACTATATAACAGCACATTAGAAATACTGGCAGAAAAAATCCAAGGTGACATACAAAGAACAGATTTCAAAATTTGGAGAGGAACATAAGCTTAAGTGTTTTAAATTTCTTAGATTTTTTTTTTTTTTTACTATCATAGAACCACAAAAGGCAATAAAACGGTTAATGAACACAATCCATAAATATGGAGAATATGCTGGATATAAAATTAATGTGCAGAAAACAAAAATCATTACAAGATTTTTAACACAAGAAGAAATTAAATTTCTGCAAGTCAGATAGCCCACTCAGTGCAATATCTTGGTTTGCACTTGACAGGAAACAATCAAGAAATAGATCAGAACAATTATGTTAAACTATGGCAAGAGATTAAAAAAGATCTTGAAAGGAAAACTAAAGCTATCATCGTTAGGATCAATTGCAATCATTAAAATAAATATATTGACCAAGATAAATTATCTATTTCAAATGGCACCAATTAGAATTTCTGAGAGAACTCTATAAGAATGGCAAGACACTATCAGTAAATTCATATGGAATGGGAAAAGACCCAGAGTTAAACAAAAAATTCTACAAGATTCTAAAGAGAAAGTTGGCCTTGCCCTTCCAAATTTTAAATCTATATACAGTGATACCTCAGTTCACGAACTTAATTCGTTCCACGATTCTGGTCACGAACCAAATTGGTCGCGAACCAAATCAAATTTCCCCATAAGGTTCAGTGTAAATAAGGTTAATACGTTCTGACCCCTACGAACGTGGTCGCCAACCGAATTGGTTGCCAACTGAATCAAATTTTCCCATAAGGTTCAATATAAATAAGGTTAATCCGTTCTGAACCATATGTATTTTTTTTTTAACCACAAAAATATGAAACAAAGTACAGGCAATCTCACCTAGAGGAAGCCACGACCACATGTCAGAGCAGGGAAGATGGCCACGGGTCGTGTTCGTCACCCGATGCGGAGTTCGTGAATGGAAGCAAACGTTTGCGAACGCTGCTGTTCGTGAACCGAATTGTTCGTGAACAGAAGCATTCGTGAACCAAGGTATTACTGTACTATTAAAACTCATGTCTGTAGCTTTAACTGGGTGAAATGGTGCATCATAGGGCAACAATTTTTGAACTGAGGTACCTCAAATGGGCTAATTTACAGAATGTGCCCAAAATATGGACCCATTACTCCTGTGGGATTGAAATTTGGGGAATTGTGGCTGCTTCAGCACTGCTGTGCTGCTGTGCCACCATGGTCAGCCCAAGTCATGTGATCATCATGGGTGTATCCCTGACCTCTTTCCCACCTCCCTCTGTCCCCTGTGCTCAATTGGCTGGTGGCAAGGCCTAATGGGCGAGTGGCTACTTTGAAACCAAGGCAGAAATTTGAAATCTCTTAATGGTTGTGGGCACTGAGGGAAGGATAAGGGAGCAACTTGGATGCCTTCTGGTGAAGTAAGGCTGGCTAGCGGTCATCAGTGGTTGACGGTGAACCCTCTTCTTCCCTTGAGGGAGGGGGCTCTTGGGACATGCCAGACTGGGGAGCGGGAGTGCAGTTTTCCTCATGGTCCATGGCTCCCTTTGTTCTACCTTCCCCCAGCAAAGTGGCAGGAAGTTCTGCTGGTCACCTGAGGAGGAGGAGGAGGAGGAGGAGGAGGAGGAGGAGACTTCACCAGAATGTGTCCAAAATCCAGGACCCATTACTCCTGTGGGATTGAAAATTGGGAAATTTGTGGTTGCTTCAGCACCATTGTGCTGCTGCACTGCCATGGTCAGCCCAGGTCACATGATCATCATGTGCATATCCCTGACCTCTTTCCCACCTCCCTCTGTTCTCTGCGCCCAACCAGCTGGCAGCAAGGCTCAATGGGCAAGCGAAGATTTGCTGCTTTTGAAACAAGGCAGAAATTTAAAATCTCTTAATGGGGGTTGGCATTGAGGGAAGGATGAGGTAGTGATTTGGATGCCTGCTGTTGAGGTAATTGGTATTTCTTTGAGCAAAATTACTTCTGCATTATTTATCTTGGTCTTGAAATGTTGTTGTAGAACCTGATCTCTTGTCTTCTTCCTGGTAAAGTGCACAAGTACAGTATGTTTCTTGGAACCTTTCTTACTTTTGCATATGTTGTATTAATTCTGTACACTTTGTCCACTTCTGCATCCATATCTTCTTCATCCCATTCCAAAAAATTTGTTAAAGCTTCAGCAACTCTCTCTCTGGTATCTTCACCAGGTCCCTTGGAACTGCTTTCAATCTTAAACAAAATTCTTTCTCTCTTAATTCCAGCAGTGCCACATTATCTAAACATTTTTCCATCCCTTGATTCATTATTTATGCCTTGTTTTCCAAAATTTCTATTTTCTGTTTAATTTGTTTAACTTCTCCACTCATCTGTATTACAGATTCTTCAAATTTTTTGTTCATTTTTTCCATATTTGCAAGTCTTCTTTCCATTCTCCCTTCAAGTATAGACAGACCTCTTTTGACTGATGCAATCATGGATGCAGTTACACATTTGGACACTGATGCTGTTATTGATGCTGTGACATTCTTCCCCCGTTCTTCAAACATCTTTTGTAAAATTTCTGGCATAATCCCCTTTTCTGCTATTTGCTCTGTAAATGATCCTCTCCTCCCCTCTGTAGCTTTCACTGCTTTTCTCGTAGTGGCCATTTTTCTTTTTTAATTTATAATCCGGAAAGGAGAAATGAAAAATAAAAGAGTCCTTTTCGACACTCTGTAGTTCTATAGTCACATGATCTTTAACAGTTTCCAGTTTCCCTTATCTATTTATTTAACAAAAGCAACCAATCGTCCTTCTTAAGAAGTTTAAACAATCCTCTTTCCCGCAGAGGTATGTATTATTTAATTAATCCAAAAGCACTTTAAAATTAACAGTATTCCAAATTCAGCTGTCCCCTTAATCCGTTTTAAATTTTTGTAACTCAAACTCTTGGCAAGCTTTTTGCTTTCGGTTCTTTTAAATCCTTATAGTTATTTCTTTACTTTTAGTTTTAATCTCCCCCAAGATTCAAAGGTACATTCACTGGGTGCTTTATGCACTGTGCTGCTTGGAAATTCTCTGTAACTTTTATCATTTTCCTCTTCCAACGTGTACTAGAAAGTGGAGTAAGCAAACCCAGTGTCCTTTAGGCAAGCTCTGCTTGGGGCTATGAGCTTGATATTTTCTTGCATGGCTCCTGGCACTCTACTCACAATTCACCCATAGGATCCTGCAGGTTTCCTCATGAGGAGCTGCCTTCTGAAGCACAGGTGGGTGATCTCATGGCTTCTCCTTGTCCAGAGAAGCTCCGCTGGTCTGGGCTCACGGCCTGGCTGGCAGTTTCCACCTCTACGTCATCCCCACTGTTCAGAGATGTGTTAGTCTACCGTTTTCTCCACCCAGAAGTCTCTATATAAACTCTTACTTTGAAATCTAAGTATATTGTATAAATATCATTGTACTGAAATAACATATTGTATCAAAACTGAGAAGATGGAGCAACAGATAATATATAAGGCTAGATTTCATAATGCGTTAAAGTATTCAGCTAGTTCTATAAAAACTGTATTAAATGTATTTTTAGTTTTGTTTCAAATGCCACTCATTTAACTGCTATTCTGTATGTTCTGATTTTATTAGCACTATTATATTTTTGGTTGTACTTCAGCATATCTTCTGGTTGTTACATTTCATCAATAAAATATTTTTTTTTTAAAAGAGTACTTATGACATTTATTAAAGATAAAATAGATTAAAGCCTTCCAGACACCTAATTGAGGATCTTGCCATGCAGGAAAAGCAAATCCAAAGCTGCAAAGACACAATTACAAAGGAACGTAAGAAGTGTTAATGTAGGAAAGCTCAACACAATGAAAGATGAAATGAATGACTACACATTGACATCGTAGGCATCAGCAAATTGAAATGGCCTGGAACTGGACACTTTTCGTCAGATGACCGCATTGCTTACTACTCAGAACATGAAAAACTAAGAAGGAATAGCATTGCCTTCATAGTCAGGAAGGATGTAGCAATGAAACTCCTCGGTTATAGTCTGATCAGTGACTGAATAATATCAGTTAGACTTTGTAGGCCACCCTTCAATAGGATGGTTATAGTTTTTCATGTTCTGAGTAGTAAGCGATATGGTCTTCTGATGAAAAATGTGGTTATTCCAATTCATGCTCCAAACAATCAGGCAAAAAAAGAGGAAGTTGATGAATTTTAAGGTCAAGTTCAATCTGAAATTGACAGAATATGTAAACAAGATGTGCTATCTGTTGTTGGAGACTATAATGCTAAAATTGGAAATATTAAAGAGAAAAACATAATTGGACTATGACCTGGGAAACACAAATCAAGCAGGAGAAAAACGTAGCACTTTCCAACAATCCAACAATTTTATCATTGCTAACATAGTCTTCAAACAACCAAAATGATGCCTCTGTACATGGACATCAGCAGAAGGAGCACACTGAAATCTAACTGACCATATCCTTGGCACAAAGAGATAGAAGAGCCCAGTTATAACCGCAGAGACATGGCCAGGGGAACTGTGACAAATCACAAATTGCTCCATGACCAACCAAGACTTTGGAGAAGATATTCAGAGGCTAGGAAGCATCTATTTACAAAGATCAGAGCTGTAAAGGCAATAGTTTTCCCTGTGACAACGTATCGAAGCAAAAATTGTAGAAGCTGGGCAGAAAGAGTATTGATGCTGTTGAACCTTGGGATTGAGGATAGCAGGGTGTGGCAAAAAAAATAAACAAATGAGTCCTAGAACAAATCAATCCAAAGTTCTCACTCGAGGCACAATTTGTCAGGCTCAGACTCTCTTATTTTGGACACATTATGTGTATTATAGAAGACCCAGATTCCTTCAGAAGTCCATAATGCTGAGAAAAGCAGAAGGGAAGAGAAAAAGAGGATGGACGTGTGTCCCTAAGAGTCAACAATAACTTGACAACTTCTTAATCAAGGAATCGGTTCAGTCTTCTTTATCTTCAGCTACTTAAGGGGTTTCCTCTGTATACCTCAAATTGCAAGCATTTCAAGTGTCCAAATTTGATTCCAATTCAATAATTTTATCCCTGCCATTCTTTATAACATTGTCACTGTACAAGTGAAACAGATATAGAGACAACAGACATCTTTCTCTGGCCATCCATTAGCATTAAGATATTCCATGTTCTGGCATGATCTATTTCATCAAAGCCTAGTTGCAACTAATAAAATAGAAATTGATTGATTGATTTTGGGCTGATTATGCGCCATCAAGTCAAGACTCCTAGCGACCACATAGATAGATTTTCTCCATGATGATCTATCCCTAACCTGGTCTTTCAGGTCTTCCAACAGGGCACTCATCACCACTGTAACTAGACCCATGCACTTTGCTGCTGGTCATCCTCTTCTTATTTTTCCTTCTATCTTTCCCAGCGTTAGAGTCCTTTCCAGAGAGCTAGGTCATTGCAGACTGATGTGTGTGAAGTAGGATAATTTGAGTATGGTCATTTGTGCCTCGAGTGTTGCAGGGAATACAATGGGTTACACGATTGTGATCTTTGTAGGTATAAACGCCTCACTGCATTTGAATATCTTCCAAGGCCTTCATGGCTACTCTACCAAGTCCTAGTCTGTTGTGCATTTCTTGCTTGTTCCTTTACCGTTGATAGTTGATCCTACAAGGCAGAAGCTACCTACCACTTCAATAACATTATGGTCAATTCTAAGGCTGGTTGTTGTACCTATTCTCATTAGTTTGGTCTTCTTTAGATTTCATTTTAATCCCATTTTTTCACTGTGCTTTTTGACTTTTAGTACTAAGCTGGCAGATCCTTTGTATTTTTGGCTGTCAGGGTAGTGTTATCAACATAGTGCAGGTTATTGATGTTTCTTCTTCCAATTTTAAAACCACACTCATCTTCCAATCCAGGTTCCCTTAATATATATTCAGCATATAGGTTGAATAAATAAGGGGAGAGTATGCAGCCTTGTTGCACTCCTTTGCCAACCTGGTGCCAATTTGTTTCACCATATTCTGTCCATACTGTGGCTTCCTGACCTGTAGATCAGTTTCTTACGAGGACAATGGGATGTTCTGGGATTCCCTTAATGAGGCATATACTCACTTCTTTTTGGTATTCTTTGGCTTTCTCAATTATCCAGCGTGCATCAGCAATAATGTCTCATGATCCTCAGCCTTTTCTAAAGCCAGCTTGAACATCTGGCATCTCCTTTTCCATGTAGGGCTCTAATCTGTGTTGAATGATCCTAAGCATTATTTTGCCAGCATGTGAAATTAAAATAGAAATAGCTTCTTTCTTATATTCACTCACTCTCACCATTTTGTGCCTTATGTTTTTGTCATTTTCCTCTGCTGGCATTCTTGATTAAGATACCTTTCCTTTCTTAACATTAAAAAAAATGTGTTCAGTCACTGTACATTCTTCTTGTTGTCACTAGCATTTGTCTTCCATATTTCTCTGGCAATGACGACAGTTGGCTCTGAAATAATCATATGAATGGATTAAAGAGCAAGATTGTTTTACGCAAAAGGAAGGAGAACAAAGTTGGTTTATTTGATCAGAGTTAAAATGGGACATGTTGTTTTAGGTGGTTCTTTTTGGACTTGCTGATATCTGGCCTGGAAAAATGTTGTGTATTGGATTTGCTTACAGTTAACATGGTGTTTAAACCTTTTTCCTTACAGTCATTTTATGTATCCTAATCTGATAGCATGTAAATTGGCTTTATATCTAATGGTCCTTTCACTTAAAGTAAGGGATCTTTGTGAACTTACACTCTTTCAATGAGAAATTTGCCTTCTTTATCATGTTAAATTTCAGTCTTTTGTTCATACTAGGATACTGGGACCACTTTATGCCTTCTGAATGTGGATTTGCTTACAGTTAAGAGTTGAGATATGGAATGATGAGTTTTATATCTGCTAATTAAGAGGAGGTGAAGAGACAGTCCAATTGTTTATACTTGTAGTGATAAGGGTGGGAACCCACTTTCCTAGGGTTTTTTCTCATTCTATTTTTTCTTTATTTTTCTTGCACCTTTTATTCTTTCTATTTTTTTCTTTTCTTTTTTAGTTTGTATTATCTTTTACTATTGTAATTAAAACTTTTAATAAAATTATTTTAATAAATGAAAGCCACTTGGATCCTTCCCTCTTTGAAATTTTGGAAATTCTTTTTCACTTTAGTTTCCACGGTATCTATTCCGCGGTAAGTTATGTTATTTATGCTGACCATGCTATTCCAGGGGTGATCTTATGACTTCTGGAAGTAAATCCTCCAAACTGGAAGTAGTTCAAAATGGTCTGGAGAGAGAATGGGACCTCTAGAATACTCTGAAAAGTTCTCTCCCTAAACTGATGAGTGTTCACATCACCCAGAGTCATATATTTTTAGCCTAAGAAAAGTCAACCAAGTTCGGATGATGGCACAATTCAAATACCAAAAGGATGTCACACAAAAGAAGGCCAAGACCTGCTCTCTTTACCCCAAAGTGCAGAACTTTTCTTTTACTTTGATTTGCATTCAAGCACACACCATAAGGAATCATAATCCTAAATTACAAGAAAGCAGATTTTAGTTGACTGTCAGGAAAAGCTTGCTAACACTGCAGAGAATTTTACAGTAGAAGAAATATGAAAAGAAGGGTGGCAGAAGGAGTGGTTGACAACTTTTGTAAAAACAAAAAGGTTGGTCCCAGGCTGTTTGCTTTTCACCTTACCAGATCTAGCCCTTACTGTAGTCATTCCATGTCATAAAACCAATGAGATTGTTGCATTTTCCAATCCTCCAACCTCAGCCTTTTCCACTTAGTAAGTCCATTGTAATTAGGGTAGGGACTGTACAACCATCGTGGACATCTTTCAGACTATGCCACAAACTCAGAACTCTGCAGCATCCTCCCATTTTGCTCAGTTTTTTCTCTTCTTTTATTTTGATTTGCATTCAAGCACATATGCACATGCAGGTGCACAAACATATACAAACTATTCTCTAAAGTTTGAAACATTCGTGTGTTGGAGATTTGGGGGAGAGGGAAGATGAGCCTCTGAATTGCTAAATCAACTGGAAAAAATTAAAAACTTACACAGACCACCAACCCAAACTGTGCCCAAAAACAAACAGAGGAGCATTGCAAAACCACATAGTACAGATCTGTGGGTTCCGAGGAGTGATGGCTGTACATTCTTTGCAGCACCTGTGTTTTGGAGAGGAAACATTGATTAGAAATTACATTAAGAGGTAGCAGCAAGGATCTCACTGTTCATCATCATGATGCATTTTCATTCACTGTGGGATAGTAATTTGCAACTACTCCAGACCTAGGCCCTTGACAGGCAAACTAAACAGAAGAAGCCTTCATGAAATGCTCATCTTTGGAGAACATTTAACTGCTCTATGATGGCCTTAAGACTGTGTACAGGACATCCATCCCAGACTTCACTGAGTAGGGGATCATATGGCATGATACTTTGGGCCTTGGACATACCACTGCCAGGATCAACAGCATTCAACCCAAGAAGCAGCAGACAGACTCAGGCCTTCCTTGGGCCCAATTGCCCCTTGACTCTCTTGGGATGAAATAGCCTCACATACTTTTTTCTTCCCTTCAGCTCCTTCCCAAACATTTCACATTTTCCCTTATCTTGAATATTGAATTTTCAATATTTCTGCATAAATATGACCTAAAACATGATCTGTTCTCCACACAAGTCCTAAAACTAAACAAAGAGAACTCAATTAGACAACTTAATCAAAAACTTCATACTTCATTTATTTATTGAGGAAAATGATCCAAAGCTACATATTTGTGTGTGGTAAAAGTATGTGAACCTCTAGGATTATCAATTCATTGGTGTAAGGTTTACCCTGTTCATCTCAGAGAAACTCTCATGACACGTGTGTTCAGCAAATAAGTTTACTCAAGCATAACCTAAGTAAGTACAGACAAAGCCAAGGTTGGCTTGGCATAGCTTGCATGGTATTTTATAGCTCCCCCGTTCCCACGCTTTTCCCGTTGCTTAGTTACATATTACCCCCAGTAAACCCCCCTCACCCAAATGGCAGATTCAGTCCGGTGCTTTTGTCTTTCTGATTGCAGTCTATGGTTTGTGCAGCTGTTCCCTTTGTTGGGTTTGCCTGTTTGTGCGCAAAGCCAGGAGTTCTTGATCGCTCGTTGATTGCTTCGCTTCTGAGCCTCTGCACTTTCCTTTGTTTGCAGCGCCCGAGGGAAGCTGCGCTGACCCAAAGTATCCGCTTGCGGTTTTGAGTTAAGCGCCGCCACCTGTCAGTAATCAGCCCGCAGTTTCACTTCCCCTTTTCCTCTGCTCGCACCTGGGCGGTGAAATTGACTTAGGCGAAGCTGAGCGGTGCCTTCACCATGCCATGCCATGCCAGCTGAATTGGATAATTGGAAGGGGAAATTAGAGTCAGGTGTTTCAATCAATGGGATGATAATCAGGTGTGAAGGTGGGAGGTCTGGCCTTATTTAAAGAACAGAATTCTGGGTATTCGCTGTCAAAGTCTGATCTTCACAACCCAACTTTGGACTCCACTAATTGAATTTCAGGCTGTCAAGTCCACGATGTCCAACTCTCAGTTCTGAAGCATTCTCACGCAACCAGACTTGGTTCAGAAAGTCTGAACTTTCATGTCTGAACAGATCATATATAAATGGAGGCAATTCCACACCATTGTTACCCTTTCCAGGAGTGGCCGACCAACCAAGATCATACCAAGAGCAAGGCATGTAGTACTCCAGGAGGTCTCAAAGAAGCCCAGGGTAACATCTAAGGAACTAAAGGCTTCTCTTGCATTGCCAAATATCAGTGTGGATGAAATCACCATCAGGAGAACACTGGACAACAATGGTGTGTATGGCAGGGTTGCAAGGAGAAAGCCACTTCTCTCCAAAAGGAACATTGCTGCCCATCTACAGTTTGAGAAAGGTCGTGTGGATAAGCCAGAAGGCTAATGGAAGATTGTTCTGGGGACCAAAATAGAACTTCTTGACTTAAATGAAAAGTATTATGTTTGGCAGAAGGCAAACACTGCATTCCAGAATAAGAACCTTATCCATCTGTGAAACATGATAGTGGCAGGATCATGGTTTGGGCCTGCTTTGCTACCTCTGGACCAGGATGCCTTGCCATCATTGATGGAACTATGAATTCTGAATTGGACCAGCAAACTGGACAGGAATATATCAGGGTATCTGTCTGTGAACTGAAGGTCAAGAGAAAGTGGGTCATTCAGCAAGACAATGACCCAAAACACACAAGTCATATGGCCAAAGAATGGTTAAAGCAGAAGGAAGTCAATGTTTTGGAAAGGCCAAGTCAAAGTCCTAAACTTAAACCTGTAGAAATGCTGTGGAAGGACCTGAAGCAGGCAATTCATATTCGGCAACCCAGCAACATCTCTGAGTTGAAACTGTTCTGTAAGAAGGAATTGGCTCAAATTCCTCCAAGCTGATGTCCAGGACTGATCAACAGTTGCCAGAAATGTTTAGTTGCAGTTATTGATGCCCAAGGGAAGCACACCAGTTACTGAAAGCAAAGGTTCACATAGTTTTGCCACACACAAATATGTGGCTTTGGATTATTTTCCTCAAAAATAAATGAACAAGAATAATATTTTAGACTCATTTCTTTAATTGGGTTCTCCTTATCTAGTTTTAAGACACGTGGAGAATGGATTGCATTTTAGGCCATATTTATCAGAAATACTGAAAATTCAAAAGGGTTCACAAACTTTTAAGCACTACTGTACTCTCTTCCAACTGCTTTTGCATATCTTAAAATTTTTCATCTAGGCACCTTCTACAAAGGCAGAGACATTTATCTCCATTAAGTCTGGATGTATCACTTGTAACAGTACACTCCATTTTCCCTAACAAACATAAACTTCTTTGGTGTTTGATACATTAATTTTAGATCCATACTCCTTGTTGTATCATACAATCTAATATTCACTGCAAATCATTCAGGTTCTGAGTCAACAACCTGGCACACATTCATGCATCCAGCCATCACACCTCTAACAATCCAAATAGATATATCCATAAATCCATTTAAAAAAACAAGGAATACAGACATTCTTGTTTTACTCTCTGTGAAACTCCATTGACACACAAAACTTTACATATTGCAAGTCTACTCCTTAGCTTTTTTTCTTTTTTCTTTTTATCATTCTCATTCAAGACACAAATGGCCAGGCTTAAATTATCCTATTATAGGGATTTGACTTCCAGTGTCTGGTATGGTGGTTTGATTGTCTTTGAGCTCAGAGATAGCCCCTCAGCTGTTTTTGGTATCCAGCAGGACTGGGGGACGCTTTAAATTCCTCTGGACGAAGGAGGAAGCTTGAAATTAACCTATGAGGTCTCTGAACAGCTGCTCCTTGCAAGAATGGAGGTTTTTGTGAAGAACCCACAAGCAGAGCAGCTGGGAGGCAAGTATTGCAACTTTGTTCAAAGCTGAGGTGCAGCTTGCTTAATGGACACTAAAGCCATCTGACCCCCATTTCTAATGCACCTTTTAAATGCAAATTATTCTTTGCTTTAAAAGAGGCTTCTTCTTATAGCAGATAAGTATTCCTCTTGGCACTTTTCATTTTTGGGGGGGATTTTGAAAATTAAAAAAGATTGGTAGAGTTAAGATTTTTTGGATTATTTGCAAAATGCTGATACTGAAGTGGCAGAAGAAAGTTAAGAATGAGGAAAAGGGGTGATTTTAATTTGTTTAAATTCTTTTTTCTAGTTTATTTTTTCAAGAAGCGGCTTTGCAAAATCAAAATACTTTAACAGGGATCCACTTCTCCATGAGAAAGGGGTTTTTTTGTTTAATGTAAACAATCAGGTAATTGTCTGGGATTATATTTCAAAGAAGAATGAGAGTTTGGTTTATTTTTAATTTAGCTCTTCCTCAATAGAGACACCTGCTGACAATTGCATGCAATTTCTTTAACCAGGTTTTTTTTTAAGTGGACTTTGTCTCAGTAGAGACACCTGCTGGCAATTGACTGCATTTACATTTTAAAGTCAAAGAATTATTGGGGTTTCTTTTCTTTTCTTTTTTCTTTTTGGGAATCCCCCCCCCCCCTTGTTCTCTTCTCTCATTTCAGTGATATGTCTATTTTTGGGGGGATTTTCATAATGGCAACACACAGAACACATGTGGAAGCTAGAAGAGCCTCTATGGAGCAGCCAATGGAAAAGGAAGATAAAGTGAAGATAAAACAATTTCTGCTAATCTACTTAAATCAATGATCAATTAATTGAGAGGCGAACTGACTCAGTCACTAGATGTCAAATTGGATGCCAAATTTTCAAGTCTTGAAAAAAAATTGAACAAAGAATGGATAAGATGGATAGCTTTGTAAAACAAGTGACTGTAGACATGAAAAAGATGTCAGAAGAAATAAAACAAATGATAGGATGGAAATCTTAGAGAATAAATCAGCAATTAGAGATTCAGAATTTGAAGGAGGGATGGATAATTTGGCATTGTTAGAATTGAGAGAGAAAGAGTTCTGCCTGTGATTTAGAGCCATTCTAGAATCGCCAAATGAAGATATTAAAAGAAAGTTGACTCAAGCATTGGCAGAATTCTTAGATTGGGAAGAAGAAGAGACAGGAGAGGAAATTGACAAAGCCTACTGGATTAATTCACAGTTTGCTACAATAAGACATGTGCCAAGAGATGTTATAGTACATTTTATCAGGAGGAGTACAAGAGATCAAGTTTTGCAACAACATTTTAAATCAAGATTGAAAATTGATAATATAGATATAACTGTTTTGAAAGAAATTCCTATCAGAATTTTGCATAAAAGAAAAGATTACTCTTTCCTGACTGAGGTAATAAAGCAGAAGATTCCACTTCATTGGGAGAAACTGAGAGGGGTAACTTTTACTTTTCAACAGAAAAGATTTCAACTGAATACTATTCAAAAGGCTAGAGGGTTTTTGGAAAAATTTAAAAGAGTTTTGGAAGAGGTCCAAATGGAAATCCCAAAGGAAACAGACCAAGATTTCCAATAGGGAGAGGAGCTAGAAAAGGAAGATTCGGAGTTCAGTGCTACTGGTATGGATTTTTCTAAACTATTCCCCTAAAAAAGGATTATAAGTGCCTAACATAGAATGTTAATGGGGCTAATTCCCCTCATAAATGCAAAAACGTATTCCATTATTTGAAAAATTGGAAAAATGTAATCTGTTTGCAAGAGACTCATATGACATACGAAGTACTTAATACGTAAAAACTTAGGAGAATTTATTTCAGCAGAACCAAAAAAAAACCTGAGTTGTTTTATATATTACCCCCATTTAAAACCACAACCAACTCTGACTGACCAACAAGGTCGACTTGTGGGAGTGGAAATTGAATTATCTGGGCTTAACACACTATTATTGGGACTTTATGCTCCAAATGAAGATAAAGTAGGTTTTTATAAAAGACTTACAGAACAACTGATAAATTTTACATATGAGAATTGGATTTTGATGGGAGACTGGAATGGTGTGGTTTCCCCACAACTAGATAGAACATCTGAGAAGAAAAAACTACCCAAGATATACTACTGAAGGCTTTTTTTTATATTTGGAGACAAAAAATGGAAATTCTAGAGGATACACTTATTTTTCTGAAAGACATAGATCATTTTCAAGAATCGTTATGATATTGACTTCAAAAAATGCGGTTAACAACACAACTAAAGTTGAGGTCTTACCAAAACCTTTTTCTGGTCATAACCCTGTGACTTGGAGTTTTAAAAAGAAACTTACCACCTTCAGATGGAGATTAAATGAGATGTTATTACAAAAAATTGGATAGTAAAAGATTGTAAGAAAAAATTAATGGAATTTTTTGAGAATAACCTAAATAAAGGCACAGATTTAAAAACAGTTTGGGATACAAGCGAAGCTTTTATTAGAGGTTATTTTATTCAATACAATATTGAACTGGAAACAAAAATACAAAGACACAAGTTATTTTACAGGAGATTAAGAGAAAAGAAGAATTAAAGACATTGCCAATCAAGACAAATATCAAATCAAAATACTACAGCAACAACTATCTATGTTGACAGTAAGAGAAATGGAAACCAAAATGAATGATGTAAAAGAAAGGAATTTTGAATTTGCAAATAAACAGGAAAGTGGTTAGTTAAGGAAGGAGAAAGAAAAGAGAATGATATTGAATCTTCAAGAGGGAAATATGACCTTAACAGACAATTTGGCTATACAAAAACCTTTCCATCAGTATTATTCCAATTTGTATAAAAGACAAGACATTTCTCTGGGAAAAACAGATGAGTATCTAAAATTGCAAAATTCCCACAACTTACAGATGTACAGACAAACAATGAATGACCTATAACAATAATGGAACTTTCAGAAGCTATAAAAAAGATTAAATTGGGAAACGCACCCGAGCCAGATGGACTGCCAGGGTCTTATTATAAAAGTTTTGAGGATGAACTTTTACAGCCGCTTCAAAATACAGTGAATTCTATTTTACAAGGAGATGGGATGCCACAGTCTTGGAAAGAAGCTAATATTACTTTAATACCCAAAGAGGGACAGGACTTAAACCTAACCAAAAATTACAGACCAATATCATTATTAAATAATGACTATAAATTATTTACAATGATTTTGGCAAATAGACTAAAAATAATTTCAGAAGACTTTGTTCATGAAGATCATTGTGGATTTTTACCTAAAAGATAATTAAAAGATAAAGTTAGAATAGTACTGGATATTATAGAATATCTGGAACACCATAATGAAAAACAAGCAGCACTGATCTTTTTGGATGCAGAGAAAGCTTTTGATAATCTTAATTGGTCTTCCCTGTTTAAAGTTTTAGAAGGGATGGACTTTGGTGAGAATGTTATAACATCAGTTAAATCGATGTATGTATCACGGAAAGCACAAATTATTGTCAATGGAGAGTTAATGAAACCATGTGACATACAAAAAGGTACAAGACAAGGATGTCCACTATCCCCACTTTCATTTAGTCTGGTCTTGGAAGTTTTAAATAGAGATATAAGACAAGATGAGGAGATAATGGGAGTTAAAATCAAGAAAGACATATAAATTGAAAGCCTTTGTGGATGATCTGGTATTGGTGCTAGAAGATCCTCTGAAAGGGATAGAAATACTCTACTAATGAGAAAATTAAGGGAATTTGGTGCACTAGCCAGATTAAAAAAAAAAGACAAATATGCTAACAAAAAATATGAAGATACAAGACTAACTAGAACTGATGAATAAAACAGGTTTTAAAATGGAAAAAAAAGGTAAAATATTCGGGTGTTAATCTGACAAATATGAATTGTATGTTGTTCCAGAATAATTATGTTAAGACATGGAATGAAATTAGGAAAGATATGTTAAGATGGGAGAAATTACAACTATCATTGCTGGGAAGAATTTCTGTGATAAAGATGAATATCTTACCTAGGATGCTATTTTTGTTTCAGACAATACCAATGGTGACTACTGACTTACCATTTAAGAAATGGCAGAAGGATATAACTAAATTTATTTGGCAAGGTAAAAAACACGAGTTAAATATAAGGTGTTGCAAGGTGCTAAAGAAAGAGGAGGTTTGCCTTGCCTGATTTCAAACTGTACTTTGTCGCTTGCTATTTGGTTTGGTTGAGAGAATGGGTGCTGCTGAGAAATAATGGGTCATTGAATTTGGAAGAGCATGAATTGAGATTTGGGTGGCACAGTTATTTATGGTGTGACACAGTTAAGGTGAATGTGGATTTTAAGAATTACTTTATTAGATGCACCATTTTGAGAATTTGGAATAGATATAAACCTAGACCGTGTCCAAGAATACCCCTATGTTATCTCCAGAAGAAGCATTTTATAGGAAAGAAATGGTAACTAAGCAGAAATGGTTAACTTATGGCGATATCCCTGATATTCATCAAGGAGAAATTAAAATAAAATCAAGAGAGGATTTGACATCTCAAGAACATTCATGCCACTGGTTTTCATATGTACAACTTGGATTTAAAGTTGATAAAAAGATATATGGTTTTGAACAAAACAAAGCTGTTTTTGAAACTGAATTGTGTATCAATGATGAACAATTTATTGCTAAAATGTATAAGCTTTTGTTGAGATTTGAAACAGAAGATGAACAAGTTGGACTATATGATAAAATGGGCTTAAAATTTTGGACATAATATACAAATGGAACAATGGGAAAAATATGTGGATGAAAGGGTTAAAATTTACACTGTGTTCTAATCTAAAGGAGAATTTCTATAAAATGATGTATAGATAGTATTCGTCACCAGAAAGATTATCCAAAATGTATAAAGGGGTTTCAAACATATGTTGGGAATGTGAGCGAGAAGGGACTTTTTATCATTTTTGGTGGACATGTAATAAGGTTAAAAAATTTGGACCCAAATTCATAACTTAATTCAGAAGATCTTGAAGGTTATTATACAGTTAAAACCAGAGACTCTCCTTTTGGGACTGATGGACAAAAATTTGGAAAAAGCTTACGGACCTTTGTTTTTATATATGATAACTGCAGTTAGACTTTAATATGCTCAAAGGTAGAAAGACTCAACATTACCCACAATGGAAGATTGGATCATGAAAATGATGGAGTTAGCTGAAATGGCAAAACTGACAGCTTTGCTTAGAGAAAAACACTGACTAACTTTAATGCCAATTGGAAGCCCTTTTTGGACTTTTGCAGGAGACAGAAAAAAATGAAATTATGATTTATGGATTTGATGATTAGTTAAAATAATAGGTGATACAAAATATGTATATTAAGATGTACTTTTAGAGTAAGAGGTCACTATATGATTTATCTATATCTGCTCTATAAGAAGTCAGAAGTCATTCTTTTTGTAATTTTTCCTTTTTTCCATTTTCTTTACTTTTCATCACTTTTGTATTCTTTATTTCTAACTCTCTTGTTTTCTCTCTTTGATTATTAGTTCTTGTTTGCTCTTATTTGCTTTTTATAACTTAATAAAGTTCTTATTTTAAAAAATCCTATTTTGGACACATTATGTGATAACCTAGCTTTCTGGAAAAGGCTCTAATGCTGGGAAAGGTGGAAGGAAAAAGAAGAAGAGGATGACCAGCAGCAAAGTGGAAGGACTCAGTTACAGTAGTGATGGGGGCACTGTTGGAAGACCTGAAAGACCAGATTAGGGACAGATCGTCATGGAGAAAATCTATCTATGTGATTGCTAGGAGTCAAAAACGACTTGATGACTTGTGATCAATCAATCACAAGTTGGCAAATAAATAAAAATGCCTTTTGAAATAATTTCATCACTGTTAAATTCCATTTAATCTCCTGGAAACTCTTTCTTCAGTCCTCTTCACCCACATCCAAACCATTTTTAAAAAACATTTACTGAATTTTTAAAATTTCCACCAATTGCTCTGTATTTTTTTCTGCTTCTTTTAAACTTAACTGCTTTCTGCTGTCTTTGACTGCCTTCTTTGCAACTCTCTTTTCTTCATACACATTATACTGTATGCTTCTCTCACCCTCATTCTCTGCAGCAATCATTCTCTTAAATGGACTTGTTTTCTCATCCGCACCCTCTTTCACTTTTATTCCCAGTTACAATCTTCCACGTGACACAGTCATCAGCAGATGGGACCAGCCATATTGACCCCAGGGTTTCCTACAATGCTTTTTTGTCAGCTAGAGAAGGTGTAGATCATCTCCCCTCCCTTGGTGTACCTGTGTTGCATGAAGCATTGCCTAATAATTGTTAAGGACAATCCTTTGTTAAGTTTGTAAGTTAAGATTGTAAGTTAAGGACAATCCTTTGGGGTTGAACCCTTTGGCCCAGTATGCCACAAGCACAATCAAAGCCAGTTTTGCCCCAACCATTCTCATCTCATCCTAGGAAAGCTAGGATTTCTGACTTAGCAGCTGCCTTGCAAGCCAACATATGGTCACCAGCACCCTCCCAAGAAGGAAGTCCGCCTGCAGGGCATCGACATTCTCGTATGTAATCTTTGGAAGAGTAAAAGATGGCAGAAAGGCTTACCTCCTGCTGGTGGCTTTTTGGGAGCCATTTTCTCTCTTCAGTGCATGTAACATACCATCCTGATTTGTGCAACTAGAGAATGGAACAGATGATGAAAAAACCAATGTTGTAGCAGTCAGCAAAATGGAGACTGTTTCAGAATTGTCTTAAATCTCTCCTGGATGGCGCGACCTTGTTATATCATGATTGATTCCATATATTTATGTCCCTCTTGTAGGCATAGCAGTCCCTTCTCCAGGGTTACCCCTACGTGAACAATACTATCAGGCGCGTGGGGCTGAGAGTGACTGGTTCAAGATCACTGTCTGGCCCTTTGAGGCAGGCCACTTGGATTTCTGGAAAGATCTGTATTGCTAGTTCAGTAATGTGACAGAATCTTGAAAGCCTGCCAAAGCAATTCTCCAGCTCAGCATAATTAAGGCAGAATTGCCCTCTGTCTCTTGCTCACACCTTTCCCCTTTCCTGTACTCCAGAATCTTTTCAGTAATACCCCTGCTTCTTAGCGTATTGGTCATGCCAGCTGCATTCTTAGAGGCTGGGGGTTGCTTCCCATTATAGGCCAGAGCCCTCTGGAAGTAATCATGTCACCTCTGATCTGTCCATGCCTCTCTTGGGTTTGGGTTTGGCATTTGGATTGCCAAATCACCCATTTGGATCTCTTCTGAGGAAGGTGATGGGTCTGGCCAGGCCTTGACAGATCCCTAGTGCCCCTTGCAAAAAGCCTCTGCTACAAGATGCAACAAAAAAGGAGAAGGAAAAGAAACCCTCACACCTAATTTTCTATTTAAAATAGGGTCGCATGTACCATTTTCAGGTGGAACAGTTTCCTTCAGCCCTAAAGACCAGAAAAGATGCTTCAAGTTCCATAGCAGTCAAGATGCTGCGCTGGGAGATCAAATTGCTCCTCAACCATAGAACTCTCTGGGTGAGTGCTACTACTCAGATGGTTTAATAATGGATTTTATTTTTACTAAAGGCAATCAAGGAAACCTTTGAAAAAGCAGCTTATCTACCCCAAATTGCAGGAGACTGAGATCTGCTAGCAAAGCAGGCAATCCTTTACCTGTGAAAACAAACAAACCAAGAAGAAATAGAAGGATGGAAGCTATTGTACTGAGCAAAACCCACTGAAAAGAAATGTGCTTCTGTGTACTCTTGGAAACTTGAAAATCCTTCCACTCCCCAGCTGCTTGGGAAAAAAAGTAAACATTAACTCATTTTCTCCTTTAATTCCTCCTCCCCATTGGAAGAGGATAGTGGATGTAAGAACAGAATCCCTAAGAGTTGCTAGCCAGCCTGCAGGCTCTAGATCTACTCCTGGGGCTGAGCAGGTGAGTAGAAGCACCACCCCATTATAATATCAGTTTTTGTTCTACCCCTCTCTTTGTACCTGCAGCTGGATCTTCCTTCAGCAGTTTGAGACTGCTTGCTTTCTTTATGATGTAGACTATTCAGCTTCTGCTGCTCCCCAATTGGCTGGCTGCTGTGTCCAATTGGCATTCAGCACTTAGGCTTCTTTTTCCTTCTCTGGTCCTCAGAAACCTGCATTTTAACAGGTAACGTAGGAAGCTTCCAGTGAGGAAATGGTGAACTGAAACCCCACAAACTGCAGGAAACATTATGGCTAAAAACGGCAGCTGGATGCTGGATCAGGACTGCCAAAATCTCTTTGGAGAAAGGTGAGATCTTGAGATCACCCATATGTACTCTGGACAGCTGTTTTTTGACTAGGTGGCAGAAACCGATATTTTTGCAGTCAGCTTGCAAACAGGTGGAAGTTGTGGGATTACATCCAGCTCATAGCCATCAATGTAGCCTTTATGGACACAAAGTTTGACCAAACCTCACTTCTTAATCACTTTGGATTTTACTTTTTTTTTCTATTGCTTTTTAAAGATTAAGAACCTTCAGAAACACAAGTTGGATCATATTCACTAGGCGAGTTTTAAGAAAGAAGTTTTAGTTACGAGTTTAAGCTTTGCCAAAAAAAAATTTTATTTTTTGGAATATACAGAAAAAGGGTGATTACAGCATTAATTTTAGAAATTTTTAAATGGATTAAGGGTCCAGATGGGCTTGAATTGAAACTTTGAAATTAACTATAAGAATCCTTCCCATAGGAAACTTTCTAAGTTTACATCTGGGGAAAAAACTGATAAGATGACTTTGAAGGTTGGTCACTAGAGGGCATCAGAAGGAAATAAATACATCAATGGATTCAGTGAGAGAGATTTATAACTATTGGGCTCAGAAAATAATTTTAGAGTTATCTGCTATGATAGAAAAACCAGATAGTATTGTTGAAGATTTAAAAATGATAGACTGTAAGAAAGAGATGGAGAAAGATGAAATAGTAGATATTCAAAAAGATGAAATACCGGATATTCATATGAAACCTGCTGATGGCTTAACAATTAAAAAAGACACACAAATACTAAACCAGAAGAGTAATGTGGATAACCTCTTTATACTGGATTTACAAAAGGGGCTTGTTAAAGATGCCAACGACTCTGGGAGAAGAGACAGAGAAAGTGTTGCCTTTAAAACTCAGGCACCCAAGTGGCATGGAGCTGAAAAGGGCCTAGTCCCTGAATTTGGGAAAGACTATGCCTTTGCAAAGTGTTTTTCACCCCCCACCCCTCGACAATAAAAACTACAAGTACTTCAGGCAAAGCGAAAAGCATTTATTAAGGGGGGGGGGTTCAAGTCTTTACTTCCGGTTTGTGATGATGCTGTAAGGCATGTCTCTCACCTCTCTCTTGATTAAAGGGTTTTCCAGCTTCTGAATAATCAGACTGAAGGCCATGAGAGTGGGGCAAACCGCACCTCAGGTGGTAAATTGTTCCACAGAGCGGGGGCCAGGGCAGAAAAGGCCCTCTTCCTAGACCCCGCCAGTTGAAATTCCTTGACTGGTAGGGTCGGCAACATGCCCCTTCTGCCAGACCGAGTGGGGCAGGCTGATATAATGGGGGCAAGATAGCTCCTCAGATAACCTGGTCCTGGGCCATGAAGGGTTTTAAAGGTAATAACCAACACCTTGAATTGGACCCGGAAGGAAACTGGCAACCAATGCAGCTCACATAATAGAGGTGTATACGAGCCCCTCAGGGGCATTGAGAACTGTCCACGCCGCCGCATTCTGCACCAGCTGCAGCTTCCAAATACTCTTCAAGGGTAGCCCCATGTAGAGTGCATTGCAGTAATCCAACCAGGAGGTGACCAGGGCATGAGTGACCATGCTAACATGTTAACATGTTTATGACAGATATTGGGAAAATGGCAAAAGACCTGGTAAAATTCTGGCTAATCGCTTAAAGCAAAAAAAGATAGGGCAATTATTCTGATTATTAGGGATGAAAGAGATGAAATATATAAAACTTCAAAGAAAATAAATTGCCATTTTTTAAAATTCTATTCAGAATTAGATAGCAATCCTCATTATATCAAATGAGGATATAGAGGCCTTTCTAAATAATATAAACTTTGGACACACTTAGATGATGCACAAAAACAACTTTTGTTTGCTCCATTATTTGAGGTAGAGATTAAACAAATAATTTTAACAATGGCAAGTGGTAAAACACCAGGATTAGATGGATTTCCTATAGAGTGGTATACAACTTTTATAGATCTTTTGATGCCAAAACTATGACAAGGGAATATTATCAGAGACATTTAATCAGGCTTATATTGCATTTATGATGAATGGAGAGATGAATTCCCCCTCTCATTTTCTGTTACTCAGAAGTGCAATATACAGGGCTCTGACCAGTAATTTTCAATTAGTCCAGATAGGGACATTATGCAGATTTCACTCCCATTTCGGAAGGGAAATGTTAGAAGTAATTGTTTCTGTCTGGTCTCAGGAACATTCTCTTCAGATACTAGTCTTCCAAAATACTTTCATCCATCAGAAAGTTCAGTTTGGCTGTTAATCACTGGGTCTCATTTCTCATGTCCTCCCAGCCATTCTGTGCCTTCCTCTGGTACAAGAGTGCTTATCTGGAGCATAATGCTTTCCTATTCATGATGGCACTGATTCTTCTATTTATCACATTTGCAAATGAACAGATCATTTTTACCATGACTTTTTATTAAGTTTATTATTTATTGATTTGTTTATTTATTAAATTTGTCCCTGCCCATCTCCCCCTAATGGGGGACTCTGGGCAGCTTACAACTGATTAAAACAAATAAAATACAATTACATACAATCTAAAGCTATGTAAAACAATTACTAAAGAAGTCCAGGAGGATGATGGTTCAGAGCAGCAAATGCCAGGGCTCTAAGGGGCTAGTCAACCCTACACCTGATGTCTTCCCTCTCCGCCCCAGGCCAGATGGCAGAGCCAGGTCTTCAAAACCCTCTGGAAGGCCTGGAGTGAGGGGGCCAATCTCACATCCAGGGGCAAGATATTCCAAAGGGCAGGGGCTACAGCAGAGAAGGCCCACCTTCTAGACCCCAATAGTTGGAGGTCTTTTACCAAGGGGGTCTGAAGCATGCCTTCTCTGTGTGATCGGGCAGGATGGGTTGAAATCATGGGGAAGAGGCGGTCCCTTGGGTAACCTGGTCCCATGCCATGTAGGGCTTTAAAGGTGATAACCAACGCCTTGAACTGGACCCAGAAGCAAACCGGTACCCAATGCAGCTCATGGAGCAACAGTGTTATATGCGTCCTCCTTGGGGCTCCAACAATAGCCCGCGCAGCCGCATTCTGGACCAGCTGTAGCCTCGGGATACTCTTCAGGGGTAGCCCCATGTAGAGCACATTGCAGTAGTCTATCTGGGAGATAACAAGGGCATGAGTGACTCTTTGAAGGGCATCCCGATCCAGGAAAGGCCGTAACTGATGCACAACCCGAAGGTGTGCAAAGGCCCTCCTGGCCAAGGCTGCCATCTGCTCTTCGAGCAGGAGCCGTGAGTCCAGGAGGACCCCCAAGTTACACACTGGGTCTGTCTGGGGCAGTGCTACCCCATCCAGCACCAAAGATGACAAAGTCCTGGATCCAGAGGAGCCATTAACCCACAGCCACTCCGTCTTGCCAGGGTTCAGCTGGAGCCTGTTGCTCCCCATCCAGACCCTCACAGCCTCCAGACACTGTGAAAGGGCAGACACGGCATCACTTACCTCACCTGGGATGAAGATGTTTACTTGAGTATCATCAGAATACTGATGATACCTCACCCCATGATGGCGGATGATCTCACCCAGCAGTTTCATGTAGATGTTGAAAAGGAGCGGAGAGAGAACCGAACCCTGCGGCACCCCACAAAGGAGGGGCCGAGGATGGGACTTATCGCTCCCTATCACCACCAATTGGGATCGGCCCTGAAGAAAGGAGGTGAACCAGCACAGGACCGTGCCGCCCACCCCCAATTTGGGTTAACACCAACCCAATACAGAAACTAGACAACCTAATCAAAAGAACCCTCAATGACCTAACTAAGAAAGGCCAAATCACAAAGGAAGAACAGTGGCGGATAAAAAGCAGTGGACCCATCCTCCCACGCTTCTATGGATGACCAAAAATACACAAGCCTGACATAATGCTCCAACCAATTGTATCTTTACCAGGGACTCCAACATACAACATAGCGAAAGAACTGACAAAAAAGCTTGGACACCTCACAGAGAACAGTGAATATTCTATCAACTCCTCACTACAGTGCCTCCAGAAAATCAAAGACGTACACATAGATGAAGATGAAATTATGGTCTCATTTGATGTTACAGCACTCTTTACGTCCATAAACCCAGAACTAGTGAAAGAATCCATATCAACAGTACTACCCAACACACCTGACTTAACCAAATACACTCAGATCAAAATACCCAGAATCATGGACCTCATCAACCTCTGCCTCACCACCTATTTTCAGTTTGATGGACAAATATACCAACAAATCAGAGGCACACCCGTGGGATATCCACTGTCAGGACTCATAGCAGAGATTGTAATGCGACACCTAGAAGCTATAGCATTTCCGCACATACAACCTAAAGTAGGGATCCGGTATGTAGATGACACGTTTGTTGTTATAAAAAAGAAACAACTAGAGAAGACACATGAAACCATTAACAGCATCTTCAAAGGAATAAAATTCACCAGAGAGGAAGAAAACAGCAACACGCTACCCTTCCTGGATATCCTCATCAGCAGAGGAAAGAACAGCAAATTAGAAACCCAAGTTCATCAGAAGACAACCCACACCAATCAAGTACTCCATTACCAAAGTAACAACCCAACCTCCCACAAGAGGAGCTGTGTAAGAACATTATCCAAGCAAGCACAAACACACTGCAGCAACCCAGAACAGCAGAAAAAAGAAAAAGACCACCTATACAATGTCTTCCAACAAAATGGATATCCATGTAATTTTATCAAAAAGTGCCTGACCACCCAACCTACTACAACTCAACCTACACAAGCTATGAAAAGGATCACACTGCCATGCATCAGAAGCATCTCAGAAACCACCAACAGACTATTACAACCATATGGCATCTCTGTAGCACATAAACCAACAAAATCACTCCAAAATACCCTAAGTAAATCAAAAGACCCAGTACCCCAAGAAGAAAAAACAGGAGTCATCTACAACATACAGTGTAAGGAATGTAACAAACACTACATAGAACAGACAGACAGAAGACTAGCAGAGCACATCCATGAGCACCAACTAGCAGTCAGAAGACATGATGAAAACTCTTTAATCTCACAACACATGGACAGACTCAACCATAGTTTTAACTGAGAAACTGTCAGCATTTTAGACCAAGCCAAATCCAGATATGCAGGAGAATTCTTGGAAGCCTGGTATTCAGACAAGGCAGCAATTAACAGACACATAGAGATTAACAGCATCTACATACTATTCAAAAGAGACAAAAGACCAGAAGATCGCCTCACTAGCAATCAATCTCCAGCAATTATCACCAGCAATCATCACCCAAATAAGCAAATGTTACCACCAGGCACACAATCAAGCAGCAAACATATGCCAATCAAAGAACTATCAGAGGGGCAAAACAAAAAAAACCCCACCCTTACCAGCACTGGCAAAGCAGGCCACAGCACATAAATAGAGAGCAAAACCCATCCCATTTTAGCACTGAAGATGTTATCTAGCCGGGTAATGAAACGTTTGCAAGAAAAGAACCAAGCTCAGAGAACCCCAAGGACTCCACACCTCCAATTCCCTTAGTCGTCCCAACAGGATACAGTGTTTCAACAGTATCGAAAGCTGCTGAAAGATCAAGGAGAGCAAGGATGGCCGCACTCCCACCATCCTGCCCCCGCCAGAGATTATAAGTGCAACCAATGCTGTTTCCGTTCTGTTATTAGTTGTGTCAGAAAACGACAGACACGGGTTCGGTTGTCCAGTAGACAGAAGTTTTTTTATTGGGCACGTTTGCAAAGGTGGGTCCCTCCCGCAGCAATGGAGGAACCCCGAAACAAGGTCTGACAGGTTTTTATACCCCCTATCTGTCCTCCCCCTCCTAAGAGGGCTTGGCTCACAATCTCACCCTTTTTTACCGACCCGGAGCGCCACTAATTAACCGCAAAACCGCAGACATTCCACTTTCCTAATCCAATCAGCGCAATACACATTCCAATCCCCACTTGACCCAACAGCCGCCCCCTGCCGTTTCTCTTCACTCTGGTGCGAACGTGCCTCTTGCCTGCAGTCTTTCCTCCCTCCTGCCGTCCCTCTCCACTCTGGTGCGAGTGTGCCTTCTGCCCATCCTCCCTCCTGCCGTCCCCCCAAGGCTGCCCCATGGTGCACAGCGCTCTCCCCTAGCAAACATGGTTCGTTTGAGGCCTTCACTTCTCCCTGCCTTCTCACAGTTGTTTAGCAAAGAATCATTAGGTATATTCACAAAGGTTACTCAAACATGGACGCTCCTAGATTCTATGAAACTCTGATCTTCCATATTTTGTCTCACAATACCCAAAGTACTATTCAAACACCAAGGAGGAGTAGGTAGGAGTTCCAGCAAGCCCACAGCAGAGATGCTGAAAGTGGAAATAGAGCCTGGTAGTCTCCCCACTCCAGCAGAAATGCTGAGAGCCTTCAGCCAGCCAGCCAGCCAGCAGTTGCTAAAGCATCTTCCTTTCTCCACCCCACAGTCTGCACAGAAAGACTGTGCAAAGCCAGTGCTTCAGCAGCTGACAGCAACAGGAGCTAACCAACCTCAGAATGGCTAAATAAGACTTCATTATAGCTCAGGCAACAAAGGAGAAGAGAGTTGTTTATAGGACTCCTTAGGATTAAGATACTAGTCCAAGTATAGTATATAGCATAGGTTTAGTGTTAAATGATAACAAATAAACTTTTTGTATAACAAAAGCCTCCCTAACCCTAGTCACCCTCTGAGGGAGATGGGTGGCATATAAATTTAATAAATAAAATAAAGTAGTCTATCTAGTTGTAAGCTAGGTGTCATTAGGGCTACAAAAGGGAATAACTTCGGCTCAAACCAGCCTCAGGGTTCTCTGGGGATAAACTAACTCCCCTGGTCAGCCACATTGTGCAAACAGAGATAAGATAACTAATTGAGGGTCAGTCCTCAATTATGGCACAGAGACTAAGTCTTAGAGTGGACCTGCAAAAATGGGGCCACTTTAAGGAATCTATCCCTTCCTCTCTTTTACGTTCTAAATACTTGTATGGAAATAAAGAGATAGGTTGTGTCCACAATGCCACCAACCCCAATGCAGATTATTTTTGTCATTTTTTTAAACTAAAATAAAAACTGAGAGGCTGTCAGAGATTTCTGTTTTTCTTTTGAGGCATTTCTGATCATAGATAGCTGGCAGGCAGGAGTATTTCCCCCCGTTTAACAGCTCACTGAGTCAGTTGTGCTGCCTGATCACATGTATATCATCAGGCCTACTAGCGCAGGCTTCAAAAATCCAGATGACCAGTAGATGGCAACAAGGAGTATTTACTTATTTATTAGTCACATTTATATTGCTGCCAATCTCATACAAAGTGACTCTGAATTTATGGATCCCTTCACTGCTCTCTGGAGTTTTGCACCTCAGATTTGGTATCTGTATATAATGTACATAACTTTTATGTTTGAAGATGAACAACAAATAGAGATTAGACAAATTATATAAAATTCTGAATTATAAATATCATTTGGATCTTCTGTTTTATAGTATATTATAGAAAATAATGGTTTATCTGTACTTTAAATGTAGCTCTTTGTAACACCTCCCAAGAGCCAGTAGATAGTGCAATTTGCAAATGGATTGAGAACTTGTAATTTATAACAGATTTCTCCAACTCAGCAGGGTCCAGAGGAGTAAAACACCAATCAAATGTAATAAGCTCTACCATATTCAGGAGCAGCTGCAGAAGGTGTGAAAAATTAAGATGACAGCCACTAGCATGCAGTTACAGCTGCTATCTTGATTTTTTTTTTAACCTCCCGCCAGATACCCCAACCATAGCCTAATTCATTTGGGTTCCATGGGGGTGGGGGAGGATGAACCTAACCTTCTCTACTGGGAGGTAAACCCAATTTCCATGGACCTTGCACTAATATCACTAAAAGATTATCACATAAAAAGAGTCATCCTGGAGCTTATCAAGGTTTCCTTTAATTAAGCATTTTATTTGATGTCTCTGAGAAGCCCACTGACAAGGGAGAAAAGCAATACCAGCCCTCCCCAGCTGTTTCCCAGCAGCTATTGCATCTGCTATTCAGAGATAGACTGCTCCTGAATAGGAAGATTCCATATAGTCAACAAGACAATGCTTAGTTTATCCTTAGAGATTTTCAAACTAGTAGCATCTGTGGCATGTTATGCAAAGACCTAGCTCCTTGGGAAGTTCATAAAGCTGGGAAGTTCAAAACGCTGGGAAAGGTAGAAGGAAAGAGAAAAAAATCAATGACCAACATCAAGGTGGGTGGGCTTGATTAAAGCAGCAATAGGTCTATTGTTGTTGACTTGAAGAGCCAGCTTAGGGACTGATCATCCCAGAGAATTCTATCTACATGATGGCTCTGAGTTGATACCAACATAATGGCACATAATCATAAGCAGCATCTTATGGTCTTCCTGGCACAACTTCAGATCAAATGGCATTTGGAAGATTCTTGCACAGCTGCCCTGAGATCAAAACTATCCATCACCACCACTGCATTGGTGCAGCATACACAATGTTCATCTTAATTAGTGCACCATTGAAAGACCTGAAGGGCCAGATTGGGGGCCAATCATCCTAGAGAAGATCTATCTATGTAGTTGCTAAGAGACAACACCAACCTGCAGGCAAATAATAAGTGTTTGTGGTGGTATTTCTAGCACACCTTCAGCTCAAACGGTATTTGGAAGAACCTCCACAGCTGCTCTGAGATCACCACTGTGCCAATATAGCATAGAAAAAATTCATTTTAAGCAACTGTATGCCCAAACTGCTCTGATGTGGCTACCATGATTTATGGGGAACACCAACATAGGGATCTTAGGACGTTTACAGAGGACAGGACTCTTCATTGTCACAAGGGCAAAGACAATTTCCAAGATATGTGGCAGCATGGCTATGGGGAAAAAAAAGTTCTAGGTAAAATAAGTCTTCCCATTGCTTTCTAGATGCCCCTGAAACCCTCCTGAACCTCTATGAGAAAATAGTCTAGGAGACTCCTTTATGGGAAGCAGCTCATGCTACAGATGTACAAATAATTAAAAATTCAGAGGAGGGCAGATATCAATCTAGCTGATTGGAATCTCTATGATATTTTTAAAATAATACTCAGTAAAAATGTTGTAACCATTTTCATTTCCAGTGATCCTTTTGTGTGCATGTCTTCGAGTCAGTTTTTGACTCCTCGTGACTGCCTGGACTAGCCCCTGAAGTTTATATAACAGCATAAATTATGTAACTGCTAATGCAAATTGGCCAAGAAACTTTTTTAAAAATTATAGATCACCTACTTGCATTCAATGACATGCAAATTTCCCTGTTGTCGAGAAAACACATTCCTCTTACAGAAGCTATTGTTTTAAAAACATAACCCTAACCCAGATAGACTTTTAATGAGGAATTATTAAAAGCCGCACTTAACTGGATACTACTACGCATGCTGTGATCTGCTTCAGTGGGAGGAGGACATTCAAATTCAATTGCAATAGAATCTGTGGTGGGATTTTTTAAAAAATCTAGAATTGTCTTTTCCAATGCCTCTCCTACATTTTAAGATGTTCTGTTGTTCTTCTCTGGACATTTAGCCATAACATCTATCTCCATGGCAACAGTTGGGAACAATTGCTTCTGAAGTCAAATATTCACAGAACATTAAGAATGGCAGCTATGGCTCACCACCTCCCATGACCTCTTTTGGAACAGAAGAATTTAAAACCTGGTTGTGCATTACATTAATGTCTTCAAAGGTAAGACAACTGACTGAATATGAAAACATTGTGGGAAACAAACAGAAAAAACTGGAGCTTATATACAACTTTGCTTATCTCTTGGCCATCCTGAAATCTAATATAGACAAACTGGACTTAGGTACTTATGAGGGGAGATTGACTCCTGGTGACTTCATGGTCCATGCAGTTTTCTCAGCAATGATGTAGTAGTGCTTTGCCATTGCTTTTTCTGGATTTTTTTTTCTTTTTCTGCTTTGCCAGTATAGGCTACACCTGTGGGAATTTCCTGATGGGCTTCCATCCAAGTACTTACTAGGACCAGCTTTATTTAGCTTCAGAATCAATATATGAATCACTGAAGTACTGTAACCTGCTTAGTTATGCCTAGATTACTTCTGCAAGCCTAACTTTCCAATCTTCTTCCCCATTGGACTCTCTTTTTCACCCAGAATTCTTTTTTCTGACCCTTACAGGTAGACTAAGGGTAGCCAAGTGAAGTCTTCTGCAGATAATGCAGAACTTTCTTGTATCATTATTAAGTGCATCCATCAAATTATTGACACTGCTTCTCAAAGAGACAGCTTAGCACTCTTTCTCTCATACACACTCTCACCAAATAAACCCACTGGGAATATTAAACAGAGAAACATTGAATCCTTTTTTCATGCTTGAACTTAAGAGAATGTGACCTTAAAGAGAAGGAGGAATGAGTTGAGATTAGAGAAATTTTGGAACAGTCCCTTCACAGGGGAATTACTGAGGAACTGTTTCCATCCTCTTGAGTGCTGGCCTGATGTACTAGCCTGTGTATCTGTATGAGAGTGTGTGGGAGCATTACTCCACAGGAACATAGAATTTGGTCTGGAAGGAAGATGAAGCAACCAATATCTTCTAACATCAGCACTCCCTCCATAAAAGCCAACTGTCAGTACGGTGTGACCAAGAAGAAAGAAAAACAGAGCAAGGCATCAGTGAAAGGAAGCATAATTTTATATATACAGTACTGTGCAAAAGTTTTAGGCGGGGGTGAAAAAATACTGTCAAGTAAGAATGCTTTCAACAATATATATTGTAATTGTTTATGTTTATCAATTTACAAAATGCAAAGTGAGCAAACAGAAGAGAAATCCAAATCAGTACTTGGTGTGACCACCCTTTGGCTTCAAACCAGCATCAGTTCTTATATTTGCACACTTGCACAAGGTCAGGGATCTTGTAGGATTAGAGTCAGGTGTATGATTAACCAATTATACCAAGCAGGTGCTAATGATTATCTATTTCATATGTACGTTGAAACACAGTCATTAACTGAAACAGAAACAGCTGTGTAGGAGGCTTAAAACTGGGTGAGGAACAGCCAAACTCTGCTACTAAGGAGAGGCTGTGGAACAGTTTCATGTCACAGGTCATATACCATGGCAAGATTGAGCACAGCAACAAGACATGAGGTAGTTCTACTGCATCAGCAAAGTCTCTCCCAGGCAAAAATTTCAAAGCAGATTGGTGTTTCAGGATGTGCTGTTCAAGCTCTTTTGAAGAAGCACAAAGAAATGGGCAACGTTGAAGACTGTAGACGCAGTGGTCAGCCAAGGAAACTTAATGCAGCAGATGAAAGACACATCATCCTTACTTCCCTTCAACACTGGAAGATGTTCAGCAGTGCCATCAGCACAGAACTGGAGGAAACCAGTGGTACCCAGGTACACCCATCTACTGTCCAGAGAAGTCTGGCCAGAAGTGATCTTCGTGGAAGAACTGCAGCCAAAAAGCTATACCTCTGAAGTGGAAACAAGGCTAAGTGACTCAACTATGCACGAAAACATAGGAACTGGGGTGCAGAAAAATGGCAGCAGGTGCTCTGGACTGGTGAGTCAAAATTTGAAATATTTGGCTGTAGCAGGAGGCGATTTGTTCGCCGAAGGGCTGGAGACCGGCACAATAATGCATGTCTGCTGGCGACAGTGAAGCATGGTGGAGGTTCCTTGCATGTTTGGGGCTGCATTTCTGCAAATGGAGTTGGAGATTTGGTCAGGATCAATGGTGTCCTCAATGCTGAGAAATATGGGTAGATACTTATCCATCATGCCATACCATCAGGGAGGTGTGTGATTGGCCCCAAATTTATTCTGCAGCAGGACAACAATCCCAAACATACAGCCAATGTCATTAAAAACTATCTTCAGCGTAAAAAAGAACAAGGAGTCTTGGAAGTGATGGTCTGGCCCCCACAGAACCCTGATCTCAACATCGAGTCTATCTGGGATTACATGAAGAGACAGAAGGATTTGAGGCAGCCTACATCCACAGGAGATCTGTGGTTAGTTCTCCAAGATGTTTGGAACAACCTGCCTGCTGAGTTCCTTCAAAAACTGTGTGAAAGTGTACCTAGAAGAATTGATGCTGTTTTGAAGGCAAAGGGTGGTCACACCAAATATTGATTTGATTTGGATTTCTATTCTGTTTGCTCACTTTGCATTTTGTAAATTGATAAACAATTACAATATATATTTTTGAAAGCATTCTTACTTTACAGCATTTTTTCACACCTGTCTAAAACTTTTGCACAGTACTGTATATAGTTTGACTTTTTAACTAACTAATGTGGATATTTATATTTTTAACTGTTTGCAGGTTTTACTTTAATTGTGAGCCTCCCAGAGTCACCCTCAGGGGGAGATGGGTAGCATACAAATTTAATAAATAAAATAAAAATAAGTAAATAATCAGGACCCTATCAGTGATTTTTGTGAATCCATTGCATGTTTCTGTTTGCATAGCAAGCTCAACTTGGAGGGGTTTGGACAACACACTTGACCATAATTCATTCAATTAACCCTAAAAATTAAGTCTAGATTGTTTGGAGCTAAACTAACTGTCCCAGTTAACTTATTGTATGATCAGGGTTGATGAGCTTAAAACATATTAACCCAATCTTCCTGCTCCACAAAGAGAAATAAATTCCTACTGGGTGTCTGCAATCTTCTACTGCTGGCACATGGGCATGTGTTAATGAGGAATGGCTGACTAGGTCAGTTGTGTCATGCAAACAGAAAACACCTATATTCACATAACATGCTGTCAGTTCATATGAAGACCTAGCCAGCTTGTTTTTGTGCCTGAGAATGGAAGATCAGGCCAATAGTCAGTTTATGGTCAGTGTATTTGAAAAATGAAAATGGGTTATTTCAATAAGCAGGTTAAATGTGTTGTGTGAACAAAGCCAGCTCTAGGTCACAGAAATAAAAAACAAGCTTACAGAGTCTGGTACTTCTGAACTTCAAACATCCTCAGTGATGAATAGTCTCCTGATTAATCAGTAGGCCCAAGAATCTTTGTAGATCAGTTCAGCCATTTTTCAAATCCCTTCCTAAATGCCCTTAATCAGATGTTTCATCTCTTGCCTTCTGCCACTTTCTATTTCCTGCCCACTACAAATAGACTCAGCCTCTGCAAATACTGAAACCTGCAAAGAAGCAACTCTGCGAACCGTCTCATCCCTGAAATTACACTGGAATTCATCCTGCCAAGGTGGTAGAGCCTGGACCTTAGCCAGGTATATGTGAATGAACAAACCAGCCAAATTCTGCCTGCAATTTGAAGTCTGAAAGCTGCTTTCAGGAGGAGGTTGAGGTTAGCATTATGTGAACCTTCAGCTTTGAAAGACACTGTTCTTTTCTAGAAATAGTACAAAACACTTGAGCCTTATAATTAAACAGGTGCAGTTTCCAAAGAAAAAGCTTTTTTCAACAGTACCTCCTTCTGCCATGGAACCAATTCATACATTGAATCCTGTTCTGGACTTGAGTTAAATAACTTGATTGCCCACATATTCCTGCTATTTATAAGAGTCTTGGTAGGTCTCTGATACAACCCACAGTGATATCATGCATGTCCTGTCATCATACAAAGGATGTGACTTATTTAATTTGTATCAGTCATAAATGTAATTGGCACTAATTAGATAAGCATGTCATTTGTGCAATATCATGATACATGTCTTATCAGTTGTCCTGTTTCCTCTCTTTGCAGACCCCCATGAATAGCTGGAGCCTGGCTAGAACACACAGTTCTAGCAAAATGCTTTAATCTGGAGTGAAATTATTCCAGCAGCATAAAAATTATCCCAAAAGTTTGGGTATGTTTCTTGCTCTGTTAAGATATAGTTTGGCCACTGAAGAAAATTAAAATAAGGAAAAAAATAGAGGGAATGCCATTCATTACATTTTTTTTTAATCTGTTCAATCATGTCTGATTCTCAATGACTGCCTGAATGAGTCCCTGCAGTTTTCTTGGCAAGATTTCAAAAGCAGTTTGTGATTGCCTCCTTCCTAGGGCTAAGAGAGCATGACTGGCCCAAAGTCACCCAGTGGGCCTTGGGCCTTGGTAGGACTAGAACTCATGGTCTCCTTGTTTCTAGCCTGATGCCTTAACCACTACACCAAACTGGCTCTCATTACATTTACATGTACACAACAACCCTCATTTTATTTTATTTTATTCATTTTATTTTGCCACCCATCTTGTGTATCATAACCTAGGGCAGCTTGCAACAATAATAAAACAATAAAAAATATAAAACTGACATTAAAAAACTGCCAGCACTCAAAGGTAAAATCTCCTTCCAGTTGAGCTCAGTTCCTTGGTACTTTATGAACAAATCCATGGAGTTCTCTTAGCAAGAGTACAAAAGGGGTTTGCCCTTGCCTTCTTTGGGGATGTTTTTCAATTTCCAGTCTACGCTTCAGTTGTGGAATTTCCTGACAGCCTCCTATCCAAGTGATTAATTGATTATGTACATCAAGTCAGTGCTGACTCTTAGTGACCACATAGATAAACCTTTTCCTTGATGATCTATCATCACCCTGGCCCTTTAGGTCTTCCAATGGTATATCACTGCTGTAATCATGTCCCTTCACCTTGCTGCTGGTCATCCTCTCTTTCTCTTTCCTTCCACCTTTCCCAGCATTTTAGACTTATCAAGGGAGCTGGATTTTTGCATAATGTGTCCAAAATGTGATAATTTGAACCTGATCATTTATGCCTCAAGTGAGAACTCTGAATTAATTGTTCTATGATCCATTTGTTTTCTTGGCTATCCATGGTTTTCTCAGGAGTCTTCTCTAACATCAAGTTCAATATTCTATCTTACTTCTTCAAAGTCCAACTCTCACTTCCATAGTGTATCACAGGGAAAACTGTTGCCTGCGTGATTCTGATGTTTGTGGGTATAAACACATTATGGCATCCCAATACCTTTTCCAAGGCCTTCGTTGCTATCCCATGAAGTCCTAGTCTATGACATATTTCTTCACTGCTGATTCCTTTACCAGTGATAGTCAATCCAAGGAAAAAGGTATCTAGCAGATCAGTATCCTCATTGTCAATCCTGAGGCTGGTTCCTGTACCTGTTGTCATTACCTCGTTCTTCTTTATATTTAATCTTAGTCCCATTTTTTCATTGAGCTCCTTGATTTTTATTTTATTTATTTTTATTTATTTATTAAACAGACTTATGTAGCCACCCAGCTCACACACAGTGACTCCGGGCAAAAATCAGACTCCAAATATGAAACCCACTACACCCCCACCTCCCTGGAGACAATACATTTTCATTACTAGAGTTTGCAGATCATTTGCATTTTCAGCTCTCAGAGTAGCTATTGTGCAGGTTATCAATATTTCTCCTTCCAATTTAAAAACCATACTCATCTCCTTCCAATACAACCTCCCTCAATATATATTCAACATATAGGCTGGGTAAAGGAGGAGAGAGTATACTGCCTTGTCTCACTCCTTTGACTACCTGCAGCCAGTTTGTTTCACCATGTTCTGCCTGGACTATAGCTTCCTGTCCTGTATACACGTTTCACATGAGGATAAGGTGTTCTGGAATTCCTATTTTCCTAAAGACATTCCACAGCTTGACATGGTCAACAAAATTAAAGTGACTATAATCACTTACTGACTTCTTTTTGGTATTCTTTGGCTTTCTCAGTTATCCAGTGTACATCACGAAAAATGTATCTTGTTCCTCAGCCTTATCTAAAACAAACTTGAACATCTGGGATCTCCTTTTCCACATAGGGCTCTAACATGCATTGGATGATACTAAGTATTATTTTGCTAGCGTATGAAATTAAGGATATTGTACAATAGTCTGTACACTGTTAAATCTTCTTTCTTTGGTATTTATGTGTAGATTGACCTCTTTCAATCTGTTGGCCACTCTTTTGCTGATATAGTTTGTTTACATCCTTAGTGATTCTTCTGTTGCTTGCCCTATTTCTATAGATATTCCATAAATTCCTGTAGCCTTTTGACTTGGTAATGACCAGACTGCTGATCTAACTTCAAGTACTAGACATTTTTGTAAGTAGAGAATATCTTCTAAGGCAGTGTTTCTTGCACTGTGGTCCCCCAAGACCCTTTCAGGGGTCCACAAAATCAAAATTATTTGCCAGATATTTGCAAAAACAATGTCATTTTTCTCATTATTATTCTTTATTTGTTAAAAATATAGGGTTTTTTCATGAAAAAATATTTTCTTTAATATCTAATGGCTTTAATATTGTTATTTTTACACAATTCAATAAATTTATTTATTTTATTTTAATAGACTTGTCCCCGCCCATCTCCCCACAATGGGCAGCTTACAACAAACTAAAATCAGAAATACATAATTAAAAGTTATAAAAAACCACACTTACAGAGATAAAAAGGCTAAAAAATCCAAGAGGCCGATAGAGGCCACACCAGGCCGCTAAGGGGCCAGCCAACCCCATTTCTGACATCCTCCCTCCCCGCCCCAGGCCAGATGGCAGAGCCAAGTCTTCAAATCCCTCCAAAAGGCCTGGAGTGAGGGGGCCTGTCTCACCCCCGAGGGCAAGATGTTCCAAAGGGCGGGGGCTACAGCAGAGAAGGCCCGCCTTCTGGACCCCGCTAATCGAAGTTCTTTTACCACGGGGTCCAGAGCATGCCCCCTCTGTGAGATCGGGTGGGACAGGATGAAATCGTGGGGGCGAGGCGGTCCTTCAGGTGACCTGGCCCCATGCCATGTAGGGCTTTAAAGGTGATAACCAACACCTTGAATTGGACCCAGAAGCAAACCGGTACCCAATGCCACCACTTTCTCAACCACCTTCCCAAAAAGGGGAGGTGGGAGACTGGACGAAAGTTGTCCAGTACAATCGGATCCAGGGAGGGCTTCTTGAGGAGGGGGTGCACCAACGCCTCTTTAAAGGGCGCTGGAAACACTCCCTCCTGCAAGGATGTATTAACCATTGCCTGGATCCAACCACATGTCACCTCCTGAGCTGCTTTCATCAGCCAGAAGGGGCATGGGTCCAGATGACAAGTGGTGGCCCTCACAGTCCGGAGGACCCTGTCCACTTCCTCAGGAATCACAGGATCAAACAGTAAATATTCTATGAATGCTTCAATTTTAATTTTTAATATGGTAAATATCAATAAATATAGCCCATATAAACGAAAGCTCTTTTGGGGTCCTCCATAATGTTAAAGAGAGCTAGTTTGGTGTAGTGGTTAAAGGCACCAGGCTAGAAACCAGGAAACCATGAGTTCTAATCCCATCTTAGGCACAAAGCCAGCTGGATGACCTTGGGCCCGTCACTCTCTCACAGCCCTAGGAAGCAGGCAATGGCAACCACTTCTGAAATCTTTCCAGGCAGTCACCAGGAATCAACACTGACTCGAAGGCACCAAAATAATAAAATTTCAGCACACTCTTCCCATCTTTCTTTCATCTTCTTTGAATGAGTTACTGTATGTCCATTGGTACATTGGTACATCAAATCGAGGTTTGAGTTTGAAGATCTTGAGTTTGAAAACAAGACTTTTCTTGTTTTTCCATGTCTATTTCCATCTTCAATGTCTTCACAGATGTGCTTCTTGTCTCTTCTACCAGTTCTCTGAAATTCTTTGTAGTCCTTTACTAAGATCTTTCTCTTCTTAGGAAAGATTCTAAGGCTTCTCTTCTCTTCTTGTTACTGTTTGTTCTGGCATTCAGTTTGCTTTCTTCTGTTTCCTGGTCTTGGGCAGTTTCTTTTCACATTAATCTTTAATAATTTCTTTGATTTCATCCCATGTCTGTCATGGGAGGCTTGGGATTTCATAGTAATTCCTGATGTTCTCCTTGAAAATGGTGGATATACAGTATGCTCAGGATCAAATTGTGGAACTGGATGGCTTTCTTCTTCTGCTTTAGCTTGACTTGTAACTTGCATGTGAGTAGCTTGTGATCTGTTCCTCAGTCAATACCTGGCCATATCTTTTCTGTATAATTGAGCTGTTCCACCTCCTCATAAAATATGGTTACTTTGATTTCTGTGTACTCCATCTGGTGTTGTCCATATGCTATATAGATATAATTTTGGTTGTTTGAAGACTGTGTTAGCAATGAAGAAATCATTGGATTGGTAGAAAGGGATAAATCATTCTTCTGCTTCAATTGTGTACCTAGGCCATACGGTCCAGCCACATTTTCCTCTTTACTGTTTCCAACTTTAGCATTCCAGTCTCCAACAACAAGCTGCCCATATTGCTTGCATGTTCTGTTGATTTCAGATTGAACTTGACCATAAAATTTGTCAACCTCCTCTTCTTCTGCATCAGTGGTTGGATATAAACTTGTATCTCTTCATATTAAAGTGTGGTCTACAAAGTCTAATTGATATTATTTGATCAGTGACTGCATAGTCCCCATTGTTATATCCTTCCTGACTATGAAAGCAGTGTTGTTTCTTCTTTGTTTTTCATGTCCTGAGTAGTAATCAATATAATCTTCTGACTGAAAGTGTCCAATTCCAGGCTACTTCAATTTTCTGATGTAGTCAATGTGTAGTGAATTCATTTCATCTTTTAATATGTCACGCTTTCCTAGGTTCAGGCTTCTTATATTCCATGTTCCCATAGTAATTCTGTCTTTGAAGTTCTGGATTTTTGTTTCTTTGCATTGCCACATCAGATGTCCCAAAGGCTCTACTCTAGCCTAAAAATCAATATATCCCAAAGTACCTTAGGGCAGTTACTTCTTTATCTTCTTTCTAATTGCCTTTTTGTGATTCAGCAAAATGATAGGTGTATTCACCAGTAACATAACATCTTGTAGCTGGTTGTTTACACAATCATCTCCTGAATCTTTATCATTCTCAGCATAATATTCTCTAGGTTTGACTAGACCTAGTTTCATTGGATCAATCAGACTGAGATAATCGTAGGCCAGCAAGGCTACAGTTAGAAACCACAAAGTGTTTTCTTTGGTATCAATTTGATATCTTGTATGAGCCCAGCCAATTCAATAAATCATGGTAAAACAAGTCATGATTTTATGAGATGTGAGAATCAGTTTTTTATACCTTTTCAGAACAAAGAGAGAGGACTTAGAGGAAGAGATGTTATGCTTGAGAACTCAGTAGAAAATGTACTCTAGATAGAAACTAGAAGAGGTAAGGATTGACTACAGTAAAATGATAGAATAGGGTAACCTTCTCCATTTTAGTCTTCTCCAGGTGTCATTGCAACAAAGTTTCCAGAAAAGATGAGTGAAAACATGTCTGGGGGGCACCAGCTTGGGGAAAGTTTGGGATAAGGATATGACAGCTAGAATCAGAAGGAAGATTGGATGGAAGAGTAAAGTCGGGAAAAAACCAGGAACTGGTACAAAGGTTTTGGCATCAACAGTGGAATGAACACTGCTAATGAAAGAAACAGGAGCTAAGAAGTTGGGAAGCCAAGAAAATTAAAACTAGAGAAGTATCTATCAGAAGAAATTACTTTCATAGATTTTTAAACTAGCTATAATTGGTTGCAGATTGAATTTTTTCTTCTTGATCTTAGTTTGATGTTCTTCAAGGTTTACTTGTTTATTTAACATCTAGTTGTCAGATAAAGGAGGCGTGCAATTTGACTGGGAGATTACACCACTCTGCATTTCTCAAGGCTGGCAACTGCCACTTATATTAGCTTTAACCATCTACTTGCCTGCTGTGTAATTCTGTGCCCTCAACAGTGCTAAGTTAGGGGATATTTACATTCCACTAGTCTTGGTCCCAATCAATATGTTTAAACAAATTACAAGTTGTCCTGCTATTCTTATTTCTGAGTCATTCACTGCAGGTAATTAGCATTGCCTTAAACATCTGCATCAGTCTTCCTCCCCCCCGAAAAAAACCATTCCAAGGCATAACAGAAGCTTTCAAAGAGTATAGAACAAGTACAAACTATTATTGTTTTGAGTTTTGTACCTTTGAGATTGTCAGCCTAAATCTTGCCACTCCATAAGAATCTAAAAACAAGAGAAGACTGGTCTGAATCATATCATCACCTGATACTGAGAGATATACTATCTCTGAAAATAGAAGTAATATGTGGCATTCACTAATAGATTTCTTTTTGTGAATTTATCTACTCTCCTTTCAGAGCTGACAGTCATCACTCCATCTTCTGGTAGAGAATTCCATAATTTAATTATATGCTTTCTTTTCTATGTCCACATATTTCCACTGTTCATTGGAAGACTTATGTGTTGTAATATTAGAAAGGAAAAAACTTCTTATCCCCTGTCTCTGTACTATGTCTAATTTCATAATCCTTTATCACATTATTAGCTTTTTCTAAACTTAAAAGCTCCCAAATTTTGCTACTTTTGCTAACAGGAAGATACTTCAGTTTTTTAAATATAGTTTTGTTCTTTTTCTTCTCTACATCTAGGTGAGATTTCTATTTCCCCTTTTTTTAAACAAAAATATATTGATTTGTTTGACAAATTTTACCCCCCAAAAAAAATCATGAAAAAAAATATAAAGAAAATATATTTAAAAAAACATAACTGAACAAAAAAGAAAAAAAATGACAAAAGGGATTACAAATTATCTATATGTATCATGTATCCATCAAAGATTAACCAATACATAAAAGTTTCTAAATCTAAGTTATACAGAATAAATAATACTCTATTATTATATAATGTCATAAAATCTATGCCAGAGGGAAATATATTGCATCATCTAATTAAAACATAGAATTGCCTTTTAAAAAACTAATCTTACACATGTCTTGACTCCATTACTTAATATCAGGAATAATACCATTTTTCCAATTTATGAAGACAATTCTCTTAGCAACATCTTAGGGAGAGTTCTATTTCCTGAAAGCTTATTTTCTTATTTAGTTTGATTAAAAAGAATTTGCTTGGGTTTTTTTTTTTAGAAAAAAAAGAATTTTGGAGAAAATATTACTAGTGGAGTGTGCATCTATCTAGTTGGGGGTGTGTGAAGGTCCTATCTACTGTCCAGTGGTTTGCTGACCCCTGGCATTCCATGTTTTGACTAAATCCCAAGAGAAGACCTCAGGGAGGCACTTCTTCTAGGCAGCTTTTTCCGGAGCAGTGTTCCTGTCACTGCAAAGGGAGTTTCTGCCTTTGACAAAGAGCTGAAGAATTTCTCTTTGCCTGAGAAATATAAGCAGAAAAATAACTTGGGTTATCTTCCTTCGAGAAAAGCCATTTGTGCCCAGTTTTAGGTTTATCTATTTGGATCCTGCCATTTTGCTAGTTCTCCACTATGCCCTACAATATCCATGTTCTCTCCATTTCTTCCAAATTGGTATACTTCTCCAGGCATCTGTGGTGTGTGCATTTCTTCTATGACCCAAGAACCTCTTTGATAGTTTTATTGAATATTTTTGGCCTGTTTCTCTTGCCCCCATTTGGACAATTGAAATTATTTTCATTCCCTATGGATTCTTCCTTAATTGGATGCTCCCCAGCTCCCTTAGGTTTTCTCTAAGGGATTGATTTAAAAGATGCTGTGCCACTTTTTTGAAGTTGTGCATCAGAATCTTTGTTGCATTTTTGTTCATGCAGACCTCACCTGTTTTCTATAGGCCCAAAGGTTCCTCAATGCACCACAAATCTAAATCTTTCTTTATATATATTACAGATTCTGTGACATTGCAGCTTCTGTCCATCTGATTCTTTGTCGGTATGTGTAAAGGAGTATGGAGACAACCTTGAAGAAGAAATGCAAGAGTGGTTAAATAAGGACCAGTTCAGCCCTGAGAAAGAGGAAGGAATGAGAAAGAAACTCAAGATTATCTTGCCTTGTTCCCTTTGATATGGAACCTCTGTCAGGCTTTCAAGATTGATGTCAGCCCTCTGACATAAGCCAGGTCAGGAAACAGACACCACAAAGACTACTGGAACTCTACTGTGGTAGGGCATAGTAACAGAATTTTGAAATCCTGTGTCCCTTCTTAATCGAAAGAGAATCAAGGTAGATAAGCAGGAAACAGCACCAGATAAACAACCAGGAAAGAAGCAATATCTTATATCAAAGAACCATCAAGGAGGTGACCACACATACACCAAGACTGGCATATGACTACCATATATAGCCAGCTAGCAAACCCCACTCTCCTGCACACTGATGGTAATAAAAACATCTGCAAGAAAACAACCAAGCTCAGAGAGCACCAAGAACCCAACAGTTCAACTCTGAGCTACATATATTCTCTGCTATTGGAGAATCAAGGCAGGATCATCTTGAGTTCTTTTCCCTGAAAGTAAGGAACTTTCAGTCTCTATCAATCAGCATCAGGCTTCTAGGACCTCGCAGCTACATTTTCTCACATCATTATGCCAGTGGAAGGAAGGGCCTCTTCAAAAATTATTAAATCATTAATATAGACTATAATAATTCCAGTCTTCAGACCAGAAAGGGCAAAGCCAATCCCAGTTGTGGCAACCTGGAGTGTCTGCACTTTCAGCCCTGCAAAGTAGAACAAGCTTTGTATTTTTGAGGTACACACACACCACAGCTTAAGTGAATAATAACAGTTACTAAACACACAAGAATCCAGTCTTAAGAGAAGTCCAGGACATTCTCCTGAGATTTTTTTTTTCTTGAATGAGGTAAAACATCCAGAGTTTGGCACTTAGGTAAGACCATGTCCCAGGCTGGGCAAAAAGGGTCAATGATTTTCCATTCCCAGTTCAGTACATTTTTGGAAAACTCCAGCAGAGAAGCAGAAATGATCCGTTGCAATATGAAACAAAACATTATTCAGTCCACTGAATAAAACTTACCAGATTTAATGTTCTAAACATATCCCAAATATTAATAATTAAGTATTTGTAAGTATTTTACAAGATGATTCCCTGAGACTCCCTGCATGGTCTGGTCTTACAGTCTCCTCTGGGAGTGTTCTACAGAAGTAGGAAAATTCAAGTTGATCAATCAGGGCTTTAGATGACTCAATTCCTACAGAACCTGTTTAGGACAAGGCTTAATCATAGAAAAAAATTGCCACAGTGCCTACTGTCTGGAACAGCATCCCCCAGAGTTCCATAGATACCATACTGTGACTACGTTTAAAGGTCTTTAAAAAGCTGTTTTTTCCCCCAGGCCTTAGGTTAGGGTGGGTGGCTAGTCTCTTATATGATTTTACATTGTAGCGTAAATGTTTTTTTCTCTTCTGAACACACATGTTTATTACATTGTTTATCAATATTTTGAATGTTGTATGCTACCCAGAGTCTTAATGAAGCTGGGTAGCCTTATAAACTTGACAAATAAATAAAATCATGCTGAAATTTGGATTTAGGTAGGTTTTGGAGTGAGCATGCCTGGACATGTCCTTTAGTTCTGGCCTCATGAACAGCGTCTTATAACTGGGTTGCAGGCCTAATAAACTCCCCTTCAAGTAAATCTTGTGCTGTAAATCCAGCCCAAATTTAGTACAGTCAGAAGCAAACTCATTAGAAGAGCATCATCAGAAGGCATAGGCACAGTGGGAAGCCAGATGAGCTAAAGTAAAAACCCAAAAATGTTATTGTACCAAGGGCTCATGAATGAGGAGCCACAGAAAACTTCATGGATTGATGTCATTCCAGTGATTTTGGAGTGCCCAGGTTGTTTGCTAAATACCAGCAGCTTCCGATCCTGCCCAAACATTGCTGGTCATGAGTAAATCAATTTCTCTCAGCTAGTTACTCCTAAGCAGCTCACCACAGTTGAGTAAAAGAAGGTGTCACAGTCCTGTATCAAGACTACTCCTCAGATAAGGAAGAGGAGCAGGAGGGTCAGAAAGAAGTATCCAAAAAGCTATACAAGACTGTGATACCTTTCTTTAGAGGAATGGTCTAGTCAATGTGGAGGGACACTGTATTTATGCCCTTAATGATTGGATTGCCAACAGGATGCCTCAACCTGAACCATATATTTATAATAAAAGGATATCACTTAGGGCTGCAGAGTGCTTTGGATTCAAAGGAGAAAAGGTAATTTAAACACATAGTACCTGTCTAAAATTCTTTAAAGTAACTGTACCTTTGCCCAGGATGGCATAGGTGGTCTAACCAGTTGCAAGATGATCCCTAAGAAGCATTTGGTTTAAAGCCTTGCTAACAGCTAAAGCACTGTTTTACATTTAAATCCAAATCACTTTATACAGTATCCTAATACTGATGTTTCCAAAAGCTTGCTTATTTATTTATCATATTTATATAGCCACCTATCTCATGAAAAATGACTCTGGGCAGCATACATACATAGCAATAGAAATTGCTATAGAAATTGAATAAAATAAAATAAATAATAAATAGCAACAGTTAAAACTACATAACAATCTAAAAACAAACATAAAATATGTGTTACTTCTAAGCAATTATATTACTTTGTCTGCTTTCATGTAATACCCTCCTGCCCTAAGAATCTTTCTCCATGATAGAAGATGACCTTTTGGGAGCATAACAGTCATCTACATGAAGGCCTCAGCCCTTTCAGTTGGGTTCAGACCAGGGCATAATCCCAAAGCAGCACTGATCGCACTTGTCCTCTGGCAGGACTAGGGTGGGGGTAGTGCATCCGTCCTGGCCCTCCCTGATATCCTGATGTTGTTTAGTCGTTAAGTCGTGTCCGACTCTTCGTGACCCCATGAACCATATTGCGCCAGGCCTTCCTGTCCTTCACTGCCTCCCTGAGTTTGCTCAGTTTCATGCTCATTGCTTCAGTGATGCTATCTAACCATCTCATCCTCTGCCGTCCTCTTCTCCTTTTGCCTTCAATCTTTCCCAGCATCAGGGTCTTCTCCAAAGAGATCTCTCTTCGCATTAGGTGGCCAAAATATCTGAGCTTGAGCTTCATTATCGATCCTTCCAATGAGCAATCAGGGTTGATTTCCTTTAAGATTGACTGGTTTGACCTCCGAGCAGTCCAGGGAACTCTTAAGAGTCTTCTCCAGCACCACAGTTCAAAGGCATCAATTCTTCGGCGCTCGGCCTTTTTTATGGTCCAGCTCTCACAGCCATACATTACTACTGGAAAAACCATAGCTTTGACTATGCGGATCTTTGTCGGCAAGGTGACGTCTCTGCTTTTTAATATGCTATCTAGGCTTGCCATAGCTTTCCTCCCAAGGAGCAAGCGTCTTTTAATTTCATGGCTGCAGTCTCCGTCTGCGGTGATCTTGGAGCCCAAATAAATGAAGTCTGTTACTGCTTCCATTTCTACCCCTTCTATTTGCCAGGAATTGATGGGTCCAGATGCCATGATCTTAGTTTTTTTAATGTTGAGTTTCAAGCCAGCTTTTGCACTCTCCTCTTTCACCCTCATCAAGAGGCTCTTTAGTTCTTCTTCACTTTCTGCCATTAGGGTGGTATCGTCCGCATATCTGAGGTTGTTGATGATTCTCCCTGCAATCTTAATTCCGGCTTGTGATTCTTCCAGCCTGGCATTTCTCATGATGTACTCTGCATATAGGTTAAATAAGCAGGGTGACAGTATACAGCCTTGTCGTACACCTTTCCCTATTTTGAACCAATCGGTTGTTCCGTGACCGGTTCTAACTGTTGCTTCTTGGCCCGCATACAGATTTCTCAGGAGACAGGTAAGGTGGTCTGGTATTCCCATCTCTTTAAGAATTTGCCACAGTTTGTTGTGATCCATACAATCAAAGGCTTTTGCATAGTCAATGAAGCAGAAGTAGATATTTTTCTGGAACTCTCGTGCTTTCTCCATGATCCAGCGAATGTTGGCGATTTGATCTCTAGTTCCTCTGCCTCTTCGAAACCCAGCTTGTACATCCGGTAGTTCTCGGTTCATATATTGCTGAAGCGTAGCTTGTAGGATTTTGAGCATAACCTTGCTAGCATGTGAAATGAGTGCAATTGTGCGATAGTTTGAGCATTCTCTGGCGTTGCCCTTCTTTGGAATTGGAGATATCCTGATGGCTTCAGTACTATTGACCATGGCATCATTCTGGACATGCTCAGAGGGTTTGGGAGTGGGATGCATAGTGTTAAGGTGGTTCTCTTTCCATCTTTGGTCCTGGATGGGGTTGCACTATCCAGAATGATCCAGTGTGCAGTTTGCAGGTCCTCCTGGACTCATAGCTCCTGCTTGAACAACAGACGGCAGCCATGGCTCAAAGAGCCTTTTCACAAATCCATCTTATGTACCAATTACATCCATCCTGGACCAGGAGAGACTACTCAGTCACACATGCCTTTGTCACCTCCTGTCTGGATTACAGCTGTGCACTCTACATGGGGCTGCCCTTGAAAACCACTTGGAAGCTACAGCTGATCCAGAATGCACCAGTGCAAATAGTTATGGGGAGACTTCAGTGCACTTATATAACACTGCTACTCCACAAGTTGTACTGGTTATCAGTATACCTCTGGGTACAAATCAAAGTGCTGGTTTTACCCTATATAGCCCCTCATGCCACTGGGCCTGGTTATTTGCAGAACCACCTGTCTCTGATTATTTTTGCCTATCCAGTAAGATCTGACAGGGTGGCCATGCTCCAGGTTCTGTCTTTTAAGCAATGTCATCTGGCAGGACCCAGGATACATGCCTTCTCTCTTGCTACATCTGCCCTATGGAACAGCATTCCCCCTGTGAACCAGATGATCCTGACCCCACCTTCCTTTCAGAAGATTCTTAAGACCTGGCTTTTTCCCCAGGCAATAGGTCAGGAGATTTTGTCCTTGCTTGATTACTTTTGACTGTTTTGGCTGGATGAAGTTGCCTCATGGGTAGTATGTTTTATTGGTTTTAACTGGGTTTTGTGATTTCTATATGTTGTTTTTATTTGTATATACCACCCTGAGTGGCATGTAGATTGGGCAGCTATGCAAATTGATAATGAAATTCACTGATTCCTTTGCTTCTCCTGTGTTGTCTGTGTCAGTTATCTGTGACTCAAGGGAGCAAGCTGCTTCCTTGGGAGCCAGAAACAATTTCCATTGATTATGCTGTCCCAGATGAATTGTCCTTAGATGCAGCTGGATAAATAATTTTAGGATGCATCTAGGAACCAACCAAGATCATATTAACTATAATCTGACACAACTATATCTACTAAAAAATAATAATAAAAACATTTGATCTTGCATTCCCTTGCTACACTCAGTCAGACAAACATTAGGTTGTAGGAAAATAGGTTATACGGCAGTTCAGTTATACAGATGGCCACCCATGAACTATATAGATTGGTGTGAAAGTAAGAATGTTCAAAGTAATAAAACAGTCCAATACATTAGAAAGCCATGATAACAGATGGGCGGCCATATAAATTGAATAGAAAAGACAAGACAAGGCCCAGACACAGATTTATGGCCATTCCAAAGCAAATCAATAATTTTCCACCACTGCAGGACCTCAAAAATTACACAGTGTTGGAAACATGGTATTTGGAGAAAAAGCTTGATAAAAGACTTAATTGGTTTATTTTTGAAAAACAGTGTGTCTAATAGCACAGTCCTTTAACTTCCATAGTCAGAAAACAAGGCATATTAGTATCAGTTATGAGAATGGAAAACCTATATAAACCTTGATTTTTAAATTTTCTGATGAGAAAATTCATCCTATTTGAATAGTGCTATTGAGTAGATGAGAATACTTGTTGTTACATCAGATATAATTATTGATATTATTAATCAAAGTCTTACGTATACAAACCATATGTAGTGAATGGCTGCTAAAGAACTGACAGGCTAACTTGTAATATGTCAGTATTTTAATAACATGAATTAGTTTTAATTCTGTACATTTAAGATTTCAAGAGGAATTGTACTTCAAAGAAAGAAAGTCTATTCCAAAGAAATCTATGAATTTCCACTTATTTGGGATGTGTGAACCAGGAAAAATCCAGTAAATTCAATTCGTATTTGCATATTGATTCAGGAAAAAAAATTCTGCACATGAACAGAAGTTATCCAAATTAATTTGGAGGCATCCAATTAAATATACAATTTAAAGTGCTGGTTTTATCCTATGAAACCCTTGGCTTTTTATAAAAGCCTTGGCTTGGCACCTGGTTACCCGCAGGGCTACATCTCCCCACTAGAGGTGGCCCAATCACTTCAATCATACTGGGAGAAGTGGCTGGTTGGCCTCCATTTTTTGGGAGGTGTTGCTTTTTGATGATGGGAAGCCTGGAAGTGTTGCTTTTTGATGATGGGGTCACCCCTCTGGCATGACCTTCTGTTGGAAATTCATCTGTCTCTGACATTGCCTCCTGGAAAAATCTGAAAACATGCTTTTCCAGATGGGTTTGTAGGTCTGATGCCATGCTGTGTTTGGGGTTTTGTTTCATGTTTATGTTTTATTGTAGATTCTTATTTTGTAAGCCACCGGGAGTCCTGTGATTACAGTGGGGTATGATTAACAAATAAATAAAATTTGAAGATTTAATCCAATTGCCATCAGGTAGAACCTCCAAATGGAATATTCATACTCTCTGATTAGTTGTCTGCCTACACTGAAATCAGTATTGTATAATGTTGAAGGTATTGGACTATGACCTGAAAAATCCAGATCCAAGCCCACTCTCAGCCACAGAAACCCAAGCAGTGACTTTGGGTCAGTCACTCTTTTTCAGGCCAACCTACCTCACAAAGTTTTTACTGGGTAGAAAACTTAGGGGAGGGATTGCTATATAGGCTACCTTGAGCTCTGGAGAGAGATGAGGATATAAATCTATCAAGTAAATAAGAAAAAAGTTATAGTTACACTAAAGTCCTGAAACAGGTTTCTTGGGACCAGGAACTTCTAGAAGAGAGGAACTTCTGTCTAGCAGGAAAGTGTATGAGGAAGGAAGGAAGGAAGGAAGGAAGGAAGGAAGGAAGGAAGGAAGGAAGGAAGGAAGGAAGGAAGGAAGGAAGGAAGGAAGGAAGATGCTATCCTTTCATTTAAAGAGGAAGAGGGAATGCAGGTTTGGGAAGCTCCTTAATAGCAGAGGAAGGTAGAGAGGGGTATGTTTTCTTTTTTTAGCTAGAAAAGAAAGGATTTATAGTAGAAAAATGACTAGGGGAAAACTTTTGCTGTGGTTACACACTAAATCGTAAACCATAATTAAAATTCCATACTGCTCTGCCTATGACCTCTTCTTCCCTCTCATCCCCCTTCCTTCTGCTCCTTCTTGGGCCATAGACTAGAAATGTGATTCTTTTCTTTTATAAAAATCCTCCTTTCAAGGCAGACAGAATCAGGAAAGCAGTGAAGCATTTACATTTTTAGGTTAACCAGAAAGATTTCTCTAGAGAGCAGTCTGAGCAAACATTTGACAGCAGCTGCCAATTCTCTAAAATTCAGTTTCCACTTGGACATTTTGGCAGTCTAGGGACAGAACAGTGATGGGTGGCTAGGATTGGTGGCAGCCTAGAGATCCCCATAAGCAGAGTCATGGGGGAAAAAGCGGCTGGATTTGTCTTTAGCAACCCTCTCACACCTAGAGGAATCTCTGCCGGAAACTGAGACTGAAGTTGTGAACATATATCAGGCAATGTACATCTCCAAAGCTATATCAACCCTTTGAATTGTGGAAGTCTCCTGGCAGGCCCAAAGATGCAGACAGTACTCCCTACTCTAAAGAGTAAGGCTTATTCAGAAGTAGAGCTCTACTGATAAAGAATTCTTTTTGAACAATTGCTTTAGTAGCTTAAAATCAGCCCTTGATGGGCCAAAATCTTGATATTCAGCTCAGGCTGGCTCTGGACCCTGCTTCTGGACTGTGGAAACTATTCCTGTTAAATGTAATGTATAAGCCTTGCTCTGACGTTGGTTTCTGATTGTCTGCTTCTGAGCTATAGTATTGGTCTGTATTCCTGAGCTAGTTGCCAGCTTGTTTGCTCAACTACCCAGTCATTGTTAACCCAAAGGTCTAGCAACCTTGAAGCAACCTTTACCAGGAAAAGGTTAGAGCTAGCAACCCAGTACCTGGGTTCCCACCATACCCTGAATTACAAACTACCCAATCTGGATGAAATGAACCAATGGTGTTTAATTTATGACTGGGATCCTACCACATGTAAACACAGCTTAACAAATTCAGTTAATGTGCTTATCTAATATACTCTACTCAAACAAATAAACCATATGCTTTGGTTTATATATCATGCCAAAGCAAGGGCTCAATTCTCACAATAAGCTAGACTCACTCAACCTCATTTTAGTTGAGTTTACTGTTGTGAAGCCAACTCATATTCACACTACTCCTGACTGTTACATCCTTAATGCCAGACACAGGATCTATAAGAGAGGGATGCATACTCTGGGTCATATATAGAATCAAATTTCTCCCAACCCCTCTCTCTCAGCTGGAGAAAGAAAAGGGTTGTTTATAAGATTTCTGTTTATTAATTTCAGGTGTGCTGAGATACAACAACAACAACCTGTCTTCTGAGCTCAATAACTGTAGCAGACTTACCCTGTAGCCTTCCTTCTGCCTGGAAGATTACAAGTATATTTGTACATTCCCTCTTAAAGTAAAAAACATGTTATATAGCTTATCTTTTTAAAAAGTTTAACATTCATTTTTATTTATCTCTTGTCTATCTCCCAAAATAAGGAAGGAATGGCTGAACTCCATAATCTCATAACTGTATGCCCTAGAGCCAGGGGGTTGCATCATAGAAATTATTGTATTTTTTTACTTTTTAATCACCACAGAGGCAGCACAGGTGATAAGACTCCTATCTCTCTTACCTACAGGGTGTGAGAGACAGTGTTGAATCTGAGAGAAAAGGAGGTATATTTCTAGACTTTTATTATTAGAAACTTTTCTAGTCTTTAAGGTGTCACACGTCTCTATTTAAAAAAAATAGATAAGAATTTTATTGTCTTGGCCAGGTAACTCCCTATCCAACCTCTGGATGACAAATATAGAGAAGAAAAAACTTAATCAGTTTAAGCGGCTCCATGATCTTGTTCTGCTTTCTGAAACTTACCCATCCACTGATGTTGCCCACCTGCCAGAAACTCCACTGTTTCATCCCTTGAATGCAGAAACCTAAAGCTGAAATTTGGAACAAAGAAGCAGGACAACTAAGTGAGTTTTCCTCTTAAGTCACATGTGGCAGGAGCACAGCAATGAAAAACAGCTCAGCATTAACCTGAGGGTTGGTAGCTAACTCCCAAGTGAGGATTCTCATTGAAAGAGAAGCAATTAATGAGTGTGGTAATAAGGGAGATATGGCAAATTAGTTAAGACCTGCAGCCATTTTGGAATCCCCCAGTTTTTAGCAAAACAGGGGGAGGGTAAGAAAGGACCAAAATGAACAAGGAATTGTGTAAAACACGCTCTGTCAGGTCCTGCGTGCATCTTAGCCAGCATTCTAGGTAGCCATACCTTTCTGGAAAGCTCTCAGGGAAAGGAAAGTGTAACCACAGCTTTATTGTGCTGCGTTTTTTCCAGCCTACACAGACCTGCCTGGAAGCCACAGAGACATCTTGTGATTATGATTAGTGACCACTGACAGACCAAGACTTCTTTTAAAAGACATGGAAGTCAGTAGCCATAACAATAGTTTGGTTACCAAATTCACATGGTTACTCATGACTCAATTCTGTAAAGGGGTGAGAGGTTTCAGTGGGGCTGCAGTTACCAAGATTTGGTTTCTTTTTGAATGAAGTCGCTGGAGGTTTGCTGACATTTTGTGACAGTTGATGAACATCTAAGAGGAGTTTGAACATTGCACACTAATGGACTCCCATCAGGGCTTGTAAAAGGAGATCTCCTCCAGATGCCCAAAGATCCCAGCGTTCTTCTTTTCCAACTGATGCTACCTGATCTAAAGCTACCCCTTTTTTTTTTTACTCCTTTCCTACCTAAATATAGATCTAGAAGACCCCCATGCCTAAGTTGGAAGTGGCAGAAAAGTATATTTTCATAGGTCTTTCAGACCAACTCCTAATAATTGTGTATCTGCTGTCCCTGAGGAGATATGGAAGGAAAGCTCTTTTCATATTGGTATAATAAAAACCATGAGATCTTGTCCCTTTGTTGCCCACCAAAAAGTCCCCCCCCCAGTAAATTTTGTGCATCAATTGATTAAACCCACTTATTTTGGCTGCCTCATGCTTTTTTTCCCCACCAAATGAGTTAGGGTTAAGGTTATTGACTGATGGTCAATAGTTACCCCTGCAAATATATGTTGTTGTTATTCAGTCGTTAAGTCGTGTCCAACTCTTCGTGACCGCATGAACCACAACATGCCAGGCCTTCCTGTCCTTCACTGCCTCCCTGAGTTGGCTCAGTTTCATGCTCATTGCTTCGGTGATGCTATCTAACCATCTCACCCTCTGCCGTCCTCTTCTCCTTTGGCCTTCAATCTTTCCCAGCATCAGGGTCTTTTCCAAAGATATAAATATATGTACCCACACCTTAATCACAACAAGGATATCACACCAATCGGTTATGTCCATGGAGGGCAAACACTTTTTGGACATGAAACTTGAACACTAGTGGCATTCAGGAGCTGTCTGAAGACAAAATAGAAAGCATGGCTTGGCTTTCTATTTTTGTCTTCAAATGGCTGCTGAGTTATCTCAGCAAATCTGTGCTGACCCATTGCTCCTTTTTGGTCTGTGTGATACTTTGGTGTCAGAGAAGAAAGAGACATTCCATTTCAACTTGCTACCCACATGAATCAACTTTGGGAAGTTGACAAGCTGGCCAGTACTTGCAATGTGACGCTGGAGGATTTGGAAGATGCCATGGAGGCCATATAGTCCAACCCCCTGCTCAGTGTAGGAATCCCCACTGAAGCATCTCCAAGAGATGCTTGAGCTGTTCCAGCAAAGGGAAGCCCACCTCCCCTCTGCATCATTGGTTCCCCTGTGTAACTGCTCTTACTGTTAGGATTTCTTTCTTCCTTCCTTCCTCTCTTGCTTTCTTTTTGTAATATAGCCTCTTTGAGGGGTCCTTGGCTCCCTTCCCTAGTTGCTCAGGAACTGGCCCGACCTGAGGGAGCTCCATTGGACTCTCCCCCTCCCCAACTCCGATCTGTTCTCCAATTAACACAGTGCTGGGGATGCTCTTACTCAGGCACAAAGGTCTGAAATTGGGGGTGCTCTGTCTCAGGAAAAGAAAAAAAAAGAATTGGGGAGAAAAAATAGAGATCTGAGGACCTCATAGATAGTGTTCTCAAACAACTGCCTCCCACCAGTGAGCTTTGAACCAGTGAAAATTGCCTTCTCCCCCCATTCCTCAACTATCAGGCCTGAAAAGGGGAAGCCCTTTTCTTTTCCATCTTTCTGGACCCAATTTGAAAGGCTGGTTTCGACCTTGAGAACCCTGGTCCACTTGGGACCACTTGGGACCAGGTTCCCTGCAGGAGACCCTGGTCCCTTAAAACCTGAAGATCTTCCAGTAAGGCCCTCCTGTAGGTTCCCCCTTCCAAAGGGGGTGAGATAGCGTCTCCAAGAGGGAGAGCCTTTCCTGAGGTGGCCCCCATCGATGGAAGCCCTCCCAGGCCTGGCGCCCACATGAGCTTCCACTTTTCCCAGGCTTTTCAGCTTAGTAACTAAACTAAAACCAGAACTGTATACCCAAGCTTTAGAGTCTGACTGTTTATCAGGAATAACAGCTGTATCGAGCTAAAAGAATCATAGAAGAAACTGGCAAAGTGATATTATTCCAGATGTTAAGGAATGGCTGTCAGAAATGTGTGCCGTCTTTTCTGCTAATCAGAGGATGCATCGCCTTATCAGTATGGTGACCATATTTTCTTGGAAAAAAGAAATGACAAATCTGAAAAAGGGGCAAATTTGAAAGAGGTTCATGAGGATAAAAAAAATAATGGTTTATGTTTATAACTTTGCTTTACAAAGGAAAATTCAAGAGCAAAACCAAGGCATGTTCTAATAAAAATATCTAAAATCAGACAGTATATGTATATTTATTTTTTAAAAACAATTCAATTTCCATATTTTTCACATGAATGTGAAAGACTGTGCATTAAGTGATACCATTTGTATGGTAAAAGTGTTACATAGGATTTTAGGCTTTATTATTGGCCTTTTAATAAAGGTGATATTAGCATTTAGCATGGCACCCATACCTCTTTTTGAAGTTTAGGAAACCATGTTTTTCTTTTCAGCCAAAGCCATTTCCTTTGATGTGCAAAAACTACAGTGATGAGAGCAATCATACAATAGGGCTGTATTCTGAAGTCCTTGATTAAAGTTGCAAGTGTTAAGAAAGAAAGAAACCTGGGTGGGAAAGGAGGAGATGCAACATATTATAAGAGTGTCTGTCTTTTCTCAGGTCTAACAAAATAATGCCTTTATTGCACATCAATGTCTTTTATTGTTTGATTTGTTGCTTTGTGGTTCTTATGGGGGTGCGGGGGGCAAAAAAGCCACTTTGCAAAGGTATTGAGTATTTCTCCCTCAGATTCAGGGACTAGGTTTTTTCAAGCTCCATGCCAGCTTGGGTGCCCGAGTTTTTGGGGCAGCACAAGTTAAATGACCAAAATAAAAGACAAAAGTGAGTTTTTGAAAAATAAATGCATCTAAAGAGCAGCTTTCTGAAATAAGGGACTGTTCTTTATAATAAAGGACATATGGCCACTGTAGTTATTAGGCAGAGATTTTGTGATAGTTTACAATAATATTTTATATTGGTCATATTAGTGTATTTATTGGTATTTTACTATTGATGTCCAGTGAGATGGGCAGCATATATACATTTGAAAATAAAATAAAAATAAAATAAATAAAGGTAGATTTTCCCCCTTGTTTTTCCCTCTTTCTTTGAGGTTGATTTTTTCCTTTTCCTTTTCTTTTTCCTTTTCTTTTGGTTTCTATTTTATATATAGCTGCCCATCTCACACAAAGCGAAAGCAACCATTTTCCCCCCCTCTTTTTAAAGATTGCTTTGTTAACTGTGTAGGTTAAGAATGTAAAAAATCATTTTAAAAAAAAGTTGAATATGTTCATTTAGATTTTGATGGCCACCTTGCTGCTGTGCCTGGTTTGTAGGAGGACCTTCCTTCTTATTTTATTTTGACTTTATTGAAACGGTTCCATTCAAATGGTATTTCTTGGGGGGGGGGGGTAATATCATAAAACCTCCCAGAGAGCTTTGGCTATGTATTGGGCAGCTTACAAGTTTTAAAGTTTTAATCAAGTCACTAAAACGCAAAAGAAAGAAAGAAATGTTGTCCTATCAGGTTTCCCCAGAAGAAAATGACCTTCCCGTTCTCCTCACAGTCCTCCCCAACTGAACCCTCTCCCTCCCCTCACCGCCGCCTTTCCCGCCAAAACCTCTCTTCCCCCTTGTTGCTATGCAGGCTACGCATTCTGATTGGTGGAGGCAGCCCACCAATCCAAGGCTGAGACGCCCATCCTGCCTCACAATGCCAGGGGTTCTGGGCGGGGAAGCACTTCTGCTAAGCCCCTCCCCCAGAACCAGGTCTCTTCTCCTGCATCTTCTTTCAGGGGCCGCTTCCCCCTCCCCCCCCCCAGCGGTTGATGATGACAACAGTGATGTGATGACGTCATGGCCCCAGTGCCGGGACTTGCATTTTTTTTGTCATGAAGCAAGACCGTAACTACAGCACTTGTGCAATGATGTCATTGCTGTGGCCACAGGCCCACACCAAAAAAACCCATACTGAAACCCAACATTTCCATAACTTCCAGGCTGGCATCGGCCTTCCCGCTTTTCTGAGTAGAAGCTGCTGCCTCTCCTTTGTGATCTATAACCAGAGGCCTGCCCTTGAGATTTCACAGAAGTGTGGGAACCCAAGGTGGAAAGAAGATTGTGTAATGAAAGATATGACATTTACACACTCCTCTTGCCCAGCTGGTCACTAAACCAGTGCAAGAGCACCATACTCTTGCATGCACCACACACCATACCCTATTTATCTATTTTAATTAACATTTACTCTGTTTTTACTGTAAACCACCCAGTCACTCCGCAGTGAGATGGGCAGTGACAAACTTGAAATATAAAGAAATAAAACACTCCTCTTGCAAAACTTGCATTCACGTGTTCTTCTCTGGTGGAAGAAATGTCAAGAGGCAAATTCTCTTTCCTCCTATCAAATGAGGATAGAGAAGGGTGGAGGAGGTAAAAGGATGCTTAAACACAGCACCGCACGCTATCTCAGGTGTGTCAACTCAGCCAGGGGATATCTCTACCTTTCAAGATGCCATCAAGACTCTAGTGCTGGCACGGTCCGGTCCCTGTGGATTCCTGGGACAGTTGCACGGCTCCCTTTCTATTGCCAGTTGCTTAATGGAGCCTTATCTACATTTTGCCTAGAAGGACAAGTTCGCAGTGTCACAAGAGAACGAATTAACCTTTCAGGGCAAATCAATCCTGTATTTCCAAATTTCTAATTTAGATTCCAAGGGGTAGGCTGTGTGTGCAGGAGTGGGGAGAGAGAGCTGAGTGCAAGAATAAAGCATGAAAGGTAGGACCGATGCACGTGAGTCTGATCCTCACTTCCCGCCTAGGAACTGCATTTGGAGATGCAAGTGGATGGAAGCACCACCGTAAGGCAGTTCTTGTACATCGTGCTCAGAGGCTAGCGGTGAGAACCGGACTCCCAGCATCTGTTCCACCAAACTGAAGGATTAGCCGAAAAGAAAACCTAAGTCTCTGAAGTCTCTACAGATGCAATTTGCAGGTTAGTTTCCAAGCTACTGAGCTGCAGACGATGCTGCCAGATTATGGGGGGGGGGAAGTCTCTGCTGTTTCTTTAAAGTCAGAAAATGATTCATCTGAGACCATCATCTTCTTTTATCTTACCTCCTCGGCAATCACCCAAATCTAAACTTTCTAGGCCAGCTCTAGAATTTCTCCCCTGCTTGCAACTGAACTCTATCCTGAGGTGCCTCCATGTTTTTTTTTCAAACTCAGAGGAATGTCAAAACTCCCTAAATGTGATCCTTTAGCCCATCGTCCTGTTTCCAGCAAGGAAAAACTGAAAGCTGACAAGGAGGAGAGAAAGTCAAATGTCCTTTTCCAGTCATCTGTTCTTAAGATCCAGTCATCAACAGCAGTGTTTCTCAACCTTGGCCACTTTAAGATGCGTGGACTTCAACTCCCAGAATTCCCCAGCCAGCCATGGGGGGCTGGGGAATTCTGGGAAGTTGAAGTCCACGCATCTTAAAGTGGCCAAGGTTGAGAAACACTGATCAAGGACAAATCATCTCAAGCTATGGAGTTGCCTTTGATGCCCAGTCGACTGTTGTTGATCGTATCATTATGAATGTTGACCACAGACTCTTTCTGAATGGTTCAAGCTTAACAAAATCTCTCCCAGGTTCCCAAGTGACCATGGTAATGGGAGCCCATTATTGTAGAGAAAGACTCCCTGACACCCAGAAAAGCATTCTTGGGGGAACGCAGAAACACAGCAGGCAAGTCCTGTCTCCAGTAAAGCATGCAATGCTTTGGAGCCATTGACAGTAAGAAATATAATTAAAATATCTTACAATGCTTTGCAAATGGAGAGGAGAGGGCAGGTAATTGACGGGCTTTTTTTTGCTTTTTTTTTTTGGAAAAAGCAAGCTGGGAGCTTGCTATTAAAGGTTCACTGTTCTGTGCCCTCCTGTATGAATAAAATATATATTAAGCCCATTCCTGCAGCCAGAATCGCATGAAAAGAGGGCCATAGAAGGGTCGCACTGTCTGTCACCCATCAATCATTGTCTACCACCTGGCTGAAGGAAGGTAGTGAATTATATGGTTTCCTTCTCTTCTGATGCCAAGGTTGAAAGGTACTTTTCAAGATTTTTTTTAATTTTTGGCTGTGCCCTGGGAGAACTCAACCGATATGTAGCTACTTCGACGGCCAAAGAATAATCATGAAATGTTGAGGATGGGCCCCAGAAGAGAAAGCAAGAGAAAAGTAGCGGTGGAGCCTCCTAATATTTGACAATATTCTGAAGCTGTAAGGGAGGCTGGGAAGTGTAAAAGCCCTTCTTCCTTTACTATAACGGGCAGCTTCAGAAAGGGAACAATAAAAGACATTGTCAGAAATCCAGTTCCTGCAACGCTGGGGAGTAGTGTGGTTGGAACAACAAGAGGTTACTTAACTAAGCCAGCCAACTAATTTCAGGAGTTAAATTTAGCCCAAAAGAGACACAGACCTGGCAGGAATAAACTCACCTAAGCTCCTCTTTTATTTATATGCATTATATTCTTTTTTATGTTCTGTTTTGTACTCATTGATACCTTTTTTCCAAATGCTCCATTTTTAAAAAATTAAAACATAAATTGACACACACACACACACACACACCCATCAGTCCTGTTGTGGGAATACCCAAGCCTAGTCAATTAAACCATTTTGCCGATCTGGACCTCCAAGAAAAAGTTGGAGAGAAAGAGCAGCTGAAACAGCAAGCCCCTCTCTCTCTATTACAGATTTCACTCCCAAGACCTGGCAGCCCAGAACTTACCTTCTAAACATTGCTGCCTGCTGGGCCATTGAGGGAGGAACCATGAAGCCTAGTGCAAGGGCTCATGGGATATCATAGAAGGTGGAAGATGAATTGCCATATTGGCCATACTATGCATGGTACTCAACCCGAGCTCAGATCCCTAAAGAGTACAAGGCAGGATTCTGTGTTTGTCCCTAAGCTCACTGAGCGTTTATGCCTCTCTCTTCCCAGATACAGCAGGGGACAATGCCTTTATTATTTATTCCAAATACTTTCCCCAACTGGGCATCCTAAGAGCTGCCTTACTGCACCGAATCACCAGGTGAAAGCCCTCCTAAACATCTGCTCTTCTTCCACATAGGAAGCTAGGATGATGTTAGGGTGGCTTGCACAGGAGACCAACATGTCCAGTGGCAACAGAACATCTCCTTTCCTCTTGCAATTTTGGTTAAATGTTTGAAAGCCCCTTGTGTGCCCTCATTTCTCTCCTCTTGCCCGTAAATTGTTTTCTCTAGGCTGAATCAGCCCTTCTACTTCTTCCAAGTTTTCTATTGTAGTGCCCCAATCTCTAGGAAAAGAGCATTAGCTCATCACATATCTCCTACTCCTACGTATCTTTATATTCCATCTACATGTCTTTAGTTTCTCCATCAGATCAATGTGTTGAATATCACTCATCTCTATAAATAATTTTGAGGTCTTTGTGGAAACAGCCTCCAGATATTCTCCTGAGAAGATGATGGATCCTGACAGCATTTAAGTGAGCAAAAGTGAAAGACCCAACCAGGCCTTTTCTGATCTCAAGTAGCAAGGATAAGTTCCCAGCTTTTCTGTGCCAACACTGCTGGCTGCCAGCCAATTAGATAGCAAGCTGGTTGCCTGCCACAGTCTAACAATATAGGAGTTCTAGCTGAACAGTCTTTTGGAAGAAAAAAGTCCTTTTTAACAGTATCTTAGGATGGCAACTGTAAATGTGGTCAATGGGCTCAGCACAGATCAAGATCAGGAAGCCCATAATCAAGTGACTAAGAGTTCTAAGCATGGCAAGCAAAGTGAACATGATTGAACTAAGTCTTGAAAAGTTATTTCCAGCATTTTCTCCTGGGGTGAGGCCAATAAATCAGCCATGCTGAGCCTCCACCCAAATGCACAGCCAAGGCATGTTACACATCAGAGTCTGATCCTCTGCTGGCCTGCTTCTCGGCAAGCCTCTGAGGAGGCCAGCTTGCAACTGGGTGGTTGAACTTCAGAGTCTGAGAAGCTGTCAGTAGGGGCAGGCAAGGAGTCCTGGGGGCTCCCAGGATCTGCCTCAGCCAGAGTGGAGTCATTGGCTCCAACACTGCTGGAACCACCTGCTCCAAGACTATTGTCACCAGATGCCCTTGGCGCCACTTCCTTCCCATCTGAAGACATGTCCAGCAAGGCCATAACACCAAAACAGTGTCAAAGATCCCAAAGCTTTTGTCCATATTTGTTTATTACTGAAGATTCCACCACTCCCTTTTCAGTTCCCCAGACCAAAAGGTAGTCTTAATCTGGGAGTGAGGAGCCAGGTATCTTGTTTGATGAAGAAAAAAGCAGTCATCAAGCTTGTCCTGATGTTAAAATAAGAATAGGTTTGGTGGGTCAGAAGATGGTAACCATCAAGTAAGTTAAAAGTTCATTTGCAACAGCAGCCAGAGAGATGCCTCAGAAAATCTTACATGAAGATGACACACTTTTTTCTGTTCTTTGATTCCAGCACCTGGTGCTGTGACACCCCACTTTGGTCTGTGAGGATCCCATTCAGCTCCTCAGTAATTTGCCAGTTGTTAGGAGTAACACCAGGGAAGGCTTCCAACTTCTTTGCCCAACTTCTGAGGTTTAGAGGGTGATTGCTAGATAGGGTGTTGCATTGTTGTAAAACCCTCACCAGGGAAGCTTGGCAGAGCTAAGAAGGAAGAGGGTAGAGGCAGATGATGGCAGTGATCTAGCAATCTTTCTGAAGGCCAGCAGATGAACAGTAAGGTAAATCGGTAACCAGCGTAAAAGTGCAGGAGGGAGAAGTAAAAAAAAAAAGGGGTGGGTGGGTGGGTGGGGAGGGGAGCTTATCTTGCCTTTTAAGAGCAACTTTAGCCAGCAGCCTTTTGTTGTAAAATAAATAAATAAGTAAATATATGGGGCAGCCCTTTCCAACTCTCTTTCTCTCCTGCTACAAGCCTGTTAAAATGAGAAACTGCTTTGGATATTATCATGAAGAAAAAATTAGGAATACATGCAATGAGGAAATAGATGTTTATTTTCTTATTTAGGCCTCTAGAGTGGCAAGGAGCAAGCAGCGCACAACAGTGGGTAAATAAATACGCCACTCCAGTCATGTCTGACATGGAGCAGCTGACACTTTCAATGCAGAAACGAGGCTAAAATGATAACCCTAACTAAAACAGCATCTCAAAGTAGCACCAAGGAACAACAGAATCAGCCAAACCAGCCCTCACAAAAATAACACAACTTGGGGGGGGGGGGGGGAATGCCATTCCACAGAAAGGGGACAGCTACAGATAAGGCCCACCCTGTAGGAGGACCGTCCCTTCCATATCAAATAGAGGCTACTGGGAGTAAGTAGTCTTGTGGATAGCCTGGTCATGAGCCATGTTAAAAGTGACAACCAGCCCCTTGAATTGCACCTGGAAGTAAAGTGGCAACCAGTGCAGCAGTCCCAGTAGTGGAGTCACACAGGTGACATGAGAAGCACCTGACACCGCTCAAGCTTCTGCATTCTTGACCAGCTATAGTCCTGGAGTGGTCTTCAAGGGAAGCCCCGCGGGAATGGAGGAACACCTGGGCGTTCTTGCTTTCTCAACAAGCAATAAGGACCAACATTCCCACTGTACCAAGAAACAGTTAGAAAGAGGATCGAAGGAGCCACAAAGGTCCTCTCTTCGTGTGCAAGAGGCAATGAGTCCCCATATCCAGTTGCCAAAGTTACTGTCAAGTCCCTAACAGTCTCTTATAGTCAGTTTCATTGGAAAAGAAAGGGATTACGCTCCAGATTTTGGAAACTCCATTACGCCCCTGTGGGGTGCGTCAGCCAAAATGAGTTCCCCCACTCAACTTTAAGCTTCTCTCATGCATAGTTTGTGGTTCTCAGATGTTTTATGCCTTTCCTTTAAAGAAACACAGTCAAGAAATACAATCGTCGGGCAGGCTTTCATTTCTGTATTCGGTTTTCAGCTTTCTTTATTCCCAAGAAAGCTATATTCCCTTTTGCCATTCATAGCCTTTTCTCTTCACTCTCCACTAAAACTGTGAGAAATATTTTCTTTCTTTGGGACAGTTTGACATCCCCAGCAGCTCCCTAAGGGCTGTAAGTGTTTGCTGGCAGTTCGCTGAGGAAGGGGGGGACTATAACTGTTTTGCTGCAAATGCAGTTTCTGCACACTTTAAAGATGTAATCCTACATACACGTGTGTGATTCCTGATACCACTGATCCTCCTCTGCGGGTTTATTTCAAGTAGAAGTTGCTCAGCCTGAAAACAGGCAAGATATTAAACCATTTTATTTATTTTTATTATTGAATTTTGAGGCTGCCCAGCTCCAAAAAGGGCTCTGGGCAGAATACAAACCATGCAGAGCAAAGGGAACATACAAGGGCAGCTATAAGAATACAGTAATTTGCTGGCCCAAAATTTAATAACAGCTGTTACCTTTTATTTGTTTATTTGTTTTGCAGGAAAAGGCAGGTCTGTAGTTTATCTCAATGGCCTCTTGAAACCTCTGTTTCGGAAGCAGTATGCCTTGAGATCCTAAATGCCGGAGATAGGGAATGACTGTTGCAAACATTTGAACCTAAATCAATTGGTTCCCCCTAGTTCACTACTGTCTCCAGCTAGAGGATGCTGGGCTGAGGTCTTGCACTACAGCTGATATGACATGCCAGGGGCTGCCCTCCAAAATATCAGTGGGGCCAAGGCAAAAAATGCATTTCATTGAGTTCAATTTACATTTAAATTTAGTTAAAGTAACTATAGTTAATAAGAGTACTCCCCAATGTACTTTCTAATTCTCCCTTTCCATCACATGGAAAATTGCAAATTTGGGGCAGTTTTAGAGGAGGCTACATGTACTCCTGGGGCCATGCAGAGTGCACCTCTAAAAATGAGAACTCTTCCTAGCCCTGACCCAGAGGAATTTCCTGCAAAGCCTGTGCTTGATCTACTGTCCGCTTTACTTCAAATATTTTCTGAGTGCTATTGGAAACTGGACTTCACTCCTTTGACTGCTCCACCTGGGATCAGTTTCTTATGTTCCATGGCCTAAAAAGGTTGTTACCTGTAAAAGGAGAGAGACCTTTTCCCTTCTGAAACCAAAAGCAGGACAGAGGCCAACAGGTTGAAATTAAGAGACAGGGAATTCTAGTTGAGTATTAGAAGGAACATCTCAATAAGTGCTACTAAGCAGTGGAACAACCTGCTTAGAATAGTGGCGGATTCCCACTTGCTGGAGGTTTACAAAGGGGAACTGTTGTGAATGGGTTAGTACTGTCGATGCCATCCCTGAGAAGCAGATTAGACTGGATGTCACTAAGGTCCTTTCAGCTCCTACGTTCTATGAACTTCTGAGTCCCATGGCCCCCATGTGTGGGAGATGGCTTCCAGCATCTCTCTGGAACAATCATGTAGGCAAAACAGCAATCGGAAGGAAGTTCAATACGTGCTCCCTTTGGGCTGTAAGCTGCTACACCACCCTGGAGCAAAAGAAGAAAGTGGCTGGCTTCTCTGAGGAACATGCCAAGGATCCACCAATGTCCATGGGATTCCTGCACTGTGGACTTCAATGGCAGTGGCTTTCTATTCATGTAGTGGCTGGCAACATTCAAACACCTGAATAGGATGCATGTGTGCAAGCAAACCCGTCTGCACTCTGTACTTCTCTTCCCTTGCACTCAGTCACCCAGAGATGTTGGTGGTCTCGCCTCTGAATGGTCGAATAGCCTGGATACCAACAGATCAGTAAGTGGTATACAAATGGTCAACCACAAGGCAAAAATCATCACCCAGCAACTGACAGAAACAAAGCACTCAGTTCTTTTTTTCTTTCTGAGTTGCTCAGTTGGGAGTGTCAGCAAGATCAGGTGCCGGAAGCTTCCAGTACCAGTTCAGATCCATAGCAAAACATCCTTTAAGTCTAGCAAGAATCCTTTGTGGGTTTGTGACTTGTTTATCATTAAACCCATCTTGGTTTGAAGCTCTCACATCGTGAGACTTCATGACAATATTGAATTGTAAACTGCTGCTTCTAGCAAGATTTTATTAAGTTGTTAGCTTAGGGAACAAAAATACAAGATAAACTACAGCATTCCCTCCCATAAAGTTCCATGAAGTGCATATTATTCTTTCCCATACATTTCAAGTTGTTCCTGCATGGAAGAATGTACAGAAAATGAAACATCCAAGTGCAAGGGGCAGGATTCAGATGACAAAGCAAACCTGGGTTAACAAAAAACAACTACTTTGTTCACCTAACAGTGATGCCCTGACAAATAAACCCTATTACAGGATAACAGGATGGCCAATTTCACACAATATACAATAAGACATTTCCTGCAATGCACTAAACCCCAACCCCCATTAGCCTAAAGCAGTGTGTGAACCCAGTTGGGTGAGAGCGGGTGCTTTAAAACCTATCTTCCTGTTATTGACAGGCAAACATAATTCTTCAAATAAAGATTCAGCCTATTGAATAATAACTTCATAGTGGAGAAAAGGAGAGAGTTAAATACTACAGACCAAGAGTTCTCAATTTGTGGATTGGGACCCCCAGGACAATCACGAGCAACTGGGCAGGGGGGAGAAACCGTATTTCTAAAAAGTTGATCAGCCTTGCATAAACCAAGTAGGAATCCCCAATTCGTCTACACAAAATGCAATAGGCAGTTACTGCAAAATTTGAAGATCCTTGTGACACAGAGATTAACTTTTCAAAATGATTATTTTTAATATCTAACCCAAGGGAATCAATAATATTACTGGGGAGAGGGGGTTCACACTTATTCATTTATCATTTCAGAGGGTCACAGTACCACAACATGTAGAGAGAACTCCTGCAGTAGATCTTTCCAGATTCTAACCCCTGCTTACAAATCTCCTTTTACAGTATAAATACATTCAGACTCATCAAGCAACAGAGTGAGCATCAGAATGCCAAGAATGTAGTTGGGTTTGTGGATGTACATGTTTGTTTTTTAAACCATTCTGAAGTTTCACTTTACAGTATTTTGCTTGGAGGAGCAACAGAACTTTCATAGAGTAGGGCAGTGTTTCTCAGCCTTGGCAACTTGAAGATATGTGGACTTCAACTCCCAGAATTCCCCAGCCAGCAATGCTGGCTGGGGAATTCTGGGAGTTGAAGTCCACCCATCTTCAAGTTGCCAAGGTTGGGAAACACTGGACTAGAGGTAGCCATGCCACCAAATTCCATTTCCCAGTTGAGACATTCTGTAAATGGAGACAGTGAACAACAGGAAGAAAAACAAGGCAGCTGTTAGTAGCTGAAGAAAAGACCAGTAAAGTGGTTTTGGAGAAGCAACAATCCAAAACTTAATCAAACCAACATGCTTAATTGGGGCAATTTAAGACCTAGTAATGAGATTTTCCCAACAGGCTAAGCTTGGGTGTTTGAACTTCAGTTGGCCTTTGTTGAGGCTGAAAGAGCTGTGAGAATCCAGCAGTCACTGAGAATGATGTTGTGAGGGATAAACGGATGGCATTTATGGAACGCTTTGGGGGGTCCACAACAATTGTCGGATTTGAGGGGATGCTCACAACTGCCAATGTCAGTATGCCAAAATTGCAGGCTTTGGAACCTGAAATCAGAGAGAAACAGAAAAATTCACCAAGGTTCCAGAGCAATAATGAAATAGACCAGCTGGGTGTCCCCTAAGCATGTATCTATCATTGATTCAAGTATAATTTGCCACCGGGGCAGGGGTGGTAAAGTAGCAGAGAGTTTTAATGGGGGGGGGGGGGTAGGGCCAGGCTAGAGGAGATTCAAAAGCTTCTAAAGAGTGTGAATATGAATATGAAGAACCTGTGGTGGTGGATGGAGCGTGGCTGTGGGGGAACTGCATTAGCAGGTGAAGAAAAGCATTGGGTCAGACCTCTACAAAGGAGTTAAGTTGGAAGCAAACGCTACAGCGGATCCCCAGTTGGAATGCCCAGGACTCCCATCTTCCCCAGCCAGCATGATGGGAGCCACAATCAGGCCCACCTGGAGATGCTTAAGCAGCTGACCAGACCTGGTGGAAGGCCACCCAGGGCCAAGCTGGTGCAGAAGCAGGGCAGAAAGAATGAGCGACCGCCCAGCCCCCCACTCCCGCTTCCTTCACGGGTCGCTCTGGTGCTCCCAGGGCACCGGGTCGCTCTCTTCCCCAGCAGCTATGCTCTTCCGGTCCTTCCAGAAATGCTCCACGTCGGGGAGGATGCTCTCCGCCGGCAAAGACAGCCGGGTTCGCCCGCCCGCGGCACCTGCCCGCCCGCTGCTCTGGGCGCCCTCCTCGGCTGGGCCGCCGCCGCACGTCAGCACCCGCCAGACGTGGCGCAGCCCTCGGTGCAGCTCGTCAGCGCTGCGCAGGAAGAGGCCAGGGCCGAGCGCGCCGTTGAGGCCAAGCAACAGGTCGGCGGCAAAGGCCAAGGCCGGCGGCGGGCCGCCCTCCCCCAGAGCGCGGTGCCGCTTCCACATCCAGGCCGTCCAGGCCGGCAGCCAGGTCGCGTGGAAGAGGAGGGTGAGGCCCAGCAGCACCCACGTGCCCTTGCGCTTCTGCAGCCCGGCCTTAGCCAGCCGGGGCTTCCCGGGGCCCAGGCCGCGGAGGGCCCTCCAGTAGCAGGAGCAGGTGAAGCCCAAGGGCACCAGGCAGGCCAGCAGCGGGTAGGCCTTGCTGAAGACGTCCATGAAGCGGCTCGCGTGCGCCGGGGCCATGAGGTCACAGCAGAGGCGCCCGCGCAGCTCCCCGGGCCCCACTCGGGAGAAGAGCAGGTGGGGCAGCGGCAGGAGCAGCGCGGCGGCCCAGAGCGACGCCAGCACCGCCGCCAGGCGCCTCCCGCTCCTGCCCGGGCCCTGGGAGGGCGAGGTGGACCGGGCAGAGACCGCTTCCTTCCGACGGGCGTGGCCCACCGCCGCCCAGGTGAGGCTCTTGGCCACCAAGCAGCCGTGCAGCAGCCAGTCCGCAGTCCTGCAGACGAAGCCGCCCAGGAGCCACGAGCCCCGGGCGTAGGCGACGATGCGGGGCGGCAGGCAGTAGAGGCTCAGGGTCAGGTCTGCCGCGCACAGGTTGAGCGCCAAGGCGTGGGCCCCGGAGGCCGTCCCTCGGCGCAGCTGGTAGGCGAGCGCGGCCAGCAGCAGCAGGTTGCCGGTCAGGCTTGCCACGACGACCGCGGCCAACAGCGAGGGTAGCGCCCCCGCGAGCGCCGCGCCCCCCTCGGGGCCTCCGCCGGCGGAGAGGGCTGTCTGGGAGCTGCTGTTCATGGTCGCGGAACGCTCTGCCTCCCCAAGCGGGTCCCGCGCGCCGTCGGGGCGAGCGAAAGAAGACGCGCGGAGGAGGCTGGCTGGCCCGGCTCGAGGCGGGGGCGCTTCCAGAAGGGGCGTGCCTTCCCCCGCTTCCCTCTCCCTTCAGGCAGGGCGGCGGAGGGGCCGGCTCCCCCTTTTTCGGCAGCAGAGCCTTCGCCCGGCGCTGGAGCGGGACCCGCGGCACCGGCGCGCTTCCTTCCACTCGGGGAAGGCGCCTCCCGCCACCCTGTGCCGCTGGCGGGAGAAGCTTAGCGCCGCCCCAGGAGCAGGTGAGCAAAGGAGGCGTCTGGAGCCGGCGAGGGAGGGGGACAGCGCGGGTGGGCAAGGCGGCAGGCAGCGCAGCGCTGGGGCAGAGGAGCGAAGGGGCCGCCCCATTCCGAGCCGGCGAGGCGCCTCGGGAGCAAATAGCCCAGCCCTCTCCCCCCTGGTGCCCTCCAAGAGCCTTGGCCTCTAATTCCCACGATCGCCTTTTGCCACCGGCAAACGCGCGCACACACAGTGCGCCCCACCCGCCAAGGCCAGGACTTCACAAAGAGAGAGGGGGAGAGGAGCGCCGGTCTCCGGGCTGTGGAGCTGTTCACGCGGCGTGGTGCTGAAACTCAAACCCCCTCCCGCTGCTGTCCCTGCCGTCCAACCGTTTAACTGTTCAGCTCATCCACGTCTCTTCAGCGCTGGAATTAATGGGGAGAAAGCGAGGGGACAGTTTCAAAAGCTGCAGATGCTCTAATCCCAGATGCGCGGCTGACTGGGGGATTCCAGTTGTCCCCAGTTGTCATGTCCCCTCCCTAAATACTTCTTCAAAAAGCAGATTGTTCCCATTCCGTTACCGTGGCTGTTAACTAGAAATTGTCTGTATCAATCTGCCTAACATCTCAATGATGGAGAATCAAATTCCATAAACTAAATTGTGTCTAGTGCGATGACTTGTTTTTCTTGATTGATTGAATTCTGCGGGGAAAGGAGACAGGAATGACTATTCATTTTCTCCATCATATTCACCATTCAGTAAATTTGTATCATGTTCTCTTTTTTTCCCCTTTGACTTAAACTCACCTGCCTTCCCCCAGAATGTTTTCATTTGGAGGGGGCTGAATGCTGCATTTTGTATTACAAATCAAAGTCTACATATTATTCTGGTCTAGCTAAACTAGGCATTCTCCTTTTTCCTCTCTTTATCTCTTCTTGCACTCACAATTTCATAGGTTGTGTTCAACCTATGGGTCAACCTTTTATCTATCATTAATGGATGGTTCACCCAATCCAGTTTTCCTGTATTGGGTTTAAGTAAAATTTAATTGAAACACTACCTTGGTATGTGGTGCAGAATGCTAAATACAGGAAAGGAACTTACAGGTCATCTTGCCCAACATCTTGAGTAACACATGAAAGTTTGTTTGTTTGTTTATTTATTTTCTATAGCTGGCCATCTCAGCAAGGGATGTGTTGCCATTTTGACACCCCTAACAGGTGTTTCCTGTTATTACTTCAAATTCTTCATGCATTTGCATTGTTTTGCCATTACTTGTTGGCATAATCTTAGGGTTTTGTTTTAGTTTTGAGCATCACACTGTTGCTTGAGCTCTTTTCTTTCTCCTTCAGCAAAAACTTCTTCCAGCTATCAAAGTGGAATCATCAGCATGTCATGTCTGAGGTTGTTGGGGTTCCTTCTACCAACGTTAATTCCAATTTCTATTTCTTCTAGTCCAGCACTTCTCATGAAATGTCCTGAAACAAGTTAAATTGATAAAGTGAGAGCTTACTGAGTGGGTGCACTCTGTTCCTAATTCTGAGCATTTAATTGCTGTTTATTCCATTCTAACTGTTGCTTCTCATTTTAACAGCTTTTATAGATGCACTGTTGAGGAGATGCATAACCTCAGTAATCCAGAGATCAACTTCCCAGGGAAGAGGACTAACTTTATTAGGCCCACATTGCTAAGAAGACATGAGCTGTGGCTGAAAAAAAACTGGGCTCATCCCAGTTTCCCAGTGATGGTTTCATGAGCCACAGCAGCCCAGTTGCTCTAAGACCCTACTTCCTATTGGTAAAATGAAAATACAGCTGACCTACCTCACAGGCTTATTGTAACTGCAAGTAGAATAGGAAGAAGGGGGAAAGAAGGATTAAACTCATCGAGCAATGTATTGCTACCATCAGAATTGGGTCCATTTCACCATAGATAGAAAGGGTGCAATTTAATACTTTATGGGGAGATCTGAAAAGATCACATTTTTACACTTCATACTTAGGAGGCTGACAGAAAGAATTGCTATAATTAGAAAATCTTACATTCTGCACCCTAAAAGAATTCGGGCATCAACCAGCACAAGGAGGTTTGTTGGGGGTGGGGAGGGGGAGAGAAACAAACTTCTGGTCCTGGCAAGTTTTGAAAATAAGGGTGCAAAATCAAGCAACTGTCTTATGGTCTTTTTCTATTACGATTTGCAAAATTTCTTTATTCATTAGTTTGATTTTCCATCTTTCCTCCAGAAACTCAAGGCAACATGCCTGGAACCCTCTTCTGACCCTTTTTTCCCACAACAACATTCCTGTCAGGTAGGCTGAAGTGAGAGAGAATGCCTGGAGGAACCTCCCTGAAGCCTCATTAGGAGATTCTGAAGGCAGAGTCCATTGCAGATAATCTCCAGAGAGGCAGTGTTCATTCAGGTCAACCTTGACATGCATCTGACATGCAACTTCAGACAACATGTGCCAAGAAGCTAGGAGTCATTTTGCCAAAGAAGGGAGAAGTTAAAATACCCAACCAACCAGAGAATTCCTGAGATATTCAAATGCAGCGATTAATTATTTAAGGACCTTCATTAAAAAAAACTTTCTCATTAGTTGGGGTGGTTGGGAGCCTTCAAAACTGAACAACTTCATAATCAAACAACTCTCTGAGTTGAAGCAATGGAACCCATCTCATAACTTCTAGGCGGAGCAGGGGAACATGGTGCATGGAAAGTTAGACATCAGATTAGTGTGTAGGTCAGGAGAAGCCAGAGGTTTAGGCTAGGCAAAAAAGGAGCTGCAGGGAAGTAAGGGAATGTAGGAATGAGAGGGAGAAGGACCAGAGAAGTATAAAGAAAGAAAGGTTGGGGGGGGGGGAGTGCAAATATAATATGGACCCAAAAGGCAAGAGACATATTTGCTGTCCATAGCATGGCAAATAAAAACCAAAAAAAAAAAAAAAATCAGAAATCCCCAGTTCTCAAATCTTGAACTAAACAGGAAATTCTTTGGTTGTAGGCTTGAAGTGAAGGAACATATCAGAGATAGTTTCAATCAGGGTGAAAGAAGCAATTATGCAAATATTCCTTTCACTCAACAAATTGGTTGGGAGAGAGAGTGAGCAAGCAAGAAGCAACGTGGTTAAATAAGAAACAATTTGCCCACAACCAGTTTTGCCTCCCCCGCCCCCATCCCATCCTTGTTTCATCAGGTTTGATGATGTTCAGCCTTCAGCTGACCTCCTCGCCTCATCCTGATTGCTTGTCATCTCTCTTAATTGAAGTGCTTTGTTGAAAGTTCGAAGCTGGAGATGGAGTGGAAAAGGAGGGGTGAAAAATTGGAAATATCAAATACCTTAACTGTCCAGCCAATCTGAAACACCCCCGAGTCAAGTGACTCGCCTCCTCCTCTTTCCAATTAAGGCCCTTCACTTCACCCACTCACAGGTGGAAGATGAACAAGCTAGAGAGATTATGCTCTTGATAAATTCATATTGGGGAGGGAGGCTGAGATGGAAAATGGAAGGAACAGGCAGACCCTCAACGAAGAAGGTGGCTGGCCAAGCAAGAAGGCACTGAAGTACAATTGTCCTGCCACAATCAAATCAAAATCAACATTGGCCTTACTCCAAAATGGGTATTAATGTAGGACTTTTCTTAGGCCAACTCAAGATCATAAAATAGTGTGCAAGCTTTTGGCTGTCTTCACACATCAAGTTTAGCCAAATCAGTTGAACATCTAGCACCTGTGTTCTCATAACATGATAAGCTTGGTTTAGTGCTGACTTTGGTTAGGTTTTGGTGGCTACTGTATTGTACAAAGCACCCTGCTGGTTTGCTTAGAGTTCATTACACTGACCAAACCTAGAAAATGTGTATATTCAGTAACAAATTTAAGCCTGCAGTATGAAAAGAGTCTTTGAGGTTTATAGAGTTCTTAATCAGAAAGATGGTGAACAAAGAGAGGTAGGTGCGTGCGTGTAGGTGGGTGGGTGGAAGGAAGGAAGGAAGGAGCTTCACATATGGCAGTTATGGTTTATTCAACAAAGCTTGGTTTAGTGAACCATAACTTAATAAGATGTACCCAAAACAGCCTTAGATAGCCCCTGGAATAAACTACTGTAAAAGATATTCAAGTGAGGTTCCATTAGACACTGAGATGAATTCAGGCTTCACAGAGGACTTGGACAATTCAAAAGGGGTTGGTTCTCCCAACAGCTCCTAAGGAATTTCTCGTATGAAATATGTATTTCAAGCCTAAACCTCACAAGTCCTAATCCATCATGCTAAGCATCCCATCACCCTGCCTCTGTTCACACGACACAATTAACGTGGCTAATGAACTATTTTCTAGATTCACACAATCCCTTCAAGCATCAACAGGCTGGGCTAAGCATCAGCCAGTCATGCACACGTACAAACTCAAAACCAAACCAAAGTTAAAACCAGCCAAGCTTCACATGTGAAACAAATCCCACCATGACATCTTTAGCTGACCTGATTGTGTGGACACAGTCGTTGCCTCTGTTTGATGACCTGACTCAGCCTCTCCTCAGGCAATCAATTCATGCCTTTTTACAGGACCATGGGTACAGTCAGTTGCATAACAGCCTCTTCTGGCCCAAGCTGACTTAAGTTTGTCCTCGGTTTAGAGTTTAGGTTTTTTTAAATGAACATTATTTCAAATTTTGGCATTTGTGGTTTTTAAGCATTGTTGGTAATGTGATTATGGTTTTATGGTGTAGGGCAGGGCAGAATAGAGTGGAATGAAATGGAATGGATCAGAACAGAACAGAACAATCATTTAACTGGATTCTTGCCATAGGCTAGTTGCAAATAAATTGACCTGGATTAAAAACAAGCAATCTTCATGTTATGCAAAAGCAGCTGGTTTTTAACTGAACCAGACAAGCATTTGGAACAAACATGTCCCCAGACTGTGAGAGATGGCGTTGGTGGTCAGACACATTCTTCTCTTAGTCTTCTGAGAGTCAGTTATACCCCAAATTACCCTGATATAAAGAACTCTGTCCTTGGTGTTAGTATTTGGACCGCGCTGTGATTAATTGGTTGGTTGGTTGATGGACTGCTTGATTTGGGGTGCACAATCCCACATAGATGCTTAGAAAGGAGTTTGCCAAGCAGCTAGTGACAAATGCTTGGGAAAACAAACCCCCTCTTAAAATATGAAAAGGGCCTATCCGTCCAGTTGGCAGGAGGCAGAAACAATTAGAGCATCACTAGACAATATGCGATGAAGCCGCAGAAACGATGTGCGCAAAATTCATCTATAGATGTAGAGTTGTGGGGTTTTTTTGTTTTTTGGGGGGTTTTTTGGCTTTTAAAAGCTGGCTGTTCACTCCCTTAAAGACCTAAAATTAACACCTTCAAACCTGCCTCTTGCCAGACGGATAGCAAGTGCCGTCCCAAAGCAAAAGAGTCCCGCCCCCACCTCCTTCCTCCTTCAATTATCCATGCCACACATTTAATGCCAGGATCCTGGTTTTGACAGGCAGCTTTAATCAAGCCTTTTCATAACTCTTTCGGCAGCAGCTCTTGAGGAGGATACCTTGAAAACAGTAATTTGCAAAGATCAAGGAGAGAGGGAGGGAAGGAGAAAGCTCTTCATATGTCAGAAATGGTTTTATTAAGTGATAGACATTTGACATCTTAATACACCAGGTGATTTTCCTCGAAAGGGAGAGACGTACAAAGGGAAATATGCAGGTCCAGATGGAGACAAAGACATATGTGCTTCTTCCCTCCCCATGTCCCCCGTGTGTGCACCGCAACAGAGTGAGAACATCTGATGGTGGTTCCCAAAAGACTCAAAATAGATTAAGAAATTCATTAACACAATGTAGGACTTCTTTAAAAAAAAAAAATAACCAGATGTTTCAAACTGCAGCAGTTCTTAGCTGGGAAGAAGGATGTTTGTGAAGGCAAAAAGAAAAGAAAAGAAAAGAAAAGAAAAGAAAAGAAAAGAAAAGAAAAGAAAAGAAAAGAAAAGAAAAGAAAAGAAAAGAAAAGATTGGAAAAGACCATAATGCTAAAATCTGTGTTGCGATTTTTCAAAAGTTCCACGCCAGGCTTTTGTGGGATCAGAGGATCTGATCTAATACGGGGGAGGCAGTCTCAGTGAATTGTAGTGGGGGAAGAGAGATGGTCCCCATGAGCGCTGAGTGACAGGATTCCACCCAGGCTGGTCCTCTCTCCCCTACTTTTTAACATCTATATGAACCCACTGGATGAAGCCATCTGACAGTTTGGGGTGTAATCCTATCAGCCTGATGAGGATACTCAACTTCACAGAATCACTCTAGGGCAGTGCTTCTCAACCTTGGCAACTTGAAGACCTGTGGACGTTAACTCCACAGCTGGCTGGGGAATTCTGGGAGTTGACATCCACAGGTCTTCAAGTTGCCAAGGTTGAGAAGCACTGCCCTAGGCTCTAGGAAAGACGTTGCTGACATCCTTTTTCAGTGCTCAGAGGCTATAACGGCCTAACCAGGGCAGAACAGGCTGAAGCTAGACCCCTGATGGGACAGAGGTCCTGTTTGTCCATCAAGGTTCTCCACTGGCACCAATGTAGTCTCAGGACAGTCAGATACTACCCCGAAGGGAACAGATGCACGATCTGGGGTCCTTCTGGACCCACAGCTCCTGCTGGAGCCTGAGTTGTGATCTTACCTGGTGCAAGAAGTTCTGGCTTCAGTAAGTCACACCCTCATGACCATTGGTTGGACTACTGCAATGAGGGGCGCCTTTAAAGGTCACCGAGAAGCTGCCATTATTCCAAAATGCAGAAGCCCATGTGCTTACTGGTCCCCATTATTGGGAATACATTACGTCCATTCTGCAGGCCCCACACTGGCTCCCTGTTAGCTTCGGGGTGCAATTTAAAATGCTGGCTTTGACCTTAAAAGTCCTTTATGGCACCAGCCAGAATCAGCTGGACCTTTCGGGTCATTTAGGGAAAAACTGATCCTAGTGCCCACTTTTGGAAAAGCGGGGGAAGCTGAAGGCAGGAGTTGATACTCCACTTCTCGGTGGCAGTGGAGATCAGGTGGAGACCGTCCCTGATTGCATTCAGAAAGATCTGGAGACGGAGTTGTTCCAGAGAGCATTTTAAATTGTAGGGGGGTGATTTTTTATGTGCTTGTTCACTTTTTTCCTAGAGTTATTTTTTGGTGTTCCCATGTTTTAAACTTTTTTTTTTTTTTAATTCTATCATGTATGCCACCAAGAGTTGAATTTACTGCAGTGGGATACAAATGGAATAATACAAATGTGAACAAGCACCAAAAAAATACATGCAAACGTGAGTGGGTACATATGCGTGGCACAAGAACGTATCTTGTGATTCTTTTTCTCTGTTTTATTGATACAACAAAGCCAGGAAAACAGGTTTCTACTTTGATTTTAATCAGGACTCCTTTGCAAGAGGCGTTGGCAACTCTAAGTTTTCTCATGGCTCTTTCCAACTTACTGAATGATAAAATGCAGGGTAAAAGGCAGGCAATGTTCTTTTGAACTGGAAAAACATGCTAAAATCAAGCATTCTTTAGTAGCTAGATGTATGCTTCCAGCTTCTGGCAAAGTCTACCCTTGTCATGAGTGTAGAAGAGCATGTCAGCTAAATGCAGTGGTTGCTACTTCTACGTTCAATTCCTACTTCCTGCTTAGAGATAAGAAGCGGGTAAGAATGCTGGTCAGCATTCTCTCTATCTCTTGGGCTATCAGCTCCACCTTTTGATTGATAGAACATAGTCTCACTCATCTTCAGCCTTCCCCAGAGGTATTCTGCCCAACAACATCTTTTGCCCCACTCCATCTACCCCTCTTCCAGCTACTCTTGAACCTACTTTGAGAGTCTTCTCCAGAACTTACCCTGGAACTCTTCAGGAAACTTCATGGTCCCCTTGAACCAACGTTGCCTTCAACAGATCAAAACTGACCAGTCGTTCTCAGGATCACCAGCTTAAAAACTAAAGCTTCAACATCTAACACTGACTAAACCCAGCAATGATGGGGTCCATCAAACTTTCCTCCCAAAGATGGTACCACCTCCTCCTCCTCCTCTTCCTCTTGTTGTCTTTGTCTTCTTCCCAAGTCCATTCTTGAAGATGCAACCTGTTTGCCAGCTTAGCAGCAACTCCTGCTTCCTCCTTTGGGAAAATACTGATGAAATACTGATGAGTATTTCATCTCCTCCATTTCATGAGATGAAAATCATATCATCTATCTTCTATTAGGTTCTACTATTAGCTAGTAGAAAAGAGTGTCTGTTTGAGTGTCTGGATGTCTTTGTAACTCAGAGGCCTAGGGTCCTGCAGGATGTCACCACCCCAAATGAAGCATCAGCTTTTGTATTTTAAGCTGGTGATATGTTGATGATTCTCAGTCATCCAGGTGGAATTATCTGGAGGTTGAGTCATGGCAACTGGATTTCTTTTCTTTTGGTAGAGACGTTTCGCTGCTTGTCCAGGCAGCTTCTTCAGCCTAGAAAGTTAGTTGGGGGGACCCCATAAATGTCTTCCAGGGTGCCTGCGTTTCTGTAACTCCTCTCTCCATCCTTCTGACCTCTCCCTGGCTGCCCACACTTTCCAATCTGGAAAAGCCCTCCTGATTGATTGATTGATTGATTGATTGATTGATTGATTGATTGATTGAATTTCTATAGCCGCCCATCTCAACCGAGTGACTCCGGTCAGCGAACAATTCTAAAACAATTAAAAACAGTACAAAAATAAATATATACAACAGCTAAGAAAATTATGATGATAATTATCAATATAGCCAAGAGACAGGACCTTTAACACATTTGGGGTCCCAGCCCTGAGTACATAGCCAGGTCTTTAAAACCTTACGAAAGGCCAACAGGGTCGAGGCCATCCTAATCTCTGAAGGGAGCGTGTTCCAAAGGGTAGGGGCTACAGCAGAGAAGGCACATCTCCTGCTCCCTGCCTGCTGACATTCCTTGGCTGATGGGACCCACCGCACGCCCAACCTGCCGGGCCAGATTGGATGAGTAGAAACTATTGGGAAAAGATGGTCCTTCAGGTAACCTGGTCCCAAGCCTGCTGCCCTTCCTTGGGATCAAGCAGGAATGTGAGAAGCCAGCAAGGCTGCAGAGCATTGGAAAGAAGAGCGTACGCTGAAAGACACCCCATTTGCATACCTGTCACACTCACTCCTTCACTAGGTAAGTGCAAAACGCCGTGTTCTACCCACGAGCATAATTCCTAGATGCTCTTCTGTTGGAAGGGAAAGTTTGAAAGAAAACTCTCTTCCATCAGATGCAGTAAGGACACATAGGGGGAAAAATAGGAGAATTTTTCAATCTGATGGTGTTTCAAAATATTCTTTAGGATAGGGTGATCTCTCTTTTGACTCACACTGAGGATGACGATATGACAGATCCACCTGGGTTTTTTCTTAACCTCCCAGTTTAACCCAGTCCTAACTTACTGGCCATTCTCTAGATCAGTTGGGCTTTGCCATTGTAGATAGGTTAAAAGCTCAATCCACTTACACTTCCATGCAGTTTTCTTGACACTGAAATGGAACTGTTTTTGACTGATTGATTATGTGCCATCAGGTCGTTTTCAATTCCTAGCAACCACACAGATGGATTTTCTCCATGACAATTTGTCCCCAACCTGATCTTTCAGGTCTTCCAACAGTGCTCAGTCCTTCCACCTTGCTGCCAGTCGTCCTCTTCTTCTCTTTCCTTCCCCCTTTCCCAGCATCAGAGCCTTCTCCGGAGAGCTGGGCCTTCGCATCAGGTGTCCGAAGGAGGATAGTTTGACCCTGGTCATTTGTGTCTCGAGTGAGAACTCTGGGTGGATTTGCTCAATGATCCGTCAGTTTGTTTTCTTGGCTGTCCAGGGTCTTCTCAGGAGTCTCCTCCAACACCAAAGTTCAAAATCATCAATACTGTTGCTTCAGAATCCACATTTTACTTCCATAGAGTGTCACAGGGAATACCACGGCTTGCACGATTCTGATCTTTGTAAGTATAGACACATCACAGCATTTGAGTATCTTTTCCAAGGCCTTCAAGGCTGCTCCACCAAGTGCTAGTCTGTAGTGTATTTCCTGATTGCTTGTTCCTTTACTGTTGATGGAACTGTTTTGCCATTGCTTTTTTCCAGAATTTCTTTTTCTATTTCCCACTCTTCAGTTTCCCTTCAGATTTCCTAGTGGTCTCCCATCCAAGGAGTAACCAGGTTTGGCTCTGCTTAGGTTTTCAAGGTCAGCCAAAGTCAGCTAGTTTCCAATCTCCAGCTAAGGTTATTTAGAATACATTAAATATAGTGACCAAACCATTTCATGCCCAGGGATCAAATAAGGTAACTCAATTTTATTCCCATGTTGAGATGAGAATTTGGGGTAGGAGCGAGAGAGTAAGGACGTTGTGCTTCAAGTGCAGCTCTAGACTGGAGGGAGTGATGGAACTTCATTTCTGCTCTGGGCATCATCTGTTCTTCTCCCTACTGTTTTCCTCCTCATCTATTTAAGACTAAGTGGTTTTAAACTTGAATGCACAAGGCAGAGTTGAACAGTTCACTTCAGACCATTGCTTTGAACCACGCTTCTCTTATGCCTACAATTTTTTTCCATATCACCAAAAATATCTTTAATGTACGTATTATATAGGCTGTTACACACACACACACACACAGACCGCCCTTTCATTTTTATAATCCTCCCAGATTTTAACCAGCCATTGCAAACCGTTGCACAATACAGCTCCTTCTTGCTGGGCATCCTAATTCCCAATACAGAATCCATTTCTTTCTTTCTTTCTTTCTTTCTTTCTTTCTTTCTTTCTTTCTTTCTTTCTTTCTTTCTCTTTTTCTTTCTTTCTCTGTCTGTCTGTCTGTCTGTCTGTCATCGATCTACTTATTTAGGATGCTGGGTAAAAGTGCTTACCAGAGAGGGACTGGCATATATTTTCATATATGCAGACATGGAGCATCAAAATAAGTTCCCTGCTTTGTTACTCCAGCAAAGGGGCACCGGCATCAGAGGACTCTCAGAATTGAGGAGCAGCTCAGCCTCCCCTGAGCCTTCTCCTGCCCTAACCCCAAACATGCCAGCTCCCCTCCCCTCTTTGCTTTGTAAGAAGGGTGCAGAAAAGATGCATTTCCTTTGCCCATCCACAATCCCTTTCTGAGCCATCACAGCTCTCATCAAAACACATCAATGAAAAATTGGGTTGTAAAATTGGGTGCGACTCACTTAACAACCGCATTGCTTAGTGACAGAAGCTTCGGTCCCAACTGTGGTTGTAAGTCAAGGACTACCTGTATCTTCCTTTTTTAACTTGGAATTGTTAAACTTGGAATTTATCCTTGGAATTAATTCAAGAAAAACCATCCTGATCATGATAGTCACCAGCCGAGTTTGCACAACACCCAAACCTTAATCCAAAGGAGTCTGTTTTCTTATTGGCCCACATTTCAGCCCCCCCCCCATCTACTGGAATGATGGTGTGTCTCCACTATTTGGGGGTTCATTACAGCCAATACACCCAACTCCCACCTGCACTTTGATTTTTAATTCCGTCACTCCACATTGGCTAGGCTGGCATCACATGCCCCCATGGCCCCAAAGACCAGGAAGTGTGTGCGCTGCAGTACCTGGTGGGAACACTTGCCTTATTAGCATAGTGGGTGGACAAGAGTTTCATGAGAGGCAGTGTGGTGTGGTTAAGATGTAGGGCTAGGAAAGGGAAGAGCCTGGGTTCTAGTCTCTCCTGAGCCACAGAAGCTCCTTGGGCGTAGTGGCAAAGGGGCTGGACTAGGAATGGGGAGACTACCTGGCAGACTCTAGGTCAGCTCCTCTCTCTCAGCTCCACGAGGCAGTGTGGTTGAGTGGTGAAGGGCCTGGAGTAGGAGCAGAGAGACCTGGACTCTGGTCCTCAGCCATGGAAGCTCCCCGGGGGAATTTGGGGGAGTCCTTCTTAGTCCAACCCCCTTGCAAGTTGTTGAAATGGAGGAGGGGGTGCTATTATATGCCTCCCTGAGCATCTGAACAAAAAGGCAGGATAGAATTCTAATCAATACATATATGGGTAATAGGATCCCACCCAAGGTGTATTAAAGCGGGGAGCTGCTCCTGTCACATTGGATGTTCCAGCTTCCAGGAAAACACTGTATTTCTCTCTGTCCCTAAGGAGCTTTTTTAGTAAAATTTGCTTGATGTGGAGTTCTGGAAAACCAGAAAGCATACGTGCTTTGTTTTGTGGTTCTGTGGGTCTTCGTTTTATTTTCTCTTCCTCTCTCATGAATCGCCGCGTCTTTGTTTTCCAGATCCTTTGGGAGTTGATTCAATTCATAGGTTGCCTAGGAAAAATATTACTCACAAGACCTGTTTTAATCCAGCAACCTTTGCTGGCGAAACGCCTCCCTTGCCAGCCTCGGTTTGAGACCTCCCTCAAGGGCCGAGCGGAAGGCACCTTCCAGTCCCCCACTGCAAAAGCCGCACCGGATCCACGCAAGTTGCAGATGCCCAAGAAACCCATGCGTCTTCTTGCCGCCGTTTCCAAAAGAGGCTTTAACTAACTTTTCCCTTCCCAACCCCTATTTCTATTCAGGGGTCAGAGAAGGCTAATTCTAGCCATTTTGTGCAGGGGGGAGGTAGATGTCGTTCAAGGGCGTGGGACGACAACCCCCTCCATCACAGCCCATCAGGATAACGGGGATTCAAGTCCAGCACAATGGAATGGGACCAGGTGGGGGGAGTCACATTCTTTTGAGGGCACAGCAGGGGACTGAGGCTGGTTGGGAAGCCACACCTGCGATCCAGGTAGGTATTCAGCAGGAAAGAAAATAGAGTCGGTTTGGCACAGTGGTTCAGAGGCTGGACTGGAAACCAGGAGACCATGAGTTCTAGTCCTCCCTTGGGCATGAAGGATCCCCAGATGGGTCACTTTGGGCCAGTCCCTCTCTCACAGGGCTGCTGTTGTGAGAAAAAAGTGGAAGGCGCATTGCATACAGTGCCTTGAATGAGACCACAATAAAGGTGGGGTAGATATCAAATAAATAAATAAACAAACGCCGCATGGATATTTATCAGCCTGCCCACGGGTTAAGAGTTTTAACCCACTCTTAGTTTGTCGGCCGCCCAACAGCCCCAGGAGATCCACTGCCCGCCCCAGAAGCTAGAGGTTCAGTACAGAGCAGCATCTGGGAGCCATCCAGCTGAGCTTGGCGGCCAGTGACCGCATGGAGAAGGCCTCCCACCTTGGCTCCCCCCACTGACAATCTGGACCTTTTGAAGGCATCCCATTCCTGCCCACCCACCTTCTTCTCCATCCGCCTGCTTGCATGCTCACATCATGTGGCCCGAGCATTTGCTCTGGGACAGACTGGCTGCTTCTCCTTGCAGCCCACGGTACTCTTAATGACCAGATCCATCCTTTGAAGGCGTCCGTTCTTCTTCCTTATTCGATGTTCTACCACTCATTCGCCTTAATATGTTCCTGTTCCGGGATGAGCCACCCTGTCAAGAACCCTGTTGCAAAAGCAAAGCAAGAAGAATCTTCTTTCTTAAATCGGGGGTCCCTAGAATAAAAATGGAGAGAGGGTCTCCAAGTTTGCACTCTTTTAAAGAACAAGCACTTGTCATCTGCATCGGGAAGGACGGTTCCTCCCCAGTTCTCTCTTCCTGTAGCCTTTCTCTGCCCCAGGGCCTATCCTCCCTTTTATTTCCATTCTTGGAGGCCGCCCTTAAAATAGGTCACCATTTAATTGTCTTCCCTCACCACACTGGGGATGGAAAGTAGTTCCAACGTGGTCTTTTCAGCTTTGCAAGGCTGTCTCCTGGGATTTCAGCAGCTGAGGGCCTCCCTTTCTATTGCAGTAGAGATGGGCTTGGATTCCCACTGGGAAGAAACTGCCTCCACCCAAATTCCCTCTTCCAAACAACGGCCGTTCAGGTCAGAGGAGAAAGAACTAGGACCAGCTCAGGAGGAAGATGAAAAGCAAACACTGCCTTGCGTCTGATCCCAATTTGGGAAATTAGAGGAAGGGCACCGACCTGGAATTTGCACGTCTCTATATTTCTTCAAAAGATGCCAGATGCCGGCTGCAAAGGACGATCCAGCTGGACCCCCAGGCACTGCCTTCCGGGTCCTAGCAGTGGCTGGGGAATGACGGGTGTTGCAGTCCAACGTATCTGGGGGATACCAGGAGAGAGAAAGCCCCAAAGAAATCAACTTTTAAGTCTTTTTTAAAGAGACCATTTTTCCAAATGCAGAAAACCCCATTTCCTGCCATCCCTGTTTCTGTCTTGTATTCTGCAAGGCCCTGGCCAAACCTTCGGCTTATGGCCCATCCACAATCCCTCAGCTTCCCTGGGGTCTAAAGCACAAGGGCAGAGTTATCCTTAAGAGGTTCCTGTGGCTTTGCTAAAGCTACGATTCCAGATGTTCCTTGGATCACGCTCCGACAGCTTGCCCTGGACAGGAGACCACCAGGAGATCCCTGTCATCCAGCTTGGGAAGTCAGAAACAATCCCCTGAAAGAAGGCAACGGGAGGCCACTCTTGCGCCGTTGCCAAGACCCAAGATGGACACGTCTGTCAAGCCGGAAGCAGAGCTTCATCGGAAGAAGACGTTATGACTTGCGTTTACCACGAATCACGCAACCCGCTCCTGGCTCAGATTTCCCGGCACTGCTCTGCGCCAGGTCCCCTTTCTCTCTCATCCTTCTGCCCAAATGGAGCTTCCAGGGTCTTCCGGCTGCTTCAGGTGGGCTGGAAGAACAGCAGAGCTGCTGCAGGCGAGGGCGGGTTCCTACCAACGCTTAGACAGGACTTTTAAGTGGCTTCGTTCCCAACCCACCAGGGCTGGCACTGACTAATAGCTGCCAGCAGCCAAACCTTTTGTCCCCGACTTAGCGGGAGAAATTGCTCCCAGGGAGGAAGCTGTGGAGCACATCCAAAGGAGATGCCCCCCCCCCAACACAGGAAATCAAATTTGGGGATGCCCAAGAGAGCACTGAAAAAACACTGAAGGGAATAGAAAGAATATTCCGTCCTTTCGGGGCAGGGAAATCCAATTACTTCTGTGGCGTCTTCACGCCTTGCGGATTTTCTGTCTCTGGGCCTCGGGTTTCAAGGACCAGGCGTGAGAAGGGAGAATGCCAGAGATGCGTAGTCGAGAGGAAGGCCGAGTAGCGAAACTAAACAAACCGGGCACAATTCTGCTTTTTAAAAATGCGAAGCTGGGGACCCACCAGCCTCTGATCAGCATTACGCTCCCTTCTCATCCAGAAATGGGGCTATTTAGATGCTACAAGGAGATCAGAGCCATCAAATGGTAGAGTTGGGGAAGAGCAGAGAGGCTATTTAGTCTGACCCTTGCTCAGGGTTGGATCTCTAGAGCAGGCTGAGTATCCAGCAAAGAACCACTCCCCGTTTCACGTGGCAGCCTGTTCCACGTCTAGCCTGAGCCCCCCTTCCTTGTAATTGCAGCTCTCTGGTTCTGGTCCTGCAACGTGGGGCAAAAGAGGATGCATTCACTCCTTCTTCTACAAAATAACTCTTTGCAGACTTGAAGGTTTCTCTGCCTTGTGCAGGCTAAACATGCCCGGATTTGATTTCCAGACCCCTGCCATCTTGATGGCCCTTACTCCTGTTTAGCAGCTGCATCATGTTGTGAGAATATGCGTGCGCAGCCATGAGCATACACCCCCCCCCGAACGGCTCTGGGCAGCTTGCAAAGGACAGGGAACATTGAAACGGACCCCACAAAGCCCCAGAGCTCAAACATTATGCAAGGCTGGGGAAAGAGAGCATCTGGCCGCTCCTTCTGGGCACTTAACGCTTCCCACCACACTGGGGGCGCACCCTGGTTGCAGATGTGCTACGCGTCCCTGGCAGGGATCCCCCCCCCGAAGGACCCCCTTGATGGCCCCAGTGGGCAGAGGGGACCACCACCCAGAGGGAGGCTCCCAAGAATTGGTGGCTGCCTCCTTTGGCCCTGACTGGGCTCCTGGGCCACCACCATGAAAGTGCCCCGACTCTGGAGCGCAAACGGCCCGTCCCCGTTTCTAACTGGAGGAGCGCAAGGCTAGTCACGCAAGATGGGAAACGCATCACAAGGTCAAACCTATTGTAGTCGTTCAGTCATGTCCAACTCTTCGTGACCCCATGAACCTTCCTGTCCTAAACCTATTGTTACTAGGGGTTTATTCTTATTAAAAAGTCCCAAGCATCTTACACAGTTCTAAACCAGCTGAGGCCCCACATGTAGACTTACGCTGTCATCCTAGGCTTGCTTATCACTGGAGAAGCCACATTTTGGCCATGATGGAAGTAGGCTGGCCACCAGTGCTGCCTTGTCCTTCCTCCCACTGGGCCAGTTTCAAAGGGGCTGGTGGTCCCAAGGCCGTCCTGGCTCCTCTAAGAATCTTTCGGAACTACACGGAGAACATTTTAAAAAGGCTACCTGGTTCCCCTCCTTGCAAGCGGCCTTATCAGTTTACGATTAATCGCTCATGGCGCAAAGGTGCTAAGCTAGGACAGGCGGTGAGTTGAGCACAAAACTGACGCATTTGTGTGAGGCCAGATCAGGCACGGTCTGTGATGAAACCCTTCTTCCTGTAAGTCTGGATTTCAGAAAACTGCACTTATTTTTATTCCGTTTTAGGCAGTGCTAGCGCCCAGCTGACCTTGGTTGGACTTGGACGCTAAGCTGGCACAAGTCCAGTTTGTACTTGGATGGGGGGGCCACCTGAAAATCCAAGGCTGCTGGCTAGAAGTTTAAAAAAAAACAGTTTTGGAAGAAAACCATGGAAGGCCATCTGTGTAGCACTCCAAGAAAACCATACGTGGTTGTTTTTATGAATCACAACTCTGCTATTTATAATAGGTCTTGTAGTAGTAGTAGTAAACTTTATTGTCATTGTACCTCGTACAACGAAATTAAAGGCCATCCCCAGTGTACCTTATAAATATAAAAACCATAGAATAAAAAACACACATCCTTCACATTCTATTCACCATTGCACAACCCCTGACGTTACATTAATATTGCCCTATAAGGTAGAGTTCAGTATAGTTGCAGCTCTAAGATAGAAGCTATTCAGCCTATTTGTCCTTGTTTTCATTATCCCGCACCGTCTGCCAGGTGGTAATAGTTCGAAAAAAGAATGTCCCGGGTGGGATGGGTCCTTAAGAATGTTTTGAGCCTTCTTAAGGCAGCGGGAACTATAAACTTCTTCCAAAGAGGGGAGAGGGCAGCCAGTGATCCTCTGGGCAGTGGTGGGAACCCTCTGGAGCGCTTTCCTATCTGCCACTGTGCAGGTAGCAAGCCATGCACAGGTGCAGTAGGTCAAAATGCTCTCAATGGTACAGCGGTAGAAGGTCACCAGCAGTTTTCCATTCAGTTGTTGCTTCCTGAGAAGTCTCAGGTGGTATAATCTCTGCTGGGCCCTCTTCACCAGGGCTGCAACATGAGCGCCCCAGGTCAGGTCCTCCTTTATGGTAACACCCAGAAACTTAAAACCGGCCACCCGCTCCACCCGGTCTCCATTGATGGCCAGGGGCTGGACGTCTAATCTGTTTCTTCTATCGTCCACTATAAGCTTCTTGGTCTTATTAAGGGCCAAATGATTGTCTCCACACCACGAATGCAACCGGTCCACCTCATCCCGGTAAGCAGACTCATCTCCTTCGGAGATACACCCCCCCACTGTTGTATCATCTGCAAATTTAATGATAATATTGCTGGAGTGAGTGGGGGTACAGTCATATGTATAAAGAGTGTGAAGTAAGGGACTCAACACGCAGCCCTGTGGTGAGCCAGTGTTGAGACTAAGAGCTGAGGAGATATAATTGCCCAATCCAACTCTCTGGGAGCGGCCAGACAGGAAGTCCAAAATCCAAGAACAGATTGAATATGGAAGCTCAAGATCCATAAGTTTAGACACCAGTCTATGTGGAAGGATTGTGTTGAATGCAGAGCTAAAGTCTACAAAAAGCATCCTCACAAAGGTCACCCGCTGTTCCAGGTGAGTCAGAGCAGTGTGGAGAATGATGGCTGTAGCGTCCTCTGCGGATCTATTAGTTCTATATGCAAACTGATGTTCATCAAATGTATACAGAAGGCAGGAAATGATGTGCCTGCAGACCAATTTTTCAAGGCACTTCATGATGATAGGCGTGAGTGCCACTGGTCTGTAGTCGCTGCGGTTGTTAATAGGGAACTTCTTTGGCAGTGGAACGATGATGGAAGCCTTCAGACAGGATGGAATAGTGGACTGGGATAAAGACCGATGAAAGATCTTGGTGAAAACCCCAGCCAACTGATCAGCAGAGTCTTTAAGCACCCAGACAGAGATGCCATTGGGTCCAGCAGCCTTTCTAGGGTCCACAGCCCTCAAAATACTCCTCACCTCGTGCTCCTCCACAGTGAGGTGGGGCTACAGTGGACTAATGGCTGTACTCTAGCTGCCTCTGGTGGCTCCATTTCAAAGCGGGCAAAAAAATGATTCAGCTCCTCTACCAATGAAGCATCCCCGTCAGCAGATATGACATTAATCGGTTTATAGTTGGTAATTTGTTGAATCCCCTGCCACACCTGCCTCGTGTTGTTGCTGTGAAAATGTATGCATGTTTTAACCCGGTTTTACGAAGGTTGGGGCGTACACCACTCCAAACTGGCTTCTTTGGAGCAACGTATAAGCCTAGTCGATAAATAAATGCAGACACACTGACCAACTGCACAGAGGTGGTCACCAGGAGCTGAGCTCTGATCAGCGAAGTCAGTCACCTTGAGTTATGCTTTGTCCCGAGTGCCTTTAAGCACACATCCCGAGTTTCTTGCAACAGCGTGGAAGTGATTTGATACTGCCTTCGGCTGGATGATGACGATGACAACTTCCCAGCCTAGCCTCCAGACTAGGAATCTCCTGGTGGCCTTCCACCCCAGTATCAAGGAGGGGTGTCCCCTTAGCTTCACACGGTCATCCAAGGTCAGCCCCTTAGACAGGCTTGTCCATGAAACGGGAGGTGGCCGAAAGCAAACAAATCCTCAACAGAAAATGAGCTTGCCGGCACTTGCCGTTATCTTCACGGCCAACATTTTAACTCCTCCCTTGGAGGCCACCCGACTGCTTCCAGGAAGATATTCAAGCATGCCACATCCCTGGTTCATTACAATAAACTCCCCAGACAATCAGCCAAGACCCTGCCCGTCCCCCCCACCCCCCCCAGGCTCAGCACTCCCTCCCCGGCCCGTTAATTGCTTCGCCTTCTCTTTTCACAGCTTGCCAAAGGTGGCGAATTGCAGCCGTGAGGCTCAGCCAGGGCGCCCCCTCTTCAATTCTCCAGTCACGGATGGGGTTGTACGGCATAGTTCGAGCTGCTCGGCTCTCCTCCTGGGGGGGGCGTTGGGGCCGCATGTGTAGGAAACATCCCTTGTACCTGGCACTGACAGGTTTCTCTCCCCTCGGGAACACTGACATAACAGCCGCAAAGTGCCATTTTGAGACCCCAAGGCTTACAGTCTCCAGAGTCCTCAGGATGTGGGGGGAACACTGTCCCCTCTGGGTTATGTATTTTGTTCAGGGCTGTCTGCAAAGCGTGGTCCCGAAAGTCCAGATGGCCATGGAAGAACAGTAGAGTCGCAGCTCAACAACATCTGGAAAAGAAGGGCTTGGGGCTTCCTGCTGAGGAAGAAAGGGGCTCCTGCTTAAAAAACATTGATGAGCTGCTACGAAGGTTACTGTCCTTTTAATTAAAAGGAGTTTGGTAGCATCTTTTTCAACTCACACCTTTTATTAAAAAGCATAAAAGCAAGCTACAGCTTGTGAAAGCTTCTGCCTTTTAATAAAGGGTGTGAGTCACAAAAGGCGAAATCCAACTCCTTCTGATTTGGGGCTACCCCAGGCCCGCATAGCTCTCCAGCTACAATGTCCCTTCAATGTCTTTTAAAATTCAAGGGCCCAATTCCCAGAATTCCGCGAGGCTTGTGACCCAATCCTGCTGGCTGACTTCTCCAGAGATCATCACGGACCTCCTGGAGGTATCAACCTGGATCTCGTGAATCTTCTTCACGACACCCAGAAGACTCCACCTTTGGTGAAGCTGATCCTTCATAGAGGAAATGAAACAGATTTTTCGTCTTTACGCAGGGTTTAAAAACTGGAGCTAGGAGAGCCTGGTTGCAAAATGATCAGATGACCACTAGATAGCAGCAAACAGATGGCCGCTATCTAGTGACCATCTGGATTTTTGCAGCCCAGATCCGGCCCTCATATCCGACAATGCCATCATCACCAGCACCATCATATGGAGAAGGCAGAAATGAAACCAAAACCATGGCGGAGTTTGCCTTACATCGTTAACCAGATAATAAAGATCTCGTAGCTGCACCAGGACAATAAGTTGCTTGCTTAGTTTTAACCTAGGTTTGTTGTGTCCCTGCAATTACTGAATGGTGGCTAAACCTAGGCTTAAGGTGGCAAGCCTCTGGAATTAAACCGCCACATGGGCTTCCTGAATGATTTGAGCAGCGTCCCAACCCTTGCAACATCCTCCTTCTCCAGTCTGGAAATCCCCAAGTTGCCGGCCACGGAGGAGGAAAATGGCCCCAGAGGAAAGAGTTTGGCGCCACCTGCCGGGCGCGTAAAGTCTTGCCGTTTTCTACTCGCTGCCCGGCTCCCCTCCAGAGAGAAACGTCCAGCAACCGCTGCAAAGGCCCAAACAGTTCTAGGTCTCAAATCCATTCCAACATCTCGCGGGGTTCTTCAACGCATGGCCCTGATTTTGTTCATAACTTTGCAATTCCCTTACTATCTTCGGAGACGTATGGATTGATTGCGTCGACTCCTAGCAACCATGTAGATAGGTCTTCTCCATGATGACCTGACCCTTCAATTCTTCTAACAATGCCCTCATCACCACTGTAACTGACTCCATCCCCCTGGGTGCTGGTCGTCCTCTCCTCCTCTTTCCTTCCACCTCTTCCAGCACCGGAGCCTCCTCCGGAGAGCTGGATCTTCGCATCAGGGGTCCGGAGGAGGATAACTTGAGCCTGGTCGTTGGGGCCTCGAGGGAGAACTCTGGGCAGACGGACGGACTCGTTCGATGGCCACTTGGCCTGTTTTCCCGGCTGTCCAGCGTCTCCCCCAACAGCAAGTCCAGCGGCGCCAGAGCGCTTCCTCCGCTGCTGCTTCAGGGTCCGACGTCCTCTTCCGCGGAGGTCGTGCGGGGCCGATCCTCGCAGCGCGTCTCCAGGCTACGCGGGGGGAGTCCCGCTGTCCGGTTCCCGCGCCGAACCCGCAACTACCCGGGCGAGATGCGGGGGGTCCCCGCGGCACGCGCCCCGCCCCCCCGCCAGAGGCGGAAACGCAGCTCGGGAGCGAAGCGCCCGCCGCCAGCAGGGCACCCGCCCACGCGTCCAGCTGCTTCCCCCCCGGACGGCGCTGCCGCGGCGGGCGAACTGATCAATTCGGCCCCTCGGAGGCGGCTCTCAGCTGCACGGGCGGGCTAGCCGAGCGAGGCCCGCGTTCACACGACCCCCCGACCGGTTTCTCGCATCTGCTTGGGCCGAACGGCGCACAGCCCCGACCCCGGGACGCCGCCGCCCCCGCCAGGCTTGCCCCGGGCGCAAACGCCACCGCGCGACTAAGGGGGGAGCCCTGGCCGGCCGCAGGGCCCCTCCTGCGGCGGGCGACGAGCGCTGCACCCACCCCTCCAGAGGGCGCACGACGAGGGGGAGGAGCCGCACCGGAGCCGGAAGGGGCGGCCCTTCGCCCGCGCCGCCTCCCCACAGGCCCGCACTAAATATGGCGGCTGCGCCCTCCAGCGTGCCGCCACGTGGCTCCGGCGGGGAAGGGCGCGCCCTGGACCAAGATGGCCGCCGGGCCTTCACGCGGCGGGGATGCCGCGGGGTGAGGAGGTGGGGCCGGGGGCGAAGCCGCGCGAGGGAGCCCGTCGGCCCGGAGCCCGCGCCATGCCCCCCCGGCTGGAGAGGGTGGCCAACGTGGTGCTGCGGGTGCCCCTCGTCGTCCTCTTGGACCGGCTCTACCGGTGGGATGTGCAGGCCTTCGCCGACACGGGGCGCCCCCTCGCGGACCAGCCTCACCTGCGGGGCCGCCGCCTGTGGAGCCTCTACTACGCCGGTGAGGCCCTGGCGGGGCGGAAAGGGCACCACCCGGAGAGCCCGCGGGGCGCCCCTCCACGCGCGGGCGGCGGGCGTGGACGGAGCCGGGGCCAGCCTCGGGTTTGCAGGGCGTCTCCCAGGCGCGACTCGGGCAAGCGAGGAGGAGGCACCCGCCGAGGGCTTTGCCTGGACGCGGCAGCCCCCCCAGCGAGCCCCCCAGCACCCGGGGACGGTGCCCGCGAGGCCGGGCCGGGCCGGGGCGGGGCGGCTGGAGCCGGAGCGCCTCCCTGCGGGCGCAGCACTGTTGCGGGGCGGTCGCGGGGGGCGCCTCGCGGGCTCGGGGGGGGCCGCGCAGGCTGCGCCGTCCTGCACGTGCGCCCTGAGCGGCCGCTGGGGCGGGGGCCGCGGTTGGGGGCGCGAGAGCAATGCCCCCTCCCCTCTCTGTGCCTCGAGGTCACCTGCTGTGCGCGGCGGTCGTGCTGCTGCCCCTCCGGCCCCTGGTGACGCTGTACCTCCGCCTGCTGGCGGCTCTGCTGCTCTGCCTGGCCCACCGGGGCGCCTGGTAAGGACGCTCGTCCCTCCGCGGGGGGGCGGCGGGCGGGGGGCGCCTTCGCCCTCGCCCAGCCCGCCTCGCAGGGCTGCCTTATGGGGAGAAAATAAAGGGGCGCTGGGTTTCCGGAGGAGCAGCAGGGTAGAAACCTAGTAAACAAACCGCCCTAAGCAGCTGGCCGCACGGCTGGGCGCCCAGGAAGGGGGGACAGAGAACAGGATGGGGGCAGCGATCCCTCCCCAAAACAATTCAGATTACTGACTGGAACTAGTGAACCCTTCCCCACTAGGGGCGGTGTTTCTCCCCCGGGCCACTTGAAGATAGGTGGACTTCAACTCCCAGAATTCCCCTGCCTGGGGAATTCTGGGAGTTGAAGTCCACCTGTCTTCAAGTGGCCTGGGGGAGAAACACCGCCCTGGGGGTAGAGCAGGATCAGCCTATCCACCTCACTGTATTTTTTTCCCCTTGTGTGTGCCACCAGAAAACAACTTTTTTCTGGGAATGATTGGAAGTTTTTCTCGGTGCCCATCAACCTCATAAGCCCTGTCTTGGATCATCTAGGCCCCAGAGGCCCTGCCTCGCTTCCTGACCCCCATCACTGACTCTGAGTCCCTTTCCACATTCGTTCTTAGAGATTTTCTCATCCCACTCCGAGTATCCAACCTTTTTCCATTTTAGGGAGACTGGCTGTATTCTGACGCCCCTTGGAAAGTCCTTGAGGTGGCTGGCTTATCTATCTATCTATCTATCTATCTATCTATCTATCTATCTATCTATCTATCAAATATGTATGCTGCCCAACTCCCAATGAATGACTCTGGGCAGCTCACAGCAACTAAAACAAGGAAAATACAATAATTGGTTTTTAATAATAATAATAATAATTTTTTTAAAAGATGGTGAGAGCTACAGATTAGACAAGGATAAAGCAAAGGGTCTTCACTCTCTCACCCCAAAGGCCTTTTCCTCACTGCTGAATTCCCACATCTTGGAATGCACAGTACTTGCATTTATGCGTATTTTTAAAAATGTGTGAAACCCTGTAAATCCATAAAATCCATATCAACGTGTTTTCTTGTGCATTTGGCTACATCCTATGAGGGGGTGGAAAAATTAGTTTGCGGGTCCATCGCTTCGACCCTCTCTGGTTCATCCCTGAGAAAACCTTTTTCAATGTTACTAAGGTTAATTTTAATTCCACACAAGTCCCCCATCCCAGCCCCAGTTCAAGAAAAATGGGTTGCGGGGGAGGAATGTGTCCAACTGAAACCAGTGGGCACCTGGAACCAATGCCAGTTTCTTTGCCACACGGATTCTGCACCCTCGTCTTACACTGAGGCGTAGGATCCGTGCTGTCAAGAATAAGAGTACTTAGGGCAGGTCGGAAATTAGCAGCAGTAGCAGTAGCAGTGACTTTTTTTTTTAATTAAATTAAATTAAATTAAAAATGACCCAAGAGAGAGCTTGCAACATTTGACCGTGCCTTCTTTCCTGAGGCCATGGAGTTTGAGTGGATTTTAGCAACTGCGCCGCTGTGCGAAAAAGTTCCCACCACCCGCAGTTTGCCTCTCTCTCTGCTAGTGGCAGGGTGAAAAAGGAATGGGTGCAAGTTCTGAGTTCTGCAACTGAAGCAGAAATGTGCATGGCCTCCATTTCTGGAGGGGGGGCGCGATGGGCTGCTTTAGGAAACGGACCACTTCAGGCAACGTTCTGCTGGCGTCTGCTGTGGGGAACCCCTCGCTCTCTGCTGCCTGTTCCAGGGACTACATTCACCAGGAGATGGAGCGTGGATTCCAGGGCACCATATATGAGGACTCCGTGGCGCTGGGGCACTTTGCCACTGCCCTCACCGGTGAGGGATGGATGTGGGAGACGCATGGGTGGGCGGCCTTCTTGGTCTTTCTCAGGCATTTTTGTGTTGGAAGCTGTTGCATTGGCTGGGTGTAAGAGGGTGTGTTGCACATGCAGACCACGCTCTGTCTGCTGTGTCTTTAGCTGTAGGGAGTTTGGGAGAAACAGAGAGATCACCAGTTGTGGGAGGGAGGGAACCAACCAACCAACCTAGTCAGTCTTGACTCCTGGCAACTGACTAGTCCCTGCAGTTTTCTTGGCAAGGTTTTCAGAAGTGGGTTGCCCTTGCCTCCTTCCTAGGGCTGAGAGAGGTGACTGGCCCAAGGTCACCCAGCTGGCTTCATGCCCATGGCGGGACTAGAACTCAGGGTCTCCTGGTTTCTAGCCCAGTGCCTTTAACCACTAGACTGGTGTTTCTCAACCTTGGGAATGTTAAGATGTGTGGATTTCAACTCCCAGAATTCCCTAGCCAGCCATGGATTCTGGGAGTTGGTCCACATCCTAAAGTTCCCAAGGTTGAGAGACACTAGACCAAACCGAAACTGAAGGACAATCTAATGGCTCCCACTTCCACAGTCCTTTGCTCTTGAGAGTCGAAACTCAAGGCGCCTCTGAGGGACCCCAGGTTGGGCATGTCACTGCCCAGAATGAAGCAGCTGGTGGTGCTTGGTCCACTGGCAGTGGGAAGCCTGTGGATCTGCTGGCAGCTAGTCCTTTGTGGCCCACCTGGCAGGTGGCGAGGTGACCAGTAATGCCCTTTCCACGCTGAAGATCTCATGGCACAAAGGGGGAAACATCACCCAGTGACTTCCTCTCTTGCAGACCGCAGTCACAGGCAAAAGAAGGGTTGGGCTGCAGGCCAGGGGTGAGAACCCTGCGTCCTTTGACCTAATTTAATATATCCCCCAACCTAATTTAAAGAAGAAAAAAAAACAGAAAAAGAGTGGAGGAGGAGGCTGAAGAGGATCCCAGGGGTCTAGGCTTTGAAAGGCAACTGGAAGTCCAACCCCCCTGCCAGGGCAGGGATTCTCCAACAAGAATTTGCCTCTAGCTTCGCCCCCTGCCACGGGGGGGGGGGGGGGAATGCAGCCACGAGAAAACCAAGGTAGCCCCCCTCCCCTCTGGGGACCACGTGTGGACAGGGGAACCTGCGGGGCGTCTGTCCATGGCCTCTCGCCCGATGACACCCCTGCTTCCGGCCCCTCTGCTTGGCTGACCCCCTCCTTCCTTCCAGGCCAGGTGGCAATCATCGCCCTCTGCGCTCTGCTGCTGAAGCCCGGGCGGGCGACTCTGCTCTGCGCTCCCCTCCTCCCGTTGGCTGCCCGGTTGTGCTGCCTCCCTGCCCAAGCCCTGCCCGCCGTCGGCACTTTCGGCGCGGTCCTCACGGTCCTGGAGCTGCTCTGTGGGGCAGCGGTCTGGCTGGCAGTGCCTTTCCGCGTGGCGGTGGCAGCCTGCCGAGAGATCTTGCAGGTAAGGAGCGGGTTGAGGGATTCTTGCAGGGTGGGAGCCCCTCCTGCCCGCCCTTCCCCTGGCAAGCCCGTCTTCTCCTCTTCCAGCTGTGCCAGGGGCCCATGGAGCTCCTCACCCACCTCCCTCCATTCTGGAGTTGCTCTTCGGGGGCAACGCAGGGCGAACAGGGGCTTATGTGCAAGGAGGATCATCCAGGTGGGCAAAGAATGGCCCAGCAGTTGTGGGTGACAGTAAACCCCTTCATGTGATAGGCGGTCTCCTGCAGCATTAACGCACATGCTTCATCTGTCTAAGGCAGTGTTTCTCAACCTTGGCAGCTTGAAGTGGTGTGGACTTCAACTCCCAGAATTCCCCAGCCAGCCATGGGAGTTGAAGTCCACACCTCTTCAAGCTGCCAAGGTTGAGAAACACTGGTTTAAGACTGGCGTGCTCTCAGAATCCAAGATGGGGGGAGCTGGTGATGAAAAGGAACCAATGGGCTAGTGCTGGTGACATCACGACCTAACCTTGAAATCCCAACATCGGTTTGCAGCGCTTCTACAAACGGGATCCTAAGCTTGCAAAGGGGCCATCCCCGACCGATGGCCGTCTGGCCTCAGCTTGAACGCACCTGGTGACGGAGGCCCGCCAGCTCTTTGGATGAGGGCTTCCGTGCAGCGAAGGGAGGGGCAAGAGGGGCAGGAAAGGCCGTGCTTGTGCTGTGGGGCTGAGCCTTGTCTCCTCCTCTGAAGATGAACATGCCAATTACCTTGTCAGCTGCCTGCATTGGGGGGTCGGTGTGCTGGCTGATCATCGGCTGGGTCTGCAGTCCTGGCATTATCGAAATTGTCCTTAGTCGGGGGTGTCTTTCTTCCAGGACCCGGAGGTGTATCACCCGGTGACCCTGGGGGTGTCCCTCTGGAGACGGCTGGCTGTCCCGCTCCTGTTCTCAACCTATTGGCTCATCCTGTTCACGCTGCAGATCTTCACCTTGGTCTCTTCCTCCTCCGGCCACCTTTTATCCCAGCGGGGGTGGACCTTCATCTTCCTCAGCAGGTAGGGGGTGCAGCTGGGGGGGAAGATGCTGCCACAGCAGGATGAGTTGCACAGCATCCTCGGATCTGGAGTTGTCTCCACCCAAAAGCGTCTTGCAAATTTCCACGGGGCTGGCTCTTGGGGCTCGCCGTGCCACGCCCAGCCCTCTGGGAGGTGCAAGGCTTTCCGAAGCGCTCACCCTCTTAGCATCGGCCCCCTGGGTTCAAACGGGAAGCCGGGGAGCCCAACTTGGCGAATGGAAGGGATAAAGTGAAGTGGAGGCAGAGGAGTCAGTTCCTCAGAGGGTTCGGTCCTCCTGTCGCTCCTAAAATCACGTCAGACAGGTTGAGATATTAAATAGCCCAATTGGTGGCTGATGCCCGATTGCTCTGGGTGGCAAAAACCCAGAGAATTCAAAAGGGATCCAAAGGAGTATCTCCCTGACTCATTCCAGGTTAGGAAAATACACATTTTTTTCTTTTTTAAAGGGAGAGGAAAAGGGGGGGAAAAGCTACATGGTATGCATCGGTGGAGGAGAACCCAAAACCCCACTTTTGTCCATGTGGTAGTTCAAGGCAGATAGAAATAAGGATTTCCTCATGAAAATGAGGTAAGGAGCTTCTGGAACTCACTGCTCCAAGATAAGCTCTGCTGGCTCAAAAACAAATGAGGTCCGTCCGTAGTTCCTGGCCATGATGCCCAACGGGGCTTCTCTGCACAAAGGCTGTTTTTCCCTGAACGCCCCCAGCCCCCCGATGGGCAGTAGGAGGGGTACTCCAGAGGGGCCTGGGGGCTGCTCTCAGAAACAGGAGGCAGACCTGGGGGAGTTGGTGCAGCTCGTTCTCTCTCCGGCGTCCCCAGCGTGGCCGAGTGCTGCAGCACGCCCTACTCGCTCATCGGACTCACCTTCACCGTCTCCTACCTGGCCCTGGGGCTGCTCCAATTGGGCAAGCTTTATTTAGCTGGTTACGGCGCCTTCCAGGATGGCAACGTGATGCACAGGTGAGAACGTCCCTCCATCCTCCTCCTCCTCCTCTCCCCCTCCGTCCCTCCCTCCCTCCCCCTCTCTTTTGGAAGAGCACTAAACTGATCTTTAAAAATAGCCCTACGAACAGCTGACAGACACCAGGCGGCTGGTGGGGAAGCAGGATCTCCCCACTTCCCTGGGCTGTCCCACCAGCACTTCCCAGCTGCTCCTTGGGCTGGTGGACAGGAGCTGGAAGCCTTCCAGAATCATGGGGGGGGGCAGAAATTGCCCAGTAATGCTCCCCCCACCTGATCATTCTTGGGGGAGAAGGGCTGTTCACTGTCTTCAATTCTCTGGGCAGCTTCTCTCCACCCCCTGGATCAGCCCTTTTGTTCCAGGTTTTGACCCATAACTAAACCAATTCTTCGAGCCCTCGGTCAAAACTCACTTCCTCCTCACCCAGAGTGAATATTCTCTTGCCCGCCGGGGATGGATGGTGTGCAGGAAACGAGGCCGGGGGGAATCCAGCACACATTTTCCTTAACTCAGCCTCGATCGGTGCACAAGGACAGCCCAATCTGCCATCCCCGGTTCTGTTGCAGGACAGCGATTGTGAGTGGGGACAGCACGCTTTATGCCAGCTCAAATCGGTGGGTTTCCCTGTCAGGCAGCCACGAGGATGAGCTCTAGACTCAATCAGTTGGCAGGACTGGGGGCATTTCTCTCGGCATCGAAGTGGAGTTGGGCCCCTGTGGATGTGAGTTTGGTTTAGAGCAGTGTTGTCCAAACTTGGCCACTTTAAGATGAGTGGACTTCAACTCCCAGAATTCCCCAGCCAGCATGGGTGTTGAAGTCCACTCATCTTAAAGTGGCCAAGTTTGGACAACAATGGTTTAGAGAGTTGGTGAGTCCAAGTTCACAGCTAGAGGAGTGAAGCCCAAAGCAAGAGGAAAACTTGAAAGCGTGATCAGTGAGGGAGCTAGGAGGGCCACCAAAGGACCAGACCAGCTTCTCTGTGGCTTCCAGCTGCTTAGGAAGCCGGGCTGAGAAACAGTCCAAGGATGTGACCCTTGAAAGGATCCAGGGGTCCTAGAAGACCCCTTGAGCAAAATGGTGATTGCTACCTAGCGAAGTAATTTGGTCCCCCTTGAAAAGGTTATATTTCTTGCAACCCTCTATAACTCATCAAAGGAATGTCTGGATGTGAAACCACTCAGCGTTTGCCCATCATCCGAAAGCCCGACTGCGAGGGCCTCCAGAAACTCTGCCCACCCCTCCCTTTCTTTCCCTGCCCCCAGGGGTGTGACGGAAGGGGCGACTCTGCTGCTGCTCGCCCTCCAGACAGGCCTCTTGGACCTGCAGCTTCTCCAGCGGACCTTCCTGCTCAGCGTCATCTTCTTCATCGTGGTGACCTCCACCCTGCAGTCCATGTTCGAAATAGCTGAACCTGTCGTGCTGGGGCTGGGGGCGTCGCAGAACAGGTGACGGTGCTTTTCGGTCCTGGGGGTCCACGCAGCTGGGAGGAGGGCAATACCAGCCTACTGCCTTCCCATCGTGGGGGGAGCTCAATGTGTGTTGGGGACAAGGTGTCCCCCAGAGTTCAGACAACCCCTAGAACTACCTCCAGATTCACCTGAGAGCGTCAGGATCAAGGCGGCTGAAAAACAACGGGTGTTTTCCAATCAGTCCACACAGGCCGAAAACACAAAGTGATTACATCCATACAGCCCCCTCGGCCTGGCTTAACAAACTGCAGGTCCTGCATTCCTGTAACGGGCTGTGCACAGACAAGGGAGGCCCACTGTGGCCTAACAGGATGGTCCGGTTCACGTAGCATTTCGAATCACAGAACCCCCAACCCCAGTTCAGTCTAGTCAGGCATGGTGTGTCGACTCCACCACTCAGTTTCTCTGTTTTCCAGGTGTCTCTTTCCAGGCATCGTCCTCCGGCTGAGGTGGGGAGAGGTTGCCTGGGCAGGGGGGAATGAAGGATTGTGCCATCATTGTGCAGTATCTGCTGCCCCCCTCACTCCTAAGCCCGATGTGGTCCTCTCTGGCCTGCAAGAGGGTGCCTAGGGTGGATGAGAGACTTGCCGGGGGGGGGCTCCTCATCCACTGGTCTGCCCAACCACCCCACCTTCTCCTTGCAGGAGTTTCTGGAAACACTTCCGTGGGGTGAGCATGTGCCTGTTCCTCTTGGCCGCCCCTGGCTTCATGGCCTGTAAGATTGCCCACTTCTTCCACTTGGACTTCTGGCTCCTCATCCTCATCTCCAGCTGCACGCTGACCTCCCTGCAGGTACAGCTTGGCGTGCCCTTGGCCGCTTCTCGCCTCAGCCCTGGAGCGAGTGGCAGGGGCTCCAGAGGGCCCCTCCCCCACTCCAAAAGGCAGGCGGTCAGTCACTTGGGCAGCTTTTGGAAAGGACCTTCAGATGCAGCGCTTCAGGCCACCAATGGACGTGGGGTGCAAAATGGGGGTGGCACCTACTCAGATGGCATCAGCGGAAGTGCTGGGGGGAGGAGGGAGAATGTGCTTGAGAAGGCAGCCTTTTAAAGTGGCCGAGAATGGAGCCTCCATCTGCAGGGGCAGTATAGCTCTGGCTTCTGGAAAGAAGGAACAGGGGCCAGTTTCCTGGCTGGTGAGCTTGCTGGGGCCTGCCATTTCCCAAGTAGGAAGGGTGTCTTCAAGAGTCCTGGGCTCGGCCTAGCAGAACTGCTTAGCCGCACGGCGATCCCCTGTGGGCAGAGCCGTGCCTGGGAAGCCTTTTCTTGCTCCTCATAGGTGACGGGGACCCTCTTCATCTACGGCCTCTTCATGATCGAGTTCTTCCAGGACCGCCCAGTGGAGAAGATGGACGAGATCATCTACTGGGTCAATGCCGCCAGCCGGGTGCTGGAGTTCCTGGTGGCCGTCTGCGTGGTGGCCTATGGCACTTGGGAGTCCCTCTTGGGGGAGTGGACATGGATGGGGGCCTCGGTCATTATCATCCACTGCTACTTCAACGTCTGGCTGAGGGCCCAGTCCGGCTGGAAGAGCTTCCTGCTCCGCCAGGAGGCAGCCAAGAAGATCGGCTTCTTACCCAGGGCCACCAGCAGGCAGCTGGAGGAGCACGACGACCTGTGTGCCATCTGCTTCCAGGTGAGCAACCCCCCGGCCTGGATGGGTTGCTGCTCCACAGGACCTATAAAGCAGGGGGCGGGGTGGGATTTGTGGGGTGACGCATCCAGAGTACATCAGCTTGAGGGAGGATGGTTGAAACACTGGGCAAGGGGGTTGGAGAGGATGGTCTCTGAGGGCCCTTTCAACTCTATAGTCTTTCCAAGACACTCTGTCAGTGTTTCTCAACCTTGGCCACTCGAAGAGGTGTGGACTTCAACTCCCAGAGTTCCCCAGCCAGCATGGCTGGCTGGGGAACTCTGGGAGTTGAAGTCCACACCTCTTTGAGTGGCCAAGGTTGAGAAACACTGCTCTATGTATTCTCCACCCACATTAGTTCATCTCCCAAGGTAGCCAGGATTCTGCAGTCTCTTAAATGTACATTCAGTCACACAAACGTCTTTGCTTGCAGCGTTTATTTCGAATCCGTTCAAGAGTCAGATTTTAGGGGGAACGAAGGCCGTCACCCATAACCACTAAGGCTAGGAGTCCCAGGGGCTCTTTCCGCATCTTAAAAACCACTTTATTGTGGCATAAAGTTGCACAGCAGCGTCGTTTGACCGAGCTGCAGGATGAGAGACCCGACCTTCACCTAACTCCGATCCTCCTTCCAGATGCCCCTTCTCTGTGGCTGTGACATCCTCCCTGCACCTTCAATCTATGGGAATGCAGCCCCCGTTTCCCTCATCAGGGACGGTCCTGCGTTACGGGTGCGTGGCATGATGGGTGTTGTGGTCCAGCACAACTGACCCATGCCCATCGGGATCAGCCTTGTGTTTCCGGACCCCTCCTTCAGAGCCGGGTGCTCCACTTTCTGCTCTCTGGGAGCAGCCCTCTTTGCCCCTCGGAGGAGCCTCAAAACACAGGGTGATTGATCACAAAATTGATCAGGAAGGGGGTACAAAGCAGATCCATCAAATCTGGTCCAGTCTGGTCACTGAGAAAGGGCCTGCTCAAAGTCCCCTCCCCTCGTGAGGTCTGTGGGGCAGGAATGGGATGACAGGCCTTCTCTGCAAGAGCCCCCAACTTATGGAATACTCTTCCCCCCTCCCCAAATCAGAAGGAGCCTGGAAGCCCCTTTCCCAGCTAACGCATTTTATTCGTGAGCTGTGGCTCCTGATTTTTGAGCTGCATGGGGTGGCCACTTCCCAATCTAGTATCCCCCAAAGTGGGCCACCGGGATCTTCACTATAGATGAACGACTTGTGCTGCTCCTTGGCCCAACCGCTCAAGCTTTTCAACCTGGCTGAGAATGAGCTCTGGGGATCCACAATGAGCTTCAGCCGTTCCCTTGCAATCCCCTTCGAGCTGAGACCTGTCCGAGGTCTCTCCTCCTCACCCCCGTTCTGCCTTTTTCAGGAGATGGCCCTCGCCGTGATCATGCAGTGTGGCCACTTTTTCCACGAGGGCTGCCTCCGCAAGTGGTTCTACGTCCAAGACACCTGTCCCCTCTGCCACCAGGCGGTTCAAGTCCCAGCTGGCCAGGAAGGCCGTAGAGGTGGGGCTGCACCAGAGGAGACCCCCCTCCCACAGCATGGAGAGTCCACTGGCCACAGGAGCACAGCAGACTCGGGGGATGATGGGACGGGGAAGTCTGGCACGTCCAGCTGGACCGAGCAGCTCAGCCCTTTGCCAGCAGGATCCACTGGGGAAGAGCCCCAGTTGTGTTGTGGTTTAAGGACTGGACCGCGCCCTTCCCCAGAAAGGGCCACCACAACAGCAGAAAGTGACGAAGCGCCTGTTCTGGAAAGTCTCCTGAAACTCAGCGAGTTGGGAGAGGCTCTTTCTGTGGGGCAGAGCCCTCTCGGGCACGGCCCTCTCCAAGGCGAGCTGAGATTATCCAGCACACCAAGAGACACTGGTCCCCCTTGGCCCTCGGCTCCCCCGGGTGCCCTTGCCAACGGACACGAGAAGAGCCCCACGCCAACAATTGCCAAGTGTTTGACAGCAGCGGGGAGAGATGCAGAGACCGTGGGTGGGGTCCAGGGGAAACCAGACACCACCCGTCGGCGACCAGACAGCCCCATGCCCCTCCCTAAGCCTCAGCCTTCGCTCAGTGGTTTTTCCCCCTGAAAAGCCACATACGCCATTCGCCTCTCTTCCTGCTTCTGCAGTAGAGTTACCCCAACAGTTGGCTCTTGCCAACCGTCACTCAGGAAGATCGACTGGCTTTGAAGTCTCGCACCATGGAGAACCGTGTTCTGGAATCAGGGATGCAAAGTTTGGCTCCCAAGTCCGCTGCTGGGTTCGCCTTGTTTTGGCTGTGTTGGGAAGCACGTAGCGAAATTCGCAGAATGCAGCAGGCTACCTTCGCCTGGCATCTCAGCCCCGCAGCCTCCCCCTGGACTTGGGGGGGCTGTGCACCCTGTCCTCACAGTCTGTAGGATGGGCGGGTGGCTCACCTGGTGTCCAGCGAAGGATCCTTGTGAATCTTCCCAGGGGTGACCCAACCTACTGGGGTGACCAGAGCACCCTGCGGGCATGGATTCCTCTTCCTCTGCCAGTTGGATGTTGGGATGTTGCATGGCAGATCTAAGGTCAGGGTCTCTTGATCTCAGGCTAAATAAAGAAAGGACAGACATGGACTTAATGCACGCCACGAGGCAGAAAAGGAAACCCGCAACAGGGCGGAGGGGAGCTTCTGGAAAAATAATGGCACCCTTTACTTGGGGGGAGTATCTGAACCCCTCCCTTCTCCCCCACCTCTGATTCAAGAAAGTCCACTTGGAGAAGCACTTTGAGAGAAACCTCAGATCTTCCAGGGAATACAATTAAACTTTTGAGTGCCAAAGTGCCTAATTTTACTAAAGCCCTACAGATTTCATAACGTGGCTGGATTTTGGGGTGGGGGGCAGAAAGGGGGTTTGTCAAAGGATGGGCAGGTTTTGTTTCAATGGATTTGTACACCCTCCCTTTTTCTGGAATCTCTAAAATTGTTTCTCAACCTCAGCAACGTTAAGATGTGTGGACTTCAGCTCCCAGAATTCCCCAGCCAGCTGTGCTGGCTGGGGAATTCTGGGAACTGAAGTCCACACAACTTAACGTTGCTGAGGTTGAGAAATACTCCTCTAAAAGATCCCAATGGCCACCCAGCCAATTCTCAGCTGTTTTCCTTGCACTCCAGTGTGTGTCTGTGTCGGTTGTCAAGTCAGCATCCATTCCCATTCCCAAATGCGATCACTCAGCTTCAAAGGACAATCCACACTGGGAGCATTTTCCTTTTTCATGGCAAGTCAACTGCCAGCTGGGTTTGGGGTTCCCAGCACACAGCGGGCTTGTTTAATCCTGGGCACAACTAGGTTTGCTAAGGGCTCAATTGAACTCTCTGGGGTGAATTGATTCGGTCCGTTGGCGCCTTCTTTGGTGTTTCAACAGCATCTCGGTTCCTGCCCCTCCAGCCGACCCAGTTATGCCTGTCATGAGGACAAGGCCGCTCTGTGTGGGTCTATTTAAAATAAATAAATTGGAATTCCCCTACACAGGAAATCAGGGTGTCACAACTGGCCCAAATAGGGTCTGCCTTGGGTTTGATGTTGCATAACTCTATGTGCTCCTGACAGATGAAAGGCCTACCCAGGGCATTGAAAATTTTCCCCAGCCACGGCTGCTGGTTCCTGAGATTAACCCGCAGACCTTCCACCATCAGGAGGAATCCTTGCTAATTCCAAGACGGTGAGCAGTGTGGTCTGCCTTTGCTTTCAGAATTGTTGGAAGTCCCCACGCCCTTCTTACGACGATTACACGTGCAATTGCGGTGTTCGCACAGCAAGCTAAGACAACAGCCAAGATGCTTGGGGCCCGCTGAGCCACAAACGGTCTCTATGCCCCTTTAGCCTGGCCTGTTGTGCTACATCATTCCACCCAGTTTGGTCAGCTAGGGTTCATTGGCACTCAACCAGGATGAAGGAAATGCAGCTGTTCTGTCCCTCGGCTCGGCTCGGCTCTGCTCTGCTCTAAGGGCCCGGTTCACCCAACCTGCGAAGATGTCCTGGGATTCCCAGGAGAAGCTGGACCACCAACTGCCCAGCCTGCTTAGCCTAGTTGTGCAAACCCTGCTACAGAGCATTTGGCCTAGGCGAAGGTTCCCAGCCCCTTCCCCAGGAACCTTGGCAGGAGGGGGGCTGCTGTTGCTTAGGAAGTTCCCCATATTTGTGGTTTGCTGCCCCTAAGGTTCACCGCTGACTTCTTCAAAGGCTCGGATTTAGCCAGCTTGGAACCAGCACAGCTCTAAACCTGCCCCCCAGTTTGGTGAGCAATGAGAATGGCAGGCATACACGCATTTAACCCAAGATTTGGCTTCCTCTGGCATCCCGGGAGGCCCATGGCACATTTGGGAAGTAGGGCTCCATTGTGAGCCTATGTGGAGGCTCAAGACCACCAGCTCTGTGCCCTCGAGAGACTTCCTGGGAGAAAGGCCGGCGCCACAGAACCCCTGGCACGGTCCAGCTGAGTTCCCACTGAACAGAGTCAGGGGGCCACCTTGCAGATTTGCCAGGCCCTTCCCACTCGCTGCCCTGAACGAGGGGCTGGCATCTCAGCCTGTCTCCAGGGATTCCTTGGCCTCCCCTTGAGAGGCAGCATCTGAACTGGGCCCACTTTCAGAGGTCTCATCAGACAGATCATCTGAAAGGGGGTTTTGGGGTCCCACCTCCTAGGCTGTACGTTTTAGCTTCTGGAGGTTTCTCAGCAGCCCGGGATGGTGGGACTCAGGTTGCTGAAAGAGAGACCCAGCAGAAGTCTGGAGTTACGATGGAGTTGCACCTGCAACAGTAGAAACGTGCCCTCTGTTGCTGTGTGCCTTCCTTTTGCCAAAAAAATCGAAACGACCCGGGGGCTGGAGCAGCATGGATGTTCTCAAAACCATAACCCCCAAGTTTGTGGCTGGGAGTTCAACTAGGAAGAGCCAGGTTCCTCTGTCTTCTGCCATGGAGGCTGACCTCGGTGACCTCCGAATTCAACCCCTTTCTTTGGCACATCAAAGCCTGTTGCCTGGCACCCCAACATTCAGCTTCCTGGGAGCATCTGGCTGGCTGCTGTGGGAAACGTGGCAGCTGTGCTGAGCTTTTGGTCTGACCACCCTTTCTGGTTTTCACTTGTGAAAACTTTTCTGAAAGGTTTAACCATGGCCGCTGGACCTAACTGCCAGGGACGGGCTACCTGCACGCAATTCAGCCAATTTGGACCTCTACAGAGGTGTCTGATCGGCCAGACTGGGATCCCCAAGTACCACCCCACTGCAGTCTTCTGTTGCAAGGCCTACTTCTAATGATGGTTGCGTCCACCCAGCATCCTTCAAATTCATCACTAAATTACCATGAGGCCTTGAGACAGACAAACTTAGGTCCAAATGTAGCAAGTTGTGCAAAAGCAGCAGTTATATCTTTTAACTAACCTGGTTAACTGGGTGCAAGCAGCCAGTGACTCAAACTGCCTTAGTGGCTTTTTTCCTTTTGGTGACTAGTCTGACTCTTCCTCTGGGCATACGCAGAATGCCCCTCCTCTGAAAGTTTCCCACCCTCTCACTGTACACCCACCCACTCCACATAACAGGTGGAGAAAAAGGTGGTTAATCACAGCAGTTGGTAAAAATGTAATCAACAGTCCAGGGGCACAGAATGCACATGTATAAAAGTATATTCACCCATCCATCCATCCATCTATCCACTTCATTATCTGTCTCTCTCTGTCCATCCATCCATCTCATTGCATGCCTGTCCATCCATCCGTCTGTCCATCCATCCCATTGTCTCATCTGTCTGTCCATCTATCTCATTTCACACCTGTCTGTCTGTCCGTCCATCCATCCGACTGTCTCATCCGCCTGTCCATCTATCCATCCAGCCCACCCGCTGGCCGTGGTCAGCTTGTCACGGACGTGTATCAAGGATTATTATTTTCACAGAACCACATACACTCTTTCGAAACCAAAAGTTGCTTAACTTTTCGAGATCGATTAAGGGCAGTTATGTGACAATGACTTGAGGGCACAGAGTCAGTCACAATCAATGTGCCACCATCCAGACCAAGGTTGCAGTGCTGTAAGAGACCATGAAAGGGCCCTAATGTTTACACCGCTTGCTATGATCGTTCTGAAATTTAGGCACCGGTGCCTTAGCTTTTACTTCCAAAATCAGTTCATTCACACATGAGGTCCTCACTCCAAGTCACTGGGTGACTTTGGGCCTAACACTGACTTTCAGCTCAGCCTATCTCACAGGGTTGCTGTTGTCACTATGAGGAGAGACCCCCATATGCAGAGCCATCAGTTTCTGGAGGAAATGTGGGGTTTAAATGTAATAGCAACTAACTCAGGAGATTCCAGGTTGGAGGAGGGCGGTCAGAGTCAGCCTGGAGAAGGAAAAAGGGAATCCTTGCTGCAACATTTTTTTGGACGTCTTCAGCTTTCAGGATTCAAGAACTTCTGCTTCAGCAAAATGGACCCCATTTCATTTTCCTTGATATGAGTGGGAGAGGGTATTAATTTTCAACTTCTCTCTTTAAAAAAGGCCTGTTCTGCTGCATGTTGAATAGTTTTTGAATTAACACAAGGAATACACTATCCGCCACCCTCCCCCACAAACCATGGATGGGCTTTGGGGGTTTTGTAATGAATGTTTGGAAGCTGGTTTCAGGCCAGACGTGCCATTACAAAAATAATTAGCTGCTAAAATTCACAGTGTAGAGGGGGGGAAAGGCAGAATTTTGCTGTTTCGCTCTTCCTGGCATTTCTGCTTGATTTCTCCAAGCGTTTTCTCTTCTCTGATGCACCCAGGACAATCACATTTTGACACAGGGCCATAATCCATTTAGCATAATTGTTTCCGCGGAAATCTACCCAAGCTGTGCTTTCTCCCCTACTCCGGCAATGCATAACATCAAATCAACCTGGCCTCTTCCAGATTTGCCAGGGTGACCTCTCCCAGAATTGCTAGCAAGCATGGGGCAACAGGTGTTCTGGGAAACATGCCTCCAGAACATCTCAGCAGCAGATTGGAGGCCATAAGCATCACGTCGATCTGGCTGAAGATGCCCTTCTTGCTGTCTTTTCAGGATGTGTCCTGATAAAGCATCTGTTGCCTCATCCCACCCCCTTACAGAGGCACCCTAAATTCATCGTTAGCTGTTCCAGTCCTGTTTTCCATCTTCTCCCAGTGCAAATCTCAGCCTACGAATGATCTACAGAGGCTCATTCACAAGCCTGGTGATGGCGTGTCCAGGGATGATCAATACTTGCTGAGTGCCTACTAAGGCTGTTGTAGAAGCCTTACAAAGTGACCGCTTTGGCTGCAAGAAAAACCAGATCCTTGGTTTCTGGGAAGGCATCTGCCAGTGCAATTCCTGGTCTGCGCTTTGCAAAATGCCATCAGACGTTAGGTGGGCCCCTCATATATTTATAGACAGGCTGAAGGTTCTTCCTGTCACTTGGGCTTCTGGAAGACTAGCAGGCCTGTATTCAGATCACCAGGAAACTTGAAGGCCTCCACCCCAGGTACCCTCCTAGCCACCCCTCATCCAAGGCTGCCCCCACTACATTTCAAAGACAGGGGTCAAACTCTTGACAGCCAAGAGTACTCAAACTCAAGATCCTCTAAGAGGCTTCTCTAACTAGATTTATTTAAAAAAGAAGAAAAAAAGGATTAATTTACATCAGTCCCAACAACTTTCAGTTTTAGAACCCAATTCATCTTGGAGTTTCCAAGGACAAAGCTTTCTTCGTTCTCTTTTTAGCACTTCTTTGGTGACCAGGAGAAATAGCTCTCTGTTTTCCAGATAATAGAAGAGCAGGCAGATGTTCAGAACTTGCAGTATTTTCCAACCAGCCTCCTCTTTCCCAGGCACTGAGAAGACCATAATAAGAGTGATTGGTGGTGGTTCTTCTGGCCAGCAGCTGCTACTGGGTGGGAGGGAAAAGAAAGGCAGGGGAATTCCTCAATCGCTGCCTTAAATTATCCCACAATAAAGCTGTACGGATAGGACTACGCACAAGCCTCATTCTTGAGGTGGATAAGAGTTCAGTCATCTGGTCTGCACAAATTATATTGGCCTATTTTTCTGCCAACTCAAGCACTGGAGGAATGCACATTAAGGAGACTGTGACAAAGTGCCCTGAGAGATAATGCCCAACCCACATTCTCCACCAGGAAATAAGTGGTTTGTATCCATCACTAAGGTGGCATCTGTGGACATCAGAAGCTCTTGGCTTAGGCTAGTCATGCCCACCACAGTCAGCTGTTGAAGCTGTCCCCTGGTCTGGTGTTCTTCTGCCTCAGCTTTGACCTTTGGGCTTCCCCAGAGAGCCATGCCGGAAGGAACTGGCTGATGGGGCACCTTGAAAGATGGATTAAGGGCAGGAATTCTGAGGTTCTGGACTCACTTCGTTCCATACACGCAATGGCTAACAAAGTGGGGAGGTCTTTATTCAAAGAAAGTGTGGGAAAAAAACAAAAAGAGCATTTCTTCACACAGCCAGAAGATCAAGCAACCTTTGGGGTTCATCTTCCAAAACCACATTTCCATCTCCCTTTCCTTCTTCCCCTGGAAGAAGTCTGCTGAAGTTTGCTTCAACTAGAGCTTGGCTCCTGATGATATTATGGACTGGTCCATGTTAGTTTCTTGACAGCAGTGCAGAAGGTGTTCACCACCAGCTTCTTCTGGAGTCTGTTGGGATCTTCTCAATGGGATCAACACGGGCATGCATCCGACTGAATCCATTCCCCCAGACAGGGGTAGAAGTATTTCCTGGTCGGAAGGCCTGGTAGTGTCTGGGGTCACCTCTTGGAGCTGTGTGATTTCACTGTCTGGCTGGAAGACCCTGCCTCACCAAGGGTTGGTGATGGAGGATGAGATCCAGGCCTTTCCTCCATCACCTGACTTCTCTTTGTGCATGGATGTGGAGAAGCGGAGAAGGAACTGCAGCTGCCTCTGCACAGAGAGAAACAGCAGCAGAGAAGATTGCGTCATGTTGGCCCTCGCAAGAAGGTTGTGCGAAAGACAACAGCTGCCCTTTGGTGGTACGCAGAGGAAATGAATTGCTTGATCATGGAGATGGACATCTGATTATGGCTGTGAGGTTCCAGCCAGACATTGCAGTCCCAATGGAGAGGTGCTGAGGACCACCTCGGGTTGCTCACCTCTGCTCTAGGCCACCAAGGGGCTGTCACAGGAACAGCCCAACACGATAGATCTGGACAAAGCTACACCCCACGGAGTTCATGGGACTTCCTCCTAGATAGACCTGTATGTTAGGACTCAGTCTGTTAAACTCTTGCTTTTGCTAAACAGCTTAATCCAGTGTTGTCCAAACTTGGCCACTTTAAGATGAGTGGACTTCAACTCCCAGAATTCTGGGAGTTGAAGTCCACTCATCTTAAAGTGGCCAAGTTTGGACAACACTGGATTAATCAGTAAGACCCCCAGTGTTTCCACCAGCTATCCCACCAGTTTCCAGGATTTCTACAAAGTTTGCCCACCCCCTTCCAACCGTAAGACGCAGCTTTGGCTTTTCTCTGATGGACACCTGGAGGTGTCGGGAGACTCTGGCCACAATCCTGTCCCTCTTCTGTGACCTTTCCTCCTTGATCCCATGGCAAAGTTGCTGCGCAGAGCAGTTTGGACCGCACAGCAGCTAGAGACACGTAAGCAGCCAGGAGGCCCGGCTTCTGGCTCCTGCAGCGTGAACGGATGTCCCCAGGCGCAGTTCCAGTGTCCAAAGGTCGCCAAGGCATCCGTTGCACGCTTGAACAGACAGACCAACGTTTTCTACAGCAAAACTGTGCCCATTCCCAGGACCAGAGTCCAGTGCTCGATTGCGGCCAGAATCCTAAGAATGAGATACGTGAGAATCAGGAGGAATTGGGGAAATGCAAGCAAAGCAACAGTATCTGGGTATTCCCCTATACGTGGAGCATCTTCCTCCTTAGATATTACGTCTGGGAGCAGCCCACAGTCTGAAGCTCTTCCATTTTAGCCCTCCCCACTTCTCCCAGCGGCAGGGAGTCCCGCAGCCCACCTTTACAGGCTCCCTTCTCTCGGGAGCAGGCCATGATGGAAACAGGGCTTCTACGATACATTTTGCACAAGCTACTTATTTACAAAGCTACATGTCAGGATAGCAAGTCGTTACCCAGACGAGGAAGAACATCAGCTCAGTTCCTCAAGAACAGCGCTGCTTAAATCCGACGCCGCATCTTTTCCTTGGCAAAACGGAAACCCAGATCTCCGTCTTTCATGGGGGATGTTACGTCGCTCGGTCGGTATCCTCCGTTAAGATCACTGAGCAGAACTTTACCCCGTGGGTAACAAAAGTTACATGACAAAGATCTTTTTAAAAAGGAAACGCATTCTGCAGAAATGTAGATAATATGAGCCAGAACAGAACGTGAGCTCAAAAATGCTAGGAAAAAACTGAAACGCTAGAAAGCTAAAGAACGAAGTGATTACAAAATGCATTAAAACAACCTAAGGTCCCCTCCGCCTTGCTCGGGCCCTCCAGCCAGGCGTGTGCAACAGCTAGTAGTCATCAGCCATCAAAAGCGTCCTTAATTAAGCCCCGCTGAGGTCCAGAGTGGGACGTGGGGCACCTCTACTGCAACATTCACAGCAGCCCAACTCCACAACCCACTTTTCAGAGTCTCACTATAACTGATGGAATTGCTTACCAGGAACACCCCAGGAAGCTGACAACCACCGAGCGTGTTCACACAATCAGGGAACTGAATTAACCCCGTTTTCTGGCTTCAGCCAATACAGCAAGCTGTACACAAACCGAATGGGCTATGTCTGTTAAGCCAACACCAACACCCCCAACTCAAATTCCAGTTAACTAAGCGCCTCTTCCTGGCAAATTTGTGTACGCCCAGAAAATGCCACAAAACGTTATGCCGACTAACTGCCAAGCGATTCCAAAGGATTCGGTTGTGAGGGAGCAGCCTTCACGCTTGTGGGTTTTGGTTAAGCCCTCAAGTAATCAGAGCCAAGTGCAAATTAATGGAGGGAAGGGTGGGTGGTGGGAGGGGCACAGGAGTCATTTACAACTGTCCCCCCCCCAAGAGCGTTTTAGTGGGTTTACAAACAACAGAACATTTTTCTAATTACAGAACAAGGCTTCTAACACAAAATTCTCCATGGCTGTCTTCACACAACACACTTAACCTGGCTACTTCTGCATTCACACAACACACTAACTTCCCCAGAACGGAACCAAAGATAAAACTGACATGGTTTGCCAATGTTCCGCCAATTCCAATTTTAACTAACCTGAAAGTGTTGGGTGAATTCAGCCAGAATGTCCACCACAGCTGCCCAGAATGACCAAAGGCAAGATTTCGTAGTCCACTTTACAGAGACGATGGAGCTTAAGGGTTAGCACAATCTTAAGGGAGTCAACCTCCATTTTACTTCTTGTTGATAACCTCTTGGAAGTCTAATGCCTGGCCTAATGCAAACTTAAAGCTCTGTCAGGGCGTCCTGATCAGCTTCCAATGCACTCCAAACAAACCATTTTTACCACCCGCCCTCATCTCTGCTTCTGACATGATGCTTCTCTCCTTGGAACCAGAAAATCCAAACTCATTAAGGTAACCGTGTCATTCCAGAGTAGCTTCAGTGACTGAAGTGGCGAATACATTGATTAAGTAAAATTCTGCACTGCTACCCTGGCATATGCCGTTTCCAGGCTTAAGAAAGTGAAAAGGGTGAAGTGTTTCCCATCGTACTTGGAACTCTGATCCAGCCTCCTTCAGCTGAAAATCTTCAAGGGTGTTGGACTTCAGCAGCCAGCAACTTTTGACAGTATCACCAGGAATGATGATGACGGTTGGTCACACAGTCAGCCAGATGTTTAGATTGGATTTTTGTATCCCCCTATCGAGTCCTTTCCAAGGACCTGGGATAGGCAGATGTTGTTGTCTGATAGTGTTAAAGGTCTCGTTGCAGGATGGAAGCTCTTCCAAGTCAAGCTGCCTTTTGCAATGGACCGATAGCGATTTTGTCAATGCCGATGGTCTTCAAGGGGTGCTCCAGATGTTTTGGGATTGTGCCCAAAGCGCCTATTACTATTATTATTATTATTTACACCACCAACTGCCATACTCTGACAGCAATTTACAATGAAAATTCAAAGCAGAATAAGTCGAGCTATTAAAATAATGCTAAAAATAAAAATCCTGGGCTACAAAATCCTACAAAGCTGGGGAACACCACCCCAAGGGTGGCTGATCCAGGCCTCCCATGCGCTTTTGATGAGAAAAGAGATTCTGCGGGATGCTGGAGGGAAGATCCAGCTGGTGGTGGATTTGCATGACAGGCAAGGCAAGGAAAATTCACTAGGAGATTTAGTGGCTCAGGCTGTTTGCAAGCCTGGCTTTGCTGGGTTCAGACAACATCAGGAAACCTGGGTGAATGCCAGCCACAGCTGTGTTCGCATGACATGCAGGGCCCAAACTTGTCAGCTCTACAAAGGCTGAGGTTCGCACTGTCCACACCTCACCTACTCAGGGAAGGGCTGGGTTCCCCCCATAGGTTGGACCACAAGCTACTCGACCTCCATCTTATCCTAGTTTGGCTCTTGATCTGGGGCCAGCCAGCCGTATGAATGCAAGAGGTCCATTGCCTTGGGAGAAAGAGAGGAGCAGAGATGCAGAACTGCTCTTCTTAGCTTGCAGGAGCGGAAGAAAGCAGGCTTGGCAAGGAAGCCCTTAAGGAGGGGGGGTTGGGGGCGGGGGCCTGCGGACGGGCCCTGCAGAAGGGGGGCTTGAAGAACGGGAGGGCGAACCTCAGAGCCACTGGGGGAAGATGGAGTGGGGGAGTATGGGAAACTTTCAGGGGGCTCCAGGCAGGATGGATGTACTTTCCGAGCTGGAGACGGGGGGGGGGGGGGCTGCGGGGGGGCGAAGACCCGGGCGAGGCGTCCGGGGCTCCCACGGGGAAGGGGACGGCGCCGGGGGCAGCGGGGGCTCCGCGAGGCCGCCGAGCCCAGCGCGCTCCTCCCGCGGTCATCCCCGCCGCCGCCGCCGCTGCCGCCGCCGCCTCCGTCCGTCCCCTGGAGTCCGCCCCTCCCCGGATGATGTCAGCCTGCTCGGCCCGGTGGCTGCAGCCCCCTCCTCCCTGGGGAGGCGGAGGGAGGCGGCATGGCCCGGCTCGGCCCGGCCGGAGGAGGCGGCGGCGGCGGCGGCGGCGGCCCCGTCCCCCTGCGGCTGGAGGCTGCGCCCGGGCCCGCGCCGCACTGGCTGGCCGTGCTGATGGTGCTGCTGCCGGACGACGACGAGGACGAGGACGAGGAAGACGAGGAGGGCGGCCAGGCCGGCCGTCGGAGGCGGCGGCGGCGGCGGCGGCGGTGGCGGCGGCGGGCGGCGGGCGCTCCGGCCGCGGGGCTGCTCCCCGGGGACCCGCGGCGGAGGCTCCTGCTGCTGCTGCTGCCGGCGAATGGGGCCGGCGGTGGCGGCGGGGGAAGCGGCGGGGGAAGCGGCGGCGGCGGCCCGCGCTCCGACCTGCCCGTGGCCCCGGTAAAGTCCGCAGCCGGCGAGGGGAGGGGAGGGGAAGGGAAGGGAAGGGAAGGAAGCCCGCCCGCCCGCCTCCGCCGACCCGTCCCGTCCCCGAGCGCTCTCGCAGCCCCGGCACCCTCCGCCCGCCAGCCCGAACTTTCCCCGGCGACGGTGGCTCCGTGCCCCGCGCTCCCTTCCCATCCCATCCCATCCCACCCCGGCCCGGCCGGCCGGCCGCCTCACCTCCGGCGCTGCCGCTGCTCGGCTCTGACCGCCTCGCCGCTCGCTCGCTCGCTCGCTCGCCTGCATCCCGGGCGCGCTCCGCTCCGCTCCCCTCCGGCGCGGTCCCCGGGGCCCCGGGCGCAGCCCTCCCGGCGGCCCTGCCCTCGCCGGCCGCGCCGCTGCCTCGCCTCCCACCCAGCCACCCGCCCGCCGGCCGCCGCCGCCGCCTCCGCCTCCTGCCCCCCGCCCTTCCCCACCCCGCCTCCCCCGGGGCTCCCGGCGCTCCGCTCTGATTCCTCCATCCTCTCCCCGCCGAGGTGTCCCCACCCAGCGCCTTGCCCCCTCCTGCCCCTCCGGTCCACCCCCGCCCCGCCGCTGGGAAGCAAACAAACCAGCCCGCGCCCTCCCGCGCCCGGATTGTCACCCCGGCACCGCGTGGCGGCGGGAGCAGCCGACGGGCAGGTGGCGCGGGGAGCCCCTTCTCCCGCCCCAGCTGGGCTCGGGGTCTCGCCCGGCGTTCGCGGGGAGCCGCCGCCGCCGCCGCCGCCTCCTCCACCCCCTGGTCCTCCTGCCGTCGGCGGAGGGCTCCGGGCCGATTGGACGGGCCGGCCGAGGAAAGCAGGGAGACCCCAAACTTTCTTCGCGTCCCTCCGCGCCCCCCCCCCGCGAAGCCCCTGGTTGGGGGTTGGGATTGTTTTGGTTGGCAGCCGCACACGCGCGCACACCAGACACACACCCCTCTCGGCTCCGTAGAAAGCAGTTTTGATGTTCTCCATCCAGGAGAGCCTGGCCAGAGGTGGGCTGACCATGAAGGAAGAGCCTTTGACCGGGGGACTGTCCGCTGTCCGGTCCTGGATGCAAACCACTGGCGTTCTGGATGCCCACACGGCTCTGCAAAGGTAGGATGGACAGACCCCTTCCTTCTCCTTCTCCTTCTCCTTCTCCTTCTCCTTCTCCTTCTCCTTCTCCTTCTCCTTCTCCTTCTCCTTCTCCTTCTCCTTCTCCTTCTCCTTCTCCTTCTCCCCCAGCCGGTGAGGCAGAGGAGGGAGGGTGGGGACCTGCCATGGAGCTGGCCCATCTCCTCCATTCCCTCTCCCCTGCCTCAGTTTCCCTTCTGGTCTGGGCACCCACCGAGGGTTTGAATGCCTCCTTCTGCAGGAGGTGGAGAGCAAGGGGAGAAGATGGCATCTCCCTCCAAAAGGGAAAAGCAAGAACAAAATGCAAACCAAGGGCTGCCTTCTTCAGTTTTAGAAACTGGTTTGATTTGGATTAATGTTGAACGATGGTGGCTTGAGTGGGCGCAAAGGAACCGGGAGCTTTGGAGGAGGATGGCTGTGATGGTCAGCACCATCCCCCGGGCCATGGCACAGGCGTTTTGGTGAGGCGGTGGACCCTGGGTCAAAGCATCTAACTCAAGTGGCCCAGTGGGATGATGAAGAAGAGAGAAGCCCTCTCCATTTATCTATCCCTTTGTTGGTGCTCTTCAAGGACCATCCAGATTCCCCTGGAAGTCACTCTTTTCAGACCTGGCTTCTTCGGGCAGAACCAAAAGCCACTTGGGCTGGAACTGGCAGGGACCATCAGAGGACAGTTGTGTGAAGATTAGTCTGAGGCTGGTGTTACGTTTCTGGGACTTACGTGGCTGGAAAGCATTCCTTGAAAGTAACACTTCTGGATGGAAAAGCAAAACCCTGCTGAAAGAGTTAGTCTGATTTCTCATTTAGTAACACCCACTCCTGCGATTTTTCAACTTTCAAATTACCTTGTAAAGTTCTTTTTAAAAAAAAGGCATTCGTAGTTTTGAAAAATCCTATAGAATTAACTCTCTACCTTCCCTCTCCCGTTCTAAAACAGCAAAACAATCTCCCATCTTTCTCTTTGTTGCTGGATTTCTCCGCATCACAAATCCGCCTCCCTTTCTCTTTCTTTCTGTCTCTTACAATTATTTCTGTCAGTCAATAAACAAGGTTATGTGAATCATTTCTCCCAGGACTTGACGAGTATGGGAGTTTGTTCCTTTTGATTTAAATTGATTTGCTATTGATCGCAAATGTTCCCTGACCTTTGACATCCAATCTTGCTTGGCATGTAGTTCAGTTTGGTTAAACAAAGGAAATAAGAATTAGGTTTCATAGCTAATGAATTAGGTGAGTGGGACAGACAGAACCATGCTTCTCCCCTTCCCATTTTTTTCCAGGACCTGGTTCACCTAAGATTCCAACTGAATTGAATGTTGGCCTCTGCCAGTTCATAGACTTCAACCTCTCACTGCCAGCCTTCGCCATCTCTTTTAGTTTGAGGGTGGGATACCAGGCCCACGTCTCCTTGTGGTGGCACACAGTCTGAGGACTGCCCCGAGAAGGAATCTTGAGATGCAGTTTGTAAATTCACTAGTGCTCCCTCATTGTCCAACCATGCTAGAGCAAAGCATTGCCGCAGTTGATACAATTCCTCGAGCACTCGCGTTCCCCCACCACACAAATATTCCAAGTCTTTCGGCAGCCCTACAGCTCAATCTTTAGTTAAGCATATAAGGTAGTAGGTAATGGGAAAATCATATGCCTGAAATCTACGAAAGCTCAGCCAGGATGGACTCGGGGGCCTGATGCTGCGAGCGGTATTGCCCTGTCTTTCTGCATTTTCTGTGGACAGTCCACTCCAGAGCTGCTCTGTGCCCTCAGGAGGGGTGCAGAGCAAGAGGTGCCAGTTAAGCCCCAAAGGCTGTACAGTTCTGATGGTATCTGACCCTCAGCCATGATTAGCAGGGTTTTTGCCCACGGCTACCTAAGTCGATAGGTAGGTTCTCCTCTCTGTGCCCAACCTGTTTCTAGATGTTGGCTCAGCAATCTGACCCAGGGCCGGGCAGCTCCAGCTGAGTTCAGCAAAGGAATTATGTCGACCTGGCTTTGGGGCTACAGTGGGTCAAGTACTGGCTGAAAGAAAATGCATTTAGCAGTCACTGGATCCTGCAGTTAGCGAGTAGAGTTGGCCTAATGACAGGTGAAGAGAGTATTGGGAAAGACTAGAGGAAGGGGCCCCAAGCTAAGGAAATCTACGTCAAACCCGTGAGCGCCCTTGCCCTCTTTCTCTGGAGTCAATCATTCCAACATTTCACTTTTTCCAGTTTTTGCTCTGAATTGGACGATTCCAATTGTTAAATGAATTCTGCCTTTTCAGGGAGTAACTCTGGAAAAGGCAGTGGTTCATCGTTACAAGGATCCACATTTTTGGAATATTCCTCATTCTTGTTTGAACCATCTGGGCTGAATTCATTCAGAAAGAATCATTACTTGCTTGCTTTTTTTTTTTTTTTAATGTTGGCCCGGATAGAAATCTGTATCTATCTATACAAATCTTGGGCCAAGGAGAAGGAAAAGCACCTCCTTTTTCCATAAATTATATTCTTGCCTTTCTCTTTAATGCAACCTGAGCGAGCCATTTTTTAAAAATTCCACGCCATAATTTTTCTTCTAGAGTCGTCTAAGTGGACCAGAATAAGTCCAACTTTCATCCTCCCTTCTTTCCAGTTCAGACCTACATAATCTAACTGCTTCTTTTCTTTCCTTCAACCCACCTCTCCTTCAATTTCTGTGCCAGTATTTCTTCTCTCCCCCCCCCCCCAAGAGCGAGAGGAACAGGGCTTCAGTCGCAGGGTTAGGTTCACCAGCAAAGCCCACCTGGACTGGCAGAGCATGAGAGAAGATTCCACCAGAGTAAGAAATACATTGAACTTTCTTAGAGCCAAGGTAGGAAGGGCTAAACTCTGTTCCATCTTGTGGTGACCAAGCTGGGCATTTTATTTTATTTATTATTGGATTTGTATCCTGCCTTTCTGTTCGTCCAATAATCAAAGCGGCTTGCAAAGCAAAGAGCATGCCAAGAAACGACTAAAGCAGCATTCATACGATTGCAATCCAGATAAAAATCAGAGTTGAAAGAAAAAGCATTGGGGAAGAGATTTGTGGAAGTCCAGTTCTGGATAGCTGGGAAATGTCTCTCCTGGTGGGTTGAACTGCCTCCCTGTAATTTTTAACATCTGGTGATTCTGAATTCCAATTCGGGGGAAACTTAGCAAATCTGGCCTTGATGGAAAAAGTACATCCAGAGTTAACCCTTCATTTCTTTTAAGCTTTGCCTCTCGTTCCCCTTGCTCGGTCCGAAATGCCTTTGTGCAGCTCCCAGCAGCAGTTGACAGGGGGGCAGAGGAGATAAATAAAAATAAATAATAATTAATCAGCCACCGACACTCAGATCCAACCACAACAAACAAATTCAGTCGTGCAATTGCACATGTATTTGAATAAGCAGGTCTTACTCGTTTCAGGAGGTCTGCGTTCAGCAGTATAGGGCTGGAATTGTGTGGGGTTTTTAACTCAATGGGGAGAACAGCTTATTCATCTGAGCCAAGAATCACTTTGGGTTTGATGTTGAATTGGGAGCAGCGATCGCTCAGCCTCTCGCAGGCAGGTCTTGGACATTCACGCTTCTAGAGAAGGACTCCGATGTTTGTTAAGCTCGGACGTTCATTTATGCGAGAAAATAAGAGCTAACACTGTGCAGAGTTTGTATGGATTGGTCCTGAATAGACTTGAATCCCAGAAGCCTGGCTGAATTATGATCTAGGGTGGGTCAGCCACTTAGTGTGAACCCTTTGCAAGCATTTGCAAAATGGGTAGTAGTAGTAGTAGTAGTAGTGATAATAATAATAATAATAATCCCACAGTGGTGCAGAATTAGCTTTGTTTACAAAAAATAAAGGGAGAAATGAAGGTGCTGATTTTAGGATTAGGCGAGGCTGAGTTTCCCTGTGATCTTGGGCACTTGGTTGCACTAAGGGAGAAGGGAACAGATGTTGTTGGGGAAGGTGAGAAGCTGCTTTCAGATCACCTTCCATCCTCCGCCAGCCTGAATTCTGTAACCTTCGCCAGGAGCAAACATCTTCCCTGCTGATCTGTTGTGTTAAATTCTGGAAAAAAGAGAGAGGTGAAAGTTTCCGCGAGAGTAGGTTTTTAGGATTCGTGCAAAGCACGCGGCGTGCTTGCAGGATTCGCTTTTGAGTTTCCAAATTAACCATCTGTGGATAAAGGATCACTTATGGGGAGATGAAAAGAGAAACGGAAGAGAGATTGTCCTGATGGCAGTTCCCTGGCCCCCTGGGTTTTATTTCAAGGAGAGGTTCCCTTGCAAGAGAAATCTCTGGCCCGAATTCTGTGGTCCTTGGTACCAGTTTTCTACAGGTTTGGGGAGACTGGGCGAGACGTTGGAGAGAACGGTGGGAACGCTGTGATACTTAAGGATGAAATCAGCATTTGAATTCATGACCTACTGGTTAATCAGCCAGAATTTTGGTCCCATTAATAGAGACTTTGAGCAAAGCATTTCTCTCTCTCCCCCCAAGGTGCAGGCTGTTTCTCTGCATTGCTTTGTTGAGAAGTCTGCATGGATTTTCCAGTTGCAATTTTGGGGTTGGAGGAGCCGGTTCCTGCACTGCTGATTTCCGGGTGGGGTGGGCCAGGCCACCCTTGACTGCAGGTCAGATGTTTGGGCTGGTGCAAAATGTATCCACACTTACCGAAGTGTTCAAAGCACGTCGTGTTCGAACTAGTCACTGTTTTGCATCCTGTCCTAGTTCAAGATTAAGGAAGCTCCTTTAGAAAGCCTCCGGTTGGCGGGACCGTGCGTGCTTGAAAGAGCGTTTTCTCTTGCATGATCTTGGAGAGCAACAGGCGCCCCCGACCCTTCGCCGTCTCTGCAGCCAAGGCCGGGACCCCTGCGCCGAGCTACGTTCAGGCCACACCGTTCCACGGGTCATGTAAAGGTTTAGCAGGTGTATTTGCAGAAGTTGCTTAGTTTGGTTAGCCTCAATCTTGGTCAGTTCTTTTGGGTTAGCGTGTTGCGTAAACCCAGCACTTTGAGTCAGCTTACGGCTCTGATTGGGCGTACCCAGCACTGGGGCTGACGCCGTGACAAGGAGCAGGCGTTTGGGGCGAAGAGAGGCTGCGGGTTCTGGGCCAGGAGCTGAGTGCCCTCCCCACCCCTTCCTGGTGGAATGGCACTCCTGTCGATTGCTTTAGCCTTCTTTGCGTGCAAAATGAGGCGATCCACTTTTACAGGCATTCTGACCGGCTTTGGGTGGGTCTTATATCGCTCGGTAGGTCGCCCTGAGCAATGGCAAGCTCAGGAAACCAGACACTTTGCTTTTGCACTTGCACACGGGCTGCGGCACACTACTGGCTGCGCTGGTTGCTCCCCCTCCTCCCTTTCCAAAAGTCGTGACAAGCTGCTTGTCCACGGTCAAGGCCGGAGGACCAGGCGCTCGTGGGGGAGCTACGTTGGATCGTTGCCCCGGCGTTGAAAGGAAGAGGGGAAGTGTGTGCCGCGGCAGCCGAGAGTACGGAAGGAAGGACACTGTGAGGAAAGAGATGCTGACATCGGTCCTTGCCACGGGGCCCAGGGCAGATGTGTTGGAACTACAATTCCCAGAATTCCTAGCCAAGCTTAAATCCCGTTGGCTAGGAGTCCTGAAAGGTGGACTCTCAACCTACCTGTCGCACGTGAGGCTGTGGAAGAGTGGTGTCGTTATGCCTTGAAGCAGAAGGATGGCTCCCCTAAGCTTTTCCAGTCTAGCTAGAGAAGGAGCATTGCCTAAAATTGAAAGACCAGGACCAGGAGTGTCCACAGAATAGGGTCAAAAAAGTCAAGATGGCAGCTACAACGCTGCGATCAAAGGTCTGCATTGTTATGTGCATTGCACATTTTAAAAAAGGCAGAGGTTTGATCATACCTCCGTTGTGGTGGCCATCTTGACTTTTTTGACCCTACCCTGCAGGTACCCCTCCCTGGGACTTGTGGAATCCAGGGCCTTCTTCCTGTTGATCTGGCCCAAGAGCATCTTGCAGGTTCTGTTCAATCAAACTTGCGTGGTTTAACTCCCACGTCATGTGCATCTCCCTGGCTGTCTGCTGTTCGGTAAGGCACCTGCGCACAGAAAGCCTTTAATTGGTGAGTGCATGGAAGCAGTGACGGGAAATAGCACCAAGTGGATAAATTAGTCTCCCCGGCGGGCAGGTCCAAGTTGTATCCTCTCTTCTGCCAAGCGATGGAAGTGACGGAGTGCACCAGCTGGAGCAGGGCAGAGGAAGCAGCAGAAAGTCATCCCCTTATGTGGTGCCTTGTCCCCCCTCCAAAATCCAGCTGGTGAGTCAACAGGACCGTGGTTGCCCTCTGCAAAGCGAAATAGCTGTCTCAAGCAAGCAAGCCCAATCACGTGCAACAGAGGAGGGCAGAAAAATGGGCGCCATTGGCTAATCTGGGGGAAGGTGGGGTGGGGTGGGGCGGATGTCTGTGTAGGGTGAGGTTTAGGGAGATCTTTCCTGATGAGTAAAAAATGAAGTCCTCCAATTAATAATGATGGGTATTATTTGTCAGATAGGCGCTGCTTCCGTGGCTAGGGTCCTTCCTTCCTTCCTTCCTTCCTTCCTTCCTTCCTTCCTTCCTTCCTTCCTTCCTTCCTTCCTTCCTTCCTTCCTTCCTTCCTTCCTTCCTTCCTTCCCTCTCTCTCCTTCTTTTTCGCCTTTCCTTTATTAAAGGGGCGTCTTGCAACTCTTCCCTGTGAGTAAACCCCTTAAGCTGAACAAGCCTTTCCTCTGAGTAAAGATGCAGGAGGTTGCAAACTTCATGCCCCATTAGATCAACAATGGAAGAATGTCCCCATGCTTTTTTTTTTTTTTTTTTTAAAACAGAGTCACCATGATTGGGACTCTGGCGAAAAGGCCACGAAGCTTTTCCTTGCTTTGTTCCCGGGCTTGGAATTGCTCTTGGAGCAGGAGAGACTACCTGTGGTATTTCTGGGCTCCCAAAGAAGGCATTTTTAGGCAAATTCCCCCATCAAATGCCCCAGTTTTGGACCAAGCTGATCCCCAGCAAGGTGCTTCCTGTGCTTTTTCTCAACTGTACAAAGCGATGGGGCATTTGGCAGAATTTGCACCCCCGCGAGCATCAGGCGCGTTTTGGTGCCTTCAGGCCAATGCAGCCAAAAAAAACCTTGCGGGGCGGGGGGGGGGACAGACTGCAGTCTCACTGATCCTGGTGGAGCCGGGCCGACCCATTTCTCTATGCGTGCGGGTGCGCGTGTGATGCTCCTCGGCGCGGCTTCCTGGCGGTCCCGTGCACGGCCGAGCTGCCTTTCCTGTAACAGCCCAGCGCTGGTCTGCTTTGCTAGGAAATGCTCTGATTTCCTTGAATAATTAATGGAAGCCTCTCCAGCGTCAGGGACTGGAGAAGACCCGCATCTGCGGCGGCGGCGGCGGCGGCGGCGGCCTCCCCTCCTCCCTCATTCCTGAGGCCTTTGGGGAAATGAAGATGGAATTAAATGCAGGTGCGCCTCCCTGGCCAGGCGGGATGGAGAGAGCGTGAAGCTGGACTCGGGTTCCTCCTTCTTAACCCTTTCCTTCGTCAACCGGCCCCCCCCGCCCACCCCTGCCCAAGGCTGGGCCTGATGGTCAGGTGTGGCCAGGTCAAGGATCCAGGAGTGGGAATCTGGCCCATGTGGGGGGGGGGCAGGTTGGGAAAGAATCATGGAATTGTGGAATGAAAGGGGTCCATCGGGGTCATCTAGTCCAGCCCCCTCTGGGTGTGCAGGAGAAGCAATGGCTGCCTAGGCTAAGCGGGAAGCAGAGGGAGAACGCCCACTGTCTCTGCGCTTGGGGGCCGTGGGTCCCAGATAGCCCCTCCCCAGATTTCATCCCGTAGGAGCGTCTGGGGCAAGGTGGGGGGCTTCCCCATCTGATGCCCCCCTCTCCTGCAGTCGCCCACTCCTTCCCATTGTTGTGGGGGGGACAAAGCTACGGAGACTCTCTTTTTCTCTTCCCTCTGCTGTTTTCTCCCCTGCGCCGCCATGTCCTCCCCCCGCTGTTAAAATGATGGAGGAGCGTCCTCGTTTCTTTTAAGGATAACAGTTGGGGTGCAAATGCCCCCCCTGCCACTACTGGGGTCCTCGCCAGGTCCCATCCAGAACGAAAAGCTACCTCTGGCATCTGCCTGTGGGCAGACGTGTCCCTCAGGCTCCTAGAGGCCCCCTAGCCTTGAAATATAGGAAACCTTCACAGTAGCCCTGCAGAGCAGGCCAGGGGCCCACCATCGCCTAGTGGGGGCTGAGAGAGGGAGGGGGAGAGGGTGCGACCCTGAAAATCGCCGCCCTGCCACTCAGCTCCTGCCGTAGCTTATGATAGCTGGGAAAAGGCGGTTGCAAATCGAATACCATAGAAACAAATCACAAATCCGGGGGAAAAAGGCTTTAGTAGCCCTTGCGCCTCCCACCCAGGAAATGAGCTGATGTTAATCATTTGTGGGCTCCAGGAGCAGCGAGAGAAAGAAGCAGCTTTTGTAACACACCCTTTCCTGCTCTTCGGCGGATGAACCGGCACGTCCCAACCCAGCAGCGCTCCTTCCTTTCCCTTCTCTCGCGCTGACCATGTAACCAAACTCTGCAAATTTAAAAGCCGGGCAACCCGTGAAATTTAAGACAGTCCCGAGAACGCTCAGGACAGAGCATCGTCCAGCCCTTCGAACTGCCCTGTTGCAGTTTTTACTAGGATTGGAAAGTGATTAAATACAAAGCGATGCGGTTAACTTGCATATCATTAATGTGATTTTAATTAGAGGCTTAATGAAACAAAACCCATTTTACTTTTTTGCTCTGCTCCTGCCCCCGTGCGCTGGCTGAATGCGTCCCTTGGACAGAAAGAAATGGGGCCCTCCAAATGGGATCCAGGGCACATGCTGCCATCTTGCCTTTTTCGACCCCCCTCCCATTGGACCAGTGGGCTCCTTTCAAACTCCCGTGTTACCAGTCAATGAACTGGGCTAACTCGGGCATTTAAGGCCTTTTGAAAGCCACTCAAAGAAATCTGGGGGGAGGGGGCAATTCCATAAATGGGGATGAGCACCCAAAAGACCCCTAATAGCCATCACTACAATTGTGGCCTCGGAATTCAATATTAAGTATTTTTGCATGACGGGACGTTCAGGCTTCATTCTCCATTCGCCCGTCGGCTGTCTGGTGGGGTTTTAGGGATGACCCCATTGATGGACATTGGTAAAGTCTCCTTCAGAGTCAGTCGTGATTTCGGGGTGCTTCAGGGAGAGACTTTCCTGGCCACCACACAAAGGCGACTTGCCGTTGCCCTTTTGTGAGATGTTTTACAGCTTCCCAGTCTAGGCCCCGGTCCTGGGATCTCCTAGTGGTGTCCGTTCCAAAACTAACCAGGCCTGACTGTTCAGCTTCTGAGTCCAGACAAGGCCAGTCTGCTTTGGAGAACAGATAGGGCTTTTACCTGCGACCAAACCCGGAATTTGATCCAATGTTGCTTTCCCATTTTTATCTCTCTTGTATGGAAGGAATAATGCTGCAAGATATTCCTACTTCTACAAATTCCCCAAAGAGTGAGTGCTGGATTATTTATTAGAAAATCAGCAATTCTTGGTCATACATCATTATTCTCTCTCTCTCTCTCTCTCTCTCTCTCTCTCTCTCTCTGTAGGGAGACTAGATATAGATATAGATACAGGGAGTCCCCAGTTTAAGAATGAGTTCCATTCCCAAGGTCTGTCCTTAAGTCAAGTTTGTATGTATGAATGTACGTATGTATGAATTTGTACATAACCCAGAACAGTGTTATTGTATAATACCGTATAAGTAGTATTGTGTAATTAACTCGAACCATTGTGTATTTAACTTGAATTTTGCTACCAGAGGCTGTGTTCTTAACTCTGGGTCATCCGTAAACCAGGCGTTCTTACCCTGGGACTCGATACTCATTCCAGGCTTCCTGGAGTTGCAGCTGAGACTGAGGTGGTCTCTTAGTTTGATTAAGCCAATAAATAAATGAAATGAATGCCAGGTGCATCACTCTTTGCGCTTGCTTTCTCTGAAAGAGACAATTGCAGGGACTTGAGGTTTATTTGCAAGTCCTCCATCTCTCTCTCTCTCTCTTTCTGCTTTCTGCTGCTGCTGACTTTTTCAAAAGATGATATTGGAGATTGCCATAAAGCCAGCAGCACAACAACACTTAAATTGTGAGCCTCGTGCTAAAACGGGGATCAGGTTTCTTGCATTCTGTCACCTGCCTGTCCCCTGCGAGTTGCAGGCAGATTTCCCTGCTGAGGTTTTTCATTCTGCTTCTCAACCCCGCCCCGCCTCGCCTCGCCCCGCTTAGATATCTTGCTTCTGTTTGTGCCTCCTCCTCGGGGAGACCAAGGCAGACCACATTTATTCGGATCGTGCCTTTGCCATACTTGAGATCTGTTTGTATTTACAGGGCGACCCTTCGCCTAGCTCTTCAAACGCATAGCAGGTTGGACTCTTCGGTTTTAAGAGATATGCATAGCATGTTGAACTCGATGGGGTTTTCTCCCAGGTTAATGGCTGTAGCATTGCACTTCCCAGATTAAAATGTCTCAGGACTGTAACAGGTACACTGGGGTGGTCCCACGGCGTTTCTGCAACTGGCTGGAATTAAATTGGACCGCACTGAATTCAACCTGGCTTCAGTTTTCCCTAATATGAGATCTCTTGCCTGTGCCATCCCCTGCCAGTTCTATCATCCCCTGCCAGCCTAATGACTGGGAACGATGGGACTTGTAGTCAGGCATACCTGGAGAAGGCTGAGTTGGGGGCTGAGTTGTGCCCCCTTTCTTAGCGTCCTCCACAATAACTTCTCACAAGTACGTCTGGTGCAGCAAAAGGCTGTTCTAATGTTAGTAAAACAGCTTCTTGTCTGCAAGCTGTTTTTTCCTGATGAGAATAAGTGGAGGCGGTGAGGAACGAATAAAGTTTATTTTCATGCAGAGGAGCGTCCTTGTATTTCTGCTTGTTTTAAGAGGAAATGGGCACTAAGTCTTCTCCCTTAAGAGAACAAACACGGGCGCTGGAACAGCTTGCAAAAGCTGTTCCTGGGAAAATTGAGAAGTGATTCATCCCTGATCCTCCAGCTGTGAACAGCCAGGAGAAATAAAACCATTTGGACCAGAAAACAGGAATGATTTACTTAAAGGCACAAAACCCTCTTGTTACACTTCTCCTTTTGGGATAGGCTGGTGCAGCAATTGCGTTTCATGGAGAAGGAACCACCTTTTCTCATATCTGGAAGGCGGTATCAAAACACTGAACAGCAGAAATGTGCAAAATCTGGATCCAAAACAGTCAATGGGGCTTCAATTGGCACCTTTATTTATTTATATTTCAAATTTAGATACCACCCATCCCACAAAATAGTGGCTCTGGGCGGTTCACAAGAAAACAGCAATAAATATTAATTAAAATACAATAAATACAATAGAATAAATAGAATAAATAGATACCTTTGCGGTATCTGTGGACTCCTTCTGAAGGGATGTGCGGCTTTTCCCGAAATTGCACAGCGGTTGGGCCGGTGAGAAAAAGATAAATTTGCGTTGTGAGGTTAAGCAACAGTAGGGCGGCAATGCGGACAGATACGGCGAGGGTGCCCACGCCAGATCCAAGCGCCACCCCCCTCTCCTGAACAGCAACAGCAAGAAAGGATCGCCAGATCTTCATGTCTCATGCTAATTCCGGGCTAGGAGACTGGGGCTACGAATACTGGCTAGGAGCGAAGAGCCCAGGTTTTCTGCGCTTCTTGGTTGTCCTCCAGCGGTGATTCCGGTTTTGCACCCCAGGTCTGGTAGTTCATTCTTTTGCTGGGTTTGCTCATAGCAGTGAAACGATGGTGTGTTTGGTCGGCCTTTGCTTGAGAGGGTTGTCTGAGTCTGTCCATTGTGGACAGGTGTGGTTAAAAATCCTGGCTTGGTATTGGGTGTGAATGAGGCTCTAATGCGCGACTGTCCTTGACTTCTAGCCCTGCGGTCCTGCGTCTTGCCGTGAGCTGCTCTTCTCAGACCCCTCTTGAGAGGCCTTAGTCCAATATTCCTCAACCTTAGCAATTTTAAGATGTGCGGACCTCAACTCCCAGGATTCCCTGGGGAATCCTGGGAGTTGAGGTCCGCACATCTTAAAATTGCCAAGGGAGAGAAACACTGCCTTAGTCCTACTGTACTGGAGCTTGGGGTTTTGCCGAACGTGCTCAGATGAGGCTACCAAAATCTTGTTCATCCTCCGGAGCGCTGTCCCCGGGTGTACGTGCATGCGGGTGGGTGGGTGGGTGGGTCAGCCCTTAGATAGGGTGGTCAGCATTTCATGACTTCTTTGATGCATCTTCTGTTCATCTTCTTCGTTTTATTTATTCGTTTGGAAAACACATAGGGCTCCTATGCAGCAGACAAACTCTGGGTGCATAACGATCGCCAACAAAGTCAATGTCACCCAACCTCTATAAGCCAGAAAGAAAACAGAATTAAGATTGAACGTCATGCCGTCACTAAGGCAAACTATAGCTGTGTGGGGCTCTACTAACATCCTGGCCCAGCGCCTGAGGGAACAGCCAGGTCTTCTCAGCCTTCCAGACCACCAACAGGTTGGGGCCTTCCAGATCTTGGGGGGAGGCTGTTTCACAGGGGAGGCCAGCGTCTCTCTGTCTCCGCCCCTTGGAAATGTGTGGACTTCAACTCCCAGAATTCCCCAGCCAGCATGGGTGGATTTCAGCTCCCAGAATTCCCCAGCCTGCATACTAAAGCTGCTGAGATTGAAACACATTGGGGTAGGGGCTGCCACACAGCTTTCCGTGCATTACGTAGGTGGCCTTACAAATCCGGCAAATAAATACATCCATAAATAAAATGAGATCGGCTGCGGTGTTTTAGCATCCGGTTTTGCAGCATTTCAGCAATCTTGGGTCAAATCTGAGGGGAGAATGCTGGAATCTAGTCCGATTTTTTAGCTGTGCCAGGGGTGGCCTCCATGGGAAATAAATCTCCCGTAGCTTGCCGAGTTTCCTGCTCTACCCAACCCTACTTTTGAAAATGATTCTTTGAAATAAAAGTATTAAGGATGGGATCGTGCAAAGGAAAGAACCGTCTTCAGCATCGTTGCCAAAGATGGTAAAGACTGGTTCCTTGGCAGCCATGCTTTCGCCCCACAGCTGGTAGAAAAACATCCTCCCTGCCCACCGAGGTGGCCATTTTATGAATAGAGAAGTCTTCCGGGGCAGCCATTTTGTGTGGGTGCCCACTGCAGGCTCGCCACGTTCACAATATCCCCCAGCTTCTACCTGAATTCTTGCCTTCCCCTGCCTGGGGTGCCGAAAATTTATCATTGGCACGCAAAGCAGGTTCCGTATCAACACATGTGGTCCTTGTGAAAGATACAGCAATTACACCGAGCGGGGATTCTTCTCTTTGCCTGGGATTTTCGAGGCGAGAGGACCCTTGAGGGCATCAAGACTACCCCCTGCTTCATGCAAGAATCCAAATTAAATATAGCCTCCACTGGAAGATATTCTCGATTCCGCTCTCCAGCTGCTTTTCTTGTTAGGGATTTTTTCCCCTAACGTTTCATCAGGATCAGCCTTCCTGCAACTTAAATCTATTATTCCATATCTGCAATCTGGAACAATAGCGAAGAGGTCTACCCCTTCTACCATGTGATGTCGTCAGAGATGTTGGAAGAGGGCTATCATGTCCCCTCTTGGTCATATTTTTCCAAAATGCTCCTTCCACCTCCCTTCTTAGCCCTTCGTTTCTAATCCTTGATTATCTGCCCTTCTCTGCACCTCTTCCAATTCCTCTGAATCCTTCTTAAAAGCTGATGCCCAGAATTGGACACACAACTCCAAGGGACATCCGACCGTGGTATGCCAAAGAATTGATTTATGGCGGATGTTGCTCCTGGTCACCTAAGGAAATTCAGACTTCTGCTTCTCCAGATCAGGAACTGGGGCATTTTAAAATAATTAGCGTCGGTAGAAAAACCACTTTCTAAAATGCATTTATTTGCTCATGTCCATTTATGACCTTGTTCTGAAATCATTTAAAAAATCAGAGGGAAGGAAAACTCGTGCCACGTTATTTCAGGTAGATTTGTAAACGTCGGCGTTCCAGACCATCAATGCAAGTTCAGGCAGACAAAAATCTGGCATGTGAAATGAGGCTGATTTCATATATCAGCTGTAATTGGAGATCCCAGGTGCCTTTAATTCAAGAGGAGAGATGGAGAGTTAGCTTTTGACACGTGGGAGTCCACCCTTTTCCATTTTCTGTCCTGTTCGGATTCCACTTTGGCACAGAGGCGGTCTGTATCAGACCCAGCGTGTCAAACGCGCTGCTGGTCCACTTCATTCATTACCTTCTGAAACTTTTCTGTGCAACGTTAAGCAAACATTTCAGGGGGTCAAATGGCATGCAAGCATATCTTAGATAAAGTCAGCTCCGAGGCTGCTTCCCCCACCCCTCCCCAAAAACGAGATGGGCTGACCTGTCATGTTGAGCCATGATGCAATTTGTTTGCTTTGGCTTATCATCAACCAGGCCCCCGTCCAACATTCGGCAGATTACGTGCGAGCCAAGATGATGGCTTGGAGGGATCAGATGAACTTGGTCAAGTTTTTCGTCCAGTTGCAGAGTGTGGGGCTTAAGCGAGTAACAGCTAACTTCAGGGAGTAAAGTTTCCACTCTTTGTTTAAATTCAGCCCAATGTTTGTAGATAAAAATACAGGGAACGTTCATTTCTGCACTGCAAAGCATCTTATGCCTGGGGTGGAAGGGCGGAACGTTTTTGGGTGGACCAGGCCGATAGCTTCCTTGTCACTGCGTGGTCCTGTGGTCACTGCGAACGGGCGCGCTTCACTTCGGCGGGGGCATCGGTTGCATGAACGTCCAAGGAGGGGCTCGCTTTGGGGTGCAGGACGGTCTCCAGCTGTCAGCGCTGCTCTTCCTCAGCAGCTCTCTATTACAAGGGCTTCGACCAAAGACCATCTCGAGGAACTGGGCCAGCCCTTCCTTCCGACTTATGTGGGAGTTGCCCCATTCGAAATTTCGAAAGAGGGAATAGCCTGGAAAATCAGGGCACCACGCACTCTGCAGTTTATTATTACCGTCGTCCCTTCCTCCAACACATCCCTCAGTCTTTAGAAGGAGTATTTTCTGATGTTTCGGGTTCTAACCGAGATATCACCATCATCATCATCATCATCATCACCATCAGCATCTCCCCCCCATTCTGCCCAACCCAGAAGGCATTCTGTCAGTCAAAGTCTACAGGAGTAGATCCTGCAGAACAGATAGGAGATTAGAAACTGGAGCAGCGTCTGCCCCTGGGAACAGCCTTCTCCTAAGGTCAGAGCAAGACATGCATTCAAATAATGAGAGCCAAGCTGTGCAGAAGGTGACTCTACGTTTTGGCTCCTAGTCAATCCCCAGCATATCCACCAAGGAGCTCCCAAGGGCTGCAGTGGCGCTCGCCATGGCGGGAGCGGCCTTCCCCTAAGGGCAAGCCAACGAATGCAGCCAAGGAAGGCATCTTCAGGGGTCCCCATCGCCCCCAGAGGCTTCATTGCTGGGGTGTGGCCAGCAGGGGCATTGTGGGAAAACAGTGCCTGCGCAACTTATTCAGCGAATTTTGGACTCCCTATGCCAGTGTTGTCCAAAGTTGGCCACATGCTGGCTGGGGAATTCTGGGAGTTGAAGTCCACTCATCTTAAAGTGGCCAACTTTGGACAACACTGCCCTATGCTGTTCCAGTCCTAAAGGGTTACCGTGTTGGATCCCTAGATCCTGCATCCTGTCACTTAGAACAAATCCAAAAGGCAGAATCTACAGGTTCAAGGGATCCAAGATCATGGTCCCTTGGGTTCGAATCCCCCAGTCCCCTTTGAAACCCCCAAAGAGGGACTTGAAAAGGGTTCAGTTTGGCAGAGTAGTCAAGTCCTTGGGAGAACCCAGGTTCAGAATAAACTAAAAAAGCAAATCGTTGCTGATTGATGTTTCTTTTCCCAGGCCCTGTGAACACACAGCCAGTGGCTAGGTAGCTCCCGTCTGTTCAGGAGTGTCTGCAGGGTGTGGTCAAAAAAGTCAAGATGGCGACCCCAAGGAAGCAGTCAAAGCTCTGCTTGTTCTTTATGTGCTTCGACCCACATAGAAAACAGGCAGAGATTCCATCGCACCATCATAGCCACCATCTTGACTTTTTTGACCACACCCTGCAGATACCCCTGCCTTCCTTCCCACCAGCCTGGTGCAAAAAGTCTCAACCTGGGTCTTAAAAAAGAAGCAGAAAATTATCCCCACCCCCACTTCACCATTTTTCCCCGCTGCTCCCTCTTCCTCTCCCCAGGATCCATGTTTCTTAGCTAAACAGACGCATGGAGAAAACAGCGGATGGAAAAGTCATTTGCTTAGGAAATTGTGCTGCGGGAGAAGGAGTTTGCCTTACTTTTGTGTGTGGGTTGAAGGCTGGGAAGAACATTCGGTTTGCATTTTTAAAGAGAAAGAACTTCCTCTCCGTTTTCTCTTATTATTCCTGCCTTTCTGGATTGAAAGACCAAGCCGGCTCCTCCTGGCCCAGCAAGGGTGTAGAAAGAGAAGGAAAACAGCCGTCCAAACCGATCAGCGGGGAGGGAACCTCCACCAACTTTTATTTTATTTTATTTTATTTTTTTAGCAATCTGTTATTTAAAACTGTCCAAGAAGTGTTCTTGGGAACCCCAAATGCAAAACTTCATGGAATTGCTTATCTAGAAGTTTGGGCGGTTTCAGAAAAAATGTCATGGAAAGGAGCTTTATGTTCATATCACCACTCGCGCACTCGTGGAGAATAATGCATAAAAATGAGGGCCAGTTAAAGAATTCCGAGTTGATTAATCATCTGCCTTTTAACTGATTGACTTAATTTGAATACATTTTCATCCTGCCTCTACCTCTGTGGCTTGCCTTTGACCAAAAAGACAACGATGTTAGCTTTGGCAAGCTCGTGGTGTTTTGGCAAGCTTTGGGGCAGGAAATCCTGGTGATTCTTGATGGCTACAACTCCAAGCCGCTGCTGTTTGTAGAAGGCGAAGGCGTTTCGGTGTTGTCGTGCCCCGTTGTGATTTCAGGACAGAAGCAGGGTCTTCGTGCCGAGCCCCCTCCCACAGTGCCTCGATTCCTCTGGGCGAACGTGGCCGAGCTCTTCTTGGAAGATTCTTCGCTGTTCAACCGACTCTCCCCAATATGGGAGAGTATGGCCGGTATCTGCTGGGCATTGTTGAGCTTCAGGGTTTAGTGACTGTGGCTTAAACAACCACAGGCACGGTGGTCCATGTAGCCTCTGAAGATGCCAGCCACAGTTGCCAGTGAAACATCAGGACCACCTCTGTTGTCTAGACCACAGTCACTAAACCCTGAAGCTCCACACGGTCTCTCCTCACTCTTGAAATGTTGTGGGGAGATGATCCAAACGGTGTCTTCATCCTCCACCTGTAAGTCTCCTTGGTTTTGCTCCACATGTCCCCATCTTTCCCCAGGAATAGCCATGCAGTGTTTCACCTGCATCCTTTGAAACTCCTGATCTTTAAGCTGGTGTCCTCCACGCCCAACCAGGGTCAGCAGTGGGCCCCAGTTGGGCACAGACTGCCCTAGCATGTCCTCTGCCTTCTCAGGAGATCAACTCAGCTCCCCGTTAAACTGAACTAGGGTTATATTGCTGTGCAGAGACCACAGTTCCCATCCTTTGTTACAGCCATGGACCGGAACGGCTTTGCTTGGGAAAGGTGGAACTGCTTATGGTGGTGGTGCTGCTTTTAAACTAACTGGCTATTTTGTTTTGATCACCTATAGAACCGTGACATTGTTTAAACCATTGTTAAAACCAGCCTTTTTCCCTGTTCAAGTTAGCACACCTTTGGGGGTAGAATTTGCTGCCCCAAGATGGAATTTAATTCTGGGCTGATGAGCTTTGGGGAAGCAGAATTGAATTTAGGGGTGCCTCGTATGAGCTATTTGGACTGGGAAGACAACATGGCAGGAAATGCTGACATCCTTACTTTAGCTGTAGTTCACAGTCTCCAGAGGAAGGAAGGAAGGAAGGAAGGAAGGAAGGAAGGAAGGAAGGAAGGAAGGAAGGAAGGAAGGAAGGAAGGAAGGAAGGCAGGCAGGCAGGCAGGCAGGCAGGCAGGCAGGCAGGCAGGCAGGCAGGCGATAGACATCAGATCCTGTTTTCTATCTAGTCTTGTTCTAGATTACTTTTGTAAGGCACTTGGACAGGATTGATGGAAAAATCCTGGGAAGCCTTTCCCTTAATTCTCTTTCCCCAGAACAGCCAGTCCTGCAAAAGGCAGAGCGATTTCCTACCAGAAGTCTGAATTCCTTCCTTGCAGAATGCTTTGGGAATCAGATGCTGCAGCTCTACGGCAGCAGATCGCCCACCACAATCTTAGGAAGCGCCTTTTCTTTAGGGGGAAAATGACGTTGCTCCCAGGGGTCTCTTAGACGAACTGACGGTCCTGCGTGGCTGGAGACAACGCTAGAGTGGGGGACCCTCCACGGAAATTGAAAGGCAGCCTGGCCAGTCAGAGAGAGGAGGGCAGCGCCCCCAAAGCAGCTGATGAAGGAGGTGGGCAGGTCACCTGGTTGCAGCCTTTCCTGCTGGAGTGAGACGCCCGGATTTCTCTTTAAATCATTTCCAAACCTGCATCCGCACCTCTAGACCAGGACATGCAAAGCTTAATGCAAACCTTTACAATTTTTTTTTTTTAATTGTTATCTTAGATGAGGCTGAAGTGGTTACACTGGAAGGAGAAAATTGTTATTGAAAATGTGATTAGATAGATTGGTGTTTCTCAACCTTGGCAACTTTAAGAGGGGTGGACTTCAACTCCCAGAATTCCCCAGCCAGCCAGGCTGGCTGGGGAATTCTGGGAGTTGAAGTCCACCCCTCTTAAAGTTGTCAAGGTTGAGAAACGTTGAGAGAGAGAGAGAGAGAGAGTAGATAGATAGATAGATAGATAGATAGATAGATAGATAGATAGATAGATAGATAGATAGATAGATAGATAGATAGAAAAAGATGAGAGAGAGAGAGAAATCGTTTTATGTGCATGCATACACTTAGTCTGCAAATCTTGCAATTCTGGCTGTCTGAAAGTTTGCAAGCAATGACACCCTGAGCACTGGGCTATTTATTTATTTTAGACAATGTATGTGGCCGCCCATCTTAAACAAACAACTCTGGGTGGCTAACAAGCCATCCATAAAGACCCTACGCATTAAAAAAAAGGCGATATAAAGAGTGCAAAAGGCCATTAAGCCCCCGTGCAGATGTCTAGGCTCCTCGAGAGGGTCTTCCAGCTCCCCTTTGATCCTGCCTGCTCTGAGTCAGGGCCGTCAGAGCAAGGAGACCCAGTGGACTCCAGTCCCCCAGCATTTCGCCACAGCGGGTTGCAGCACTTTGCTGACGGGACTCCCAGGAGAGAAGATGCTCTCTAGCCTGTTACTCTGAGCAAGGGGAAAAGCCCAGCCCCGAGAACCCAAACAGGGCCGCCCATACCCATTAGAGAGTTTGGGGATAACGCTGAGAAGGGAAAAGGTGGGCGAAGGAAAAGCTTGCTTGTCTCAGGCCAAGACTCAGAACAACCGACCCATAATCCTGCTGGCTGGGGAATTCTGGGAGTTGAAGTCCGCACATCTTCAAGCGGCCAAGGTTGAGAAACACCGGCCTAAAGTCTCAATAAATAGAGTTCCAGTCAAAATGTAGAGTCAGTTTTCTGATCTGGTCTACCTTGAAGAGTTGACTTCCAGGCCAGAAGGCACCTAACTGGATGTATCGGTGAGCCTGCCTCAAAAGTGGGCTTCTAACCCCCGAACAGGTTGTGGGGAGCAGACAGTCAGCTTCAAATTGAATGCTGGGCAAGATTTTCTTCCTAGGAAAAGAACCGGATGACGCGAGTCATGCCAGTTAAACACAGGGACTGAAATGCTTTTGCGACGCTGGTAGAAGCTCAGCTTGGCTCTTCCACAGGGAGAGGACCAACTTGCGCGATGGAGGCCTCCTGGGGTGCTCAACCAGTTTGGGGAGAATATTTTCCCACGCATCCTGCAAAGAGGTCTCCTTCTTATCTGTGCATTTATGCCCTTGCGGCCCTTGTATCTCGCCATTTTTCCTCTCTGTGAGATGGGTTGGACTGAGAGAAGAGGACGCAAAGGCGTCCAGGAAGATTGAAAGATGCCACGCAAGGTCCTTAGATCAGCAGATTACTTAGATGTGTTTCCAAAGATGCATCTGGTTGGAAAAGTTGCATCTAACCCAGTGTTCCCTTGCTGGCTGGGGAATTCTGGGAGTTGAAGTCCACCCATCTTAAAGTTCCCGAGGTTGAGAAACACTGATATAGAAGAATGTCAATGCTTGAAAGAATACAGCAACCTTTTTATATACTCTCTTATTTACATACACTTGCACGCTGACTCATACGACACTAAGTGGCTTCCAATATATAAAACTTCTTAAAGAAATCCATCAAATTGCAGCAAACAGTTCAAAACCGTTCGTAAAAACTGCTGCTACCATTCAGCAAGACCTCCACCAGCCCTCGGCCCCTCTTGCTTCGAGGATGCACGTCGTGGAAATGCAGTCAGTTCCCCTCTTAATCTCTTGGGCTGTCTGGAGATTTCCAGCCATGAATTTTCCTGACGGGTGGAAAGCAAGCTCCCCGTTTTGGAACATTTTGGAGTCCAGGATGAATAAGATAGGATGAATAAGATCGCCGTTGCTCAGCAGCCGGTGGCTTAGCGGCTTATTAGCTTTAGAAGACCCAAGCCCACACACACCGTCCTTTAAGCAAATCAGATGATTCCTTTCTCCAGACACAATTGAGGGTTAGGCTTTGGGGGGGGCGGGTTTGCACCCCACTCCAGTTGATTTGAAAAGTGACCTCAGATCACTTTCTCTGAGTCCCTTCAATTGCAATGGGGGGGGGGTGGAGAGTTATAATTTGGGGCTTCCAAGCAAAACAGCAACCTTTCAGCTAGACTGGCTAGACAGGTGTCACCATGCTGGCTGGGGAATTCTGGGAGTTGAAGTCCACCCATCTTAAACTCGCCAAGGTTGAGAAACACTAGTGAGTTCAAGAGAGTACAGCACATAATTTTTAATTCTGGTATTTCTATCCACATCCCTTTTTAAGCACCCTGATGAAACAACTGGCTGTTTTCTCACATCGGTTGCCAAATTCCTCCTTTTGGGGGCTTGTCTGCACAATGCATTGAATTAGACATTAACCAAATACAGCAGGACGGCAGAACTCGGTCCGCTGAGGTGGGAGTATTAGCGCGGCTCCGCGTGGATGCAGTCAACCATGTTGTCAAAAGCCAACAGGAAGGGCTGGGATCTGAGAATCTCTGTGAAGACCCTTGACTTGCAATAGGACAGAAAAGCGTGTTTTCATTTGCTGTGTGGAACGTTCAGGGTTTTTTGGAGCGTGGCATGTGGGCAAGGACCGCAGCTAAACTTTGGGGTCTTGGCGGCCATGAGCTTCTGACCTCTTTGGACGGCAAGGATTGCAGTCTTTGGGAGTTGGCAAACACTCTGTATTTTCTCCTGACATTTCAGACACCTCCCCTGGTGTCATGTCCCCAAATTCCTATCTGCCATTGATGCTGCACCTCCATTTGTTGCTGTTGTTGTTACGGTGGGTTGCACGGTCCGCCAGATGTTTAGACCGGGTTTGACATTTTCATCCACCTCTCGAGGCTTTCCCAAGGACCTGGGATAGGCAGATGTGGTCGTCTGAGGGGGTTAAAGGTATTGTCGCAGGATATACAATCAAAATGCGTGCAAAAGGTACAGAAATGAAACCGCACTTTGGGGAAATGCCTAAAAAACACTTTCGGCCATCCTGCATCCTTCATCGTTCTGCAGGATCCCTTCTCCCTCATATTCTGTCCCTTGCACCCCAAAGCAATAGCCTTCATCTAAATCAGTGCTTCTCAACCTTGGCCGCTTGAAGACGGGTGGACTTCAACTCCTAGGATTCCCCAGCCAGCTGGCTGGGGGATTCTGGGAGTTGAAGTCCACCCGTCTTCAAGCGGCCAAGGTTGAGAGGCATTGATCTAGATCTTGAGGAGCAAGGCAGCCCAATTACGTGCTTGCATTTACAGCAGGAGTGAAGAATCTTCTCTTACAGCCCCATCATGGGGGAGTCTTCCAGAGCCCCCGTTCAGCTTGGCTTGGGACTCCTAATTCATTTTTCTTCCAAAAAGCGCAAGGGGACTCTTGCACCCACCTCTTCTTGCCAGCCTCCTCTGAAGCAAGTAGAGCCACCCGTTGCCAGTTCAGGCATGACTTTCCCCTAGATTTTGCACGGCTTATTCCCTGTATAAGATTACATCCCCTTACAGAGAATTAAACCATAAATTTGCCGCAGGAATCGTGCAGCAGATTCTTACAATACCCTCTACCCATCCCCTCCTTTTTTCCTAGCCAATTCAAAACTTTTTCCAGAAGCACTTCTTTGCCCCTGTCAGATATTGGGATCAATGACGGTTTGCCCAGAGTGGTCTTATATTTGTCTATTTTGATGCGTCCAGTTGAGCTCAGGGATTTTTATTTTCAAGGGACAAGGCAGTCGGTTTGTACCCTTCTTAAACAGAATTAAGCAATGCAAGCCGAATTCTGAACACTTGTTCAGAAGCTGCAGCATTTACGATCTTACCTGCTGGAAAAGATGACACATTTTGCTTCACTTCCATCGCCTCCCCTTCGTGGCCATGGACTTATGATATGCAAAGTGCCAGAAAACATATATAATTTATGTCACTTGTGGTATGTGTCTGTCCTAGATTCCCTCTCAGATCTCTCTGCTGTGCTCTTAACCATGGTTCATGCAAATATTAAAGTTCTGGCTTAAGCCAATAACAAACATCTGGTTCAAGCCAATAATAAAGTTCTGAGGTCCAGGTTGGCAGTAAAGAGCCCTAAACAGCAGATAGCCAACTTCATTCAATTGGCTACGGCTGTAAATTACCATTTTTCCTGTTACTAGATTGCTATTGTCCTTAGTTGGCTGCAAAACCACGAGGGTTCCTGCAGTGGAAGATGATAAACCCTCCCTTGATTAATGGGCATCAAATGAACCGAGGCTAGCAAACAAAAGCACCAGACACAACAAAACAATTTGAAGCAGGTCGGAGAAAGCTTGTGGGCAATTTGGGAGCTGGGATTTTTGAGCTTGGCTGCAGAGTTGTACAGGCAGTCCTCGCTTAATGACCACAATAGGGACTGGAAAATTGGTTGTTAACCAGGGCAGTTGTTAAGTAAATTGGACCCGATTTTATGATCTTTCTTGCGGCAGTCATTAAGCAAATCACACGGTTATTAAGCAGATCATGCGGTTCCCCATTGATCTTGCTTGCTGGAAGCCAGCTGAAAAGGTCGCAAATGGCTATCATGTGACCCAGGGATGTGGCAACCGTCATAAGTGTGAGCTGGTTACCAACCATCTAGATTGCGATCACATGACCGCAGGGTGCTGGGACAATCATAACTTCGGGCACTGGTCTTAAGTCACTTTTTTTTGGCACCATTGTAACTTTGAACAGTCACTAAATGAATGGTTGTTAAGTGAGGGCTACCTGTACCTTGAATAATGTGGCCACAGGCCTGGGAATTTGTGACCATCAATAGGCAAGTCAGTTGGACTTGCATTTGATCTCTGAAGAATGCAAGCTCCGCTCTTGGTAAATGATTTTGTGTTGCAATGTTCGGATTTTAAGACTTTTATGTGCCGGAGGATCATGGCGTCAACTTTTGTGGAAGTTGGGCAGGTTAAAATTAAGTCCTTCCAGGATAACTACCAGGTGCCAGTTGGTTTGGGGACCAATCCAGACAGCTGTTTCTTACATCTGGGTCTCCCTCGGATTCCCTTTTGTCTCCTAACGTTTCTCCTTCCTCGAAAGTCTGCTTTCATCCAGGTTTCATGATTTTAGACAACCTTTTACTTTGGGGACTTATCCATGGTAGCCCCCAAGGTAGGGAATTTCCTCCCTCAAAGAGCCTCATCTTTCTCCTCTTCCCTCCAAAATAAGGTGGGAATAAAATATCTCTTTCCTTCACATTTTGAAAACTGACTGATTAGTCTTGTGTTCAGATTGCTGACTCAGCTCTCCTATTTATAGTTCTCCGGATTAATGTTTTTGATTTATTGATGTGCAAATTTGAGACCTTATTTAAGGCTTTCCAGTGGCCCACTGATTTTGCATGGATAGGTTTTGCAGAGCAGCCTTGACCGTAATTCCCTAAATCAGTGTTTCTCAACCTTGGCCACTTGAAAACGTGTGGACTTCAACTCCCAGAATTCCCCAGCCAGTCATGCTGGCTGGAGAATTCTGGGAGTTGAAGTCCACACGTCTTTAAGTGGCCAAGGTTGAGAAGCACTGCCCTAAATAAATAAAATCGATGCAATACATTTCCTGTATACCTGATGCACAGGCTATTACCATCTCAGTCTGCCAAGTTCCAAAGTATCGGAAGGTCCTGCCTTTTCGTTTCTGTGCACGTCCAGATGCTAAAGCGTCGATTATAGTTCCCAGGAGTTTTAAACATTTGTCGGATGGGTAGTAACGAACGCAGTGACCATTTCCAGAGACGGCAGAGATTATTATATCATCAGAATGTCTCTCTGCTTTCTTTGTGGAAAATCCACAGTTCCAGCCTTGACAAATGCAAAGCCAGGCCTGAAAATATTACATGAAGCAGCACCTGGATAGAGAGCGTTATGAACTTGCAGCAGTCAGGCTACACAGGACCAATTGTTACATGTGGTGTGAATTTTACCCTCCGTTTTAAAGGAAGGCACATAGCTGTGCACCCAAAAGGATGCCACTGAGAGGAATGAAACCTGGTATATAGATAAGAACATTTGGGTTCTTCTGCAAGTGGCTAAAACTCTCAGAGGAACCCTCCTCCCCAAACAGAAAAAAGTAGCAATGGGGCAGCCATTGGCCAGCGTTCTTCCCATAATGCTCTTTAGATATTCTGGATTAAAATTCTCAAATTTCCAAGATGACCTCTTTGGAGGTGGAGACCATATCAAGTTGAGGAAGGCTGGACCTCAGGCTTTGGGATTTTGCCCTGTTGCCCTTTGTCTCCTGAGTATATCCTGGCTGTGTGAAGAAGAAGGTTGCACTCTGAATCCCTTTTGGTCTGAAGGTGACTTGCATTGCATTGATTAGAGGGTTGTCTCACATCTATGGATGCTGATAAAATGATGTTGAAGGAAGGGCTGTAGGCTTGTAGCATCTCAGGGTCTTCCGAAGTTTCACTTTTTGCTAGGGAGAAAAAGAACATCTTCCGCTGGGGAGCAGGGCAGTGGCCTGTGGGTCATCTTCTCCCATCTTCATCAGACATGGAAAAAACACTTTGTGCAGTCTTCCAACTTTCTGGGTACCTCCCTCAAACCACCATTGGCCCTACACAGCTCTTTCTCTGGTTCTTTCCCTTTCCCTCTTCCCGAAGGTTGAGCTTCAGTTGTTCCAGCAAGGGTACCTTGCGTGTGTGAATTGGCCCACAGAGCCTGGGAGCCGTAAAGAGGGGAGGGGGACCCCTTGGGGTTCTCTTCCTCCCAAAGAAGCTAACAACAAACTTTGGGGGCATGACAGTAAACCTGACTGCATGGTGCCGTTTTGTTTGTGTGAATACAGGACAGTCTTTCTCTAGCTGACCTTCTTTTTCTCCCAGGCTTAATTCACATTTTTCTAACTGCCACTTTCCTTCCCCAAGGTCATCTCTGCACTTCTCTACCCCTCCCCAGCCTTTTTGGTCCTTCTAAGGTCCACTTTACTAAATCCTACATGCTTTTGTAATGTGACAATTCCAGTGTGCATCACGTATACCTGGAAAGGCTGCACTACCCCATCAATTGCAGACATCTGACAAAGGGGTTTCGCTAAGGTGTGGGGCATGGGGGGACAATAGGGGGGTGGCAGCCTTCCCCTTGACCACTTCACTCCATTGCTAACCCCTGGATCCCATTTCACCTGTTAACTAGCAGTTAGCATCCCATGCAAATTTATTTTTAAAAACCAAAACAAAATGAAAACGCAAATTAAGAATTGGGTGGTCTCTGCCAAAGCAAGCTTGAAAGTGTGTGGTGCTCCCACAGTATTTTCTCTGAAAACTTGGTCTCCAAACCATATGACATGTGAAAATATTGCTTCCCCCAGCACAACACTCACTAATTTCCAAGGGTGCCAAAAGCAAAGGAAGCCCGTATTTTCAGAATGGCAGAGAAGCAGGCTATGCCAGTGTTTCTCAACCTGAACATCTGTAAGATGCATGGACTTCAGTTCCCAGAATTCCCCATCCAGGATGTGTGGACTTCAACCCCCAGAATTCCACACATCTTAAAGTTGCTGACAGTTGAGGAACACTGGTCTACACAGGCCAGTGTTGTCCAAACTTGGCCACTTTCAAGATGTGTGGACTTCAACTTAAAGTTGCTGACAGTTGAGGAACACTGGTTCTACATAGACCAGTGTTGTCTATGTAGCATGGCTGGCTGGGGAATTCTGGGAGTTGAAGTCCACTCATCTTAAAGTGGCCAAGTTTGGACAACACTGACATAGACGTTTCTTCTTGTGTGCCACTCAAGGGACAAAGGCCATTACATCTCTGTGTTTGATCTGGAAGCTGAGAGCTTGGAGGGGGCCTTGTTCCCCAGCTGGTGCCCAGCTCTCCAAAGTCAGCAGCCAGCACCCTCACAAGACACTGAAGCTCCTCCTGGACAGGCATCTTGCATGGCGCCCTCGTTTTGATGAGTGCTTTTGCTTTAAATGTGCCTGCTGCTGTTCAAAAATGATTGGATCAATCTTTGTGAAGTTGGCTGGTTGTGAAAAACTCAGGAGGGTCTGATCTGGTCAGGGCCTGGATGAGGAACCCCCAGGAGATGAATCCAGAGTCGTTCTGGAGTTGGGCACCATCAAATAAGACCAACCAACCAACCAACCAATCAGTCGATCGATCAATCAATCAATCAATCAATCAATCTCAGAGCTGTGGGCTAGAGCCGCAAGTCAAAACATTGTTCCACAAGAAGGGGAGGGCAAATCGCTTCCTTGCTGCTGCCAAGAAAACATCCTGGATGAGTCCCTGAAGACCCTGGGAGTCAGGTTTTACATGAGGAAGCCTTTAGCCTCCTCCAGGTTCGCTCACCAGAGAAGGAGGGGTGGCCTCTACTAGGGGCAGGGCCTTTTCTGGGGTGGCCCCATTGACGGGAAGCCCTCCCTAGAGAGGCTCGCCTGGTGCCCACCTGCGCTTCCTTTCAGCACCAGGCAAAGGCCTTTCTCTTTTCCCAGGCCTTTTCGTTGTACTTTAATTCATAGTGTTTTTGCTTGGGAATGACCACCCTGCAGCTGCCTCGTTTGGGTGGGTGGTGTCTTTATTTCTTTGCATTTTATTTGGTTTTACTGCCTACGTTTTTGGTGTGTGTGTTTTTTTTTTCTTTTAGTGTGTTTGATTTTCAACCGCCCAGAGAGCTTCGGCTATTGGGTGGTTTTAAAATTTAAATAAACCAAGGTGAGGGGCGCGAGCTGGGTATTTTCCCTTCATTTTATTCCACTGATTTCTTTTCCTGTCTTGCTCATCTTCCAGGGCCTGGGGGCGGGGGGTCTTCCAGCTGTTGTCTTCAGTCTGGGGCACTTCACAGCTCTGTGGGCAAGTTCATCTCTTCCTCTGCCTTGACCCACAGAGTTTTATTCCCCCAAATCATGCTGCTGTGATTGATTGATGATTGATTGATTGATTGATTGATTGATTACAGCAGGGCCATGGGAGAATTGATGCTGCTTGGCTGGGCTGAACAAAACCCAGTAAACACCATCTCCTTCTTTCATTCTGCCCCATCTTCTCTGAATAAATCTTTTAAATGCTTATTTTAAAAACTCGTTGGGGCTGAATGCATTCAGAGTTTGGGCCCCAAAGGTTGGAACTGCTGTAGGCATCGAAGCCCCCTGTGGGGGGGGGGCATTACAAGTGTTTTCAGGTTATATTATTGATATGGAAATAAGATGGGGTTCATATTACCTTTTTTAAGCCCTGCCTGATCTGGGTTTTGCATAGATCTGCCTGTCTATCGTGGCCATTCAGCTTGGCAAATGAGTCCGGCTCCTTCAGAGAACTTAAGATCTGGGATCTGTAGAGCTGGGATTATTGTCCATTGCTGGCCCCATCCTCCCACCAGTGGCTCTTGAGTTGCTTTCACTGAGGTTTGGCCTCGCTGGCATTCAAGAAGATTCAGGGAGCCACAGTTCTCACCGCCTTTAATGCGCTTCGGTGACGAATATAGATGGCCTCTTTGCTTGATGGGGTTGGCTTTGTTGCCGACACTTCAGCCGCGTTGTAGGAGGAGCAGCCAAACATCCGGAGGGGTCTGGTCGTACCTTTTCCAACGAACCCATTTTATTAAAAGGCAGAAGCTTCCATGAGCCATCATGAGCAGCAACTGCAGTGACTTTAAAAAAAAAAAAATTACAAATGCTATTTTCAGGCTGGGAGAGAATGCCATCGCCCTCATTTGGGTGCACAGAGGGATGGTGAGCCCGGCACCTGCAGACATGCCGGATCGCAGCCGCTGCGGCCCCTTAAAGACCTCTTTCTCCTTTCTCTCCCCCCAGTGGCATTGGGCTGGCTCGGGCCCATTTTGAAAAGCAGCCCCCATCCAACCTCAGGAAATCCAACTTTTTCCACTTCGTGCTTGCCATGTACGACCGTCACGGACAGCCTGTGGAGATCGAGAGGACCTCCTTCATTGACTTTGTGGAGAAGGACAGAGTAAGCAACTGATGCGCGGTTCTTTCGATCCCCCCGCAACACACACACACAGAAGAAATAGTCAAGGCAGGACATCCCCAAACCATTCCGGTTGCATTATTATGATTTTCTTTCCAGCAGCCGTCATTTTCCCATTCAGAGTCCGGCAGCGACTGGGGTAACATTGAAAATATCCTTGATGCCTCCCTGAGCTCCTTTTTAATTCATTTATTTATTTGGTTATTGAACGTTGGTAGCAAAAAAGAAAAACCGCAGGAGACGCCCGCAGTATAAAAGGAGTAAAAGAACCAAGTGCCAACAGTGAGACGCGAGCAGGTCCACCCGAGACTCTAAAATAGCACGAAAACAACTTTTCTCCAATCCATCATTCATGACCAATGGCACTGTAAACTATATCTATCCTTGAAAAAGGGGCGAAAATCCCTCTTAAGCCTTAACCCAAAGCTACTTGATTAACACAGTATACATCGCTAACTAAAACTATAAACTACGATACGTTCAGTCAGGGCTAGAAATCTAATTTTCCATTCAGTTAAAAGATGGGCTCTGTGCATGGACCCTGAGCTAATCAAGATGCCACAGGTGGGGCATTGAGTGCCATCTAGATTTTTTTTGACACACACACACACACACACACACACACACACACGATGCCCTTAGGTCAGTGTTTCTCAACCTTGGCAACTTTAAGACCTGTGGACTTCAACTCCACAGCTGGCTGGCTGGGGAATTCTGGGAGTTGAAGTCCACAGGTCTTAAAGTTGCCAAGATTGAGAAACACTGCTCTCAAGAAAGGTATCTTCTGCTTGCCCACCATTCCTGGTGGAGCACGCCCTTGAGAAACACCAGGCTGAAGATTTCCAGCATGCAGCTTTTATTTCTCCTTTCCTTCTGGCAGGAGCAGAACGGGGAGAAAACCAACAACGGCATTCACTACCGGCTGCAGCTGCTATACAGTAACGGTAAGGACCACGCAAACACAGCATGCCAGAATCGCGCTTCCACACGTGTGCGGCTGTGGTCGAGCCCTGCTGCCTTCCGTGAAGGCAACGGGGAAGGGGGAGGCTGCCGAGATGCGTTCGCCCACCAAGCTTTCGCGTTGACCCTCCACCTGCAGCCGAATAGGTGTGGTAGAGATTGGGGGGGGGGCTCCAGAAGCTTGCAAGGTTTCTTGGTCAGTGGCTGAGGAAAGGGCAGGCCCCCCCCACCCCACATTGTGGGGGGACAGGGCTGGAGGTCAGCACTTTTGGCCTGCTGCTTCAACCACGCCCTGGACTTCTTGCAAGTTGGTTCGGAGGTAGAGCGTGTCTAAAGCATCCGTGTTGTAAGGGGCTGTTCCCCCCTTGAGAAACTGGAAGAAGGTAGCCCGGGGGGATCTTAAATGGTGGGGAGCATTTCTTAATCTAAGTTTAAGAGCCTTCCTCCCAGCAGTCAGGACTATGTTTGCGAAGCAGCGTGCATCTTCGTTACGAGCCTCATTGCAAGCATCACCTTGGCTGCGCTTCACAGGTCAGTCGTCTTCCTAAAAAGGAACGGCTGGGTGCAGAGTGATAGCACACTTTCAGTGCTGCGTTAAGCTTTTAGACCAATGTTTTTCGAACTTGGCCGCTTTAAGAAGTGTGGACTTCAACTCCCAGAATTCCACAGCCAGAAATTCTAGCTGGGGATTTCTGGGAGTTGAAGTCCACACATCTAAAAGTGGCCAGGTTTGAAAAAGACAGAGGCCAGGGAGACAGATGGCCAAATGCCATGGAGGCTCCCTGAGGGGACTTCATAACTCAGCCTACCTTGCAGGGTTATTGTGAGCATAAAAACAGGGGATGATTGTCTTGAGCTGCTTAGAGGAAACAGGTTTTTTTTGGTGAAAAATAGGAACAAGGGCAGTTTCATTTGCAGCCCAACACCTTCTGAGATTTGCAAAATTCAGATCCTGGAGGGTGAGCTCATGAAGTCCATGGAATGGACAAATGGAAGCCCAGATTGGACCTTCTCCACTGCGACACCAATAAGTGGGGAGGGGGGACACGAGGGGGGGCAGAAGCTCACTCCTCTTTTCTGCCGTTACTTTGCTCTGCTTATTTATTAATCAGAAGGTATTCCCCTCCAAATTGGATTCACACCTGGTTTGAAATATCAGACCAATTTGAGGAAAGACCCCGACTCTCAAAGTCACGTAATGGGCCTCCCCTCCTTCTTCGCACATTCCTAGGAATTCTGCAAACTGTTTTGGGACACCAGGAATTGTGATTCCAGAATGGCCGTTGAAGCTGCATAAAACCAGTGCAAAGTTTTAGAGTAGAGGTAGGATTCGGTGAACTGTTCCATCCATTTTGTTCAGCTTCTGAAAACCTAAATTTCTCCTTCCATTCTTGCGTCCCTTGGCAATCTAAAAAAAAAAAATCATTGCAACCATTGGTGTATCTGCACTAAAAGTCACAGGGCGATGGATTGTTGCGTGCACATTAACATATGTATTTTTCTGTACTTTTTTAAAGTTGTAAACCGCATCAGAAAAACTTGACTCATACATAGGAAACGCAAGATGGGTTAGCTGTAGTTAAAGCGGGATTTCTTCTCCATCTATAACATCTGTACGCCACCAGTTTAGTCTGGAGGGAAGCGTAGGCATCTGTAAGAAGCCACGATGATGTCACTTGGGCCATGATGTCATTGTGCAAATGACATCCTGAGGTGTATGACACCACTCAGCTCCCTGGAGGGAAAGTTATCTGCAGGGAAAACAGAACCGTAGAATTATTTCCCCCACCGTTTTTCCCCTGAAGTCTCTCCAAATTCCCCTCTCTGCTTTTTCACAGGACTTCGAACCGAGCAAGATCTCTACGTGCGACTCATCGACTCCATGTCCAAGCAGGTAACAACGCCCTGTGCTTGGGGTACGATGGGGACGCATCCTTCGTAACTGGCTGTGTTTAAAAGGGTCAGAGTTGATACTTGGGGGATTCAGAACAAACCCAAAGGATGCTGGGAATTGTAGTTCGGTGATGCTGCAACGAAAAGCCTCTTTTCACAAGGGAGGAAGGGTCATCCCGCCTTCCAGGCCATATTGATGAGCAATTCTGGAAACGGTATTCCCCAAAGGTTGGAGGATACCGGGCAGGGAAGGCTATAGAAAGTGAATGTTCACAGCCTGCTTTCGTAGGTGAGTGACCTCGCCCATTTTCTGGACATGTCCAAGAAATCATTATTTATTTCATCATTATTAATTATAATGATTAAGAACATATTAAAAATTAAAGAATATTCAGATATTACACATATTAAAATTAAATTTAAAATTTAAAATATTTAAAAGTATTTAAACATTTAAAAAATATTTAAAACAACTATAGTTATTAACCCCAAGGGCTGGGTTCAGACAACACATCCCCAAACAGCTATCCAAGGCTAACCTTAGCCAGCTGGATGTGTTGTGGGAAGGAAGCCATGAGGTCTTGAACTGACCGGGTGAAGGGGATTCGGCAAATCAGCCCCTGCCCCAAAGAGTGGAGGGATGGGATCTGATGGAAGGTCCTGAAAGAGGAGTCCGAACACCCAAACCCACCAGCGTCTTCACGGGTTTTATTCTTGTCCTATGAAAAGGTCAAGACTCCCTTAAGGCAGGCTGGATACCGGGTGACTTCCAAACCATGGTCATGCTATTTTTTTGGAGCAATATGTGAATGGTTGGTTACTGCTTCTTCCAAGATTTGTTTTAGACCTCCCTATCTGGTCTGTGGCAATTTTCTTCTACCCAAGCTCCATAGTGCTATGTTGAACCATCCCAAAGCATTAGAGCAGTGTTTTTCAACCTTGGTGATTTTAAGATGTGTGGACTTCAACTCCCAGAATTCCCCAGCCAGCATAGCTGGCTGGGGAATTCTGGGAGTTGAAGTCCACACATCTTAAAGTCGTCAAGGTTGAGAAACACTGCATTAGAGACAGGCCCTGTGCCTCTTCTCCTTCAATGTTGTCCAGGTCCTTGACTGCTCTTCTCCCTTCCCCATCCACCCCTCAAGCACAGATCTTACCTTTTGCCCTAGAGCAGACATGGAAGATAGTTCAGGCAGGAGAAACCATCTCTTCTAAGGCTTAACCACAGTGAAAGGGAAGAACTTCAAACAGGGGACCTTAATGAGAGCCAGGAGCTTCGGTGATTTCAGTGGAGCCGAGGAAGTAGTTAGGTCCAACCTAGAATCATCCGTTAAGATGCCAAGCCAGTTGTAGGAGGAGAACCAGGTTAGTTGATGGTGGCAAAAGATAGGGAGCCTGGCAGCCCCTTTCCCCACTAACCAGTGTTATTAAAAGGTATAAACTTTGGTGAGTTCACCAAAACGTAGGCCTTTTAATAAAATTTGCTAGTGGGAAAAAGTGCTGTTGGGCTCCTTTTGATGCGAAGCCAAGAAACTCTTAGAATTTGCACAACACTGAATGAGCTCACTGTCTTTCTCGCCCACCGAGGGAGGAACCCAGGGGAAGTCATTCTTGCAAATAATAGGAGGTACTTCATTAAGTTTCCGTCTTATTAATCAACACCGTTAAGTGGAGAGGCAGGCTTCTGTCTGGGTGCTAACACCGTCTGGCCCAGATGGGATGATTTGTGTTTAACGCCTACTTTGCGCCGAGAAGTGTCGAGCACCCTGAATTTTCCCCCAGAGGTCTTGCTTCATGCTTGACGTTAAATCCAAAGGAGGAAGGGAAACATGCTTTGCTAAAAACCATCCAGATGAATCTGCAGCGAGGTAATCCAGCGGTTTGTCCAGGCAGACGTTCCCTTGCATCATTCAAATGAATGAGGGCATGGTTTGATTTTCAGTACGTGCTCCTCTGCCCCTCCCTTGGAGGAGGAGGGGGGAAAGCATGCAAGTAACAACAGGTGTCATAACGCCATTGTGCAAATGACACACATTAAGATGCAGCTGATGCAGAGGACGTATTTCATATCATTGGCACAACAGTGTCACGACACACGTGGCTTCCTTGTGATTTTGCAAGATGTTTATGCACCCTTACTCAGTTTATCGGGCTATTATTGAAGCACTGCATGCGTTAAGGCCTCCATTTTTTGACATTATTATTATTATTAATTATTATGATTATTGCATGCATGCTTCTGGATCTTCAGCGCTCTGGCAGCTTTAGAAAGACGTATTTAACAAAACACGATAAAACTTCCACATTCAAAAAATAATGCCATACATAAGAAGGAAAAGCTGAAGCTTACAACACCTGATAAGAAGTCCAAGTAGCGCTTGGACAAGGACATCACCTTGCTGTGGAGACTCCTTTCATACCAAAATCCCACCATGCTGTCTTTTCAAGAGAAGAGAACCTCCGTAGCTCAGGGCTGAACCGTGGCGTTCTTGGTGCTCCATGAGCTTGGTTGTTGGCTCGCAGACGTTTTATGACCCAACTAGGTCACATCATCAGGGCGAATCACTGTCTTTTACACAGAAGTTAAACACATCTCTTGGAAGCCAAGGAACAAGCTAACCTCAGGTCTAGTTTGGAGTGATGGAAATTATAGTGCTCAGTGTAAACCAAACTGTGGTCCCCAGAGGTCCCAGCTGAAGGAGGGAGAGATAGCTGTTAACCTAAGGCCACCTTAAGCCAAGCAGTCTTGGTTCATACTTGTATGCAAGGCCTCCAGGGAGTTCCAGGGCTGGAAACTAGCTTGAGAAGTCAAACACTTCATGGAAAAGACAGTGAGAACCCACTTCCATGTTGCTCCCCCCAAAAAACCCTATACAGACATCTCCATGAAGTCATTATCACAGGTTTTTAATGTTCCAGAGGCAAATTCCCAGTCTAACTGTAACCAGTTTCTGAAGGACATGTTTCATGTGTGACGCTGGTCACACATCTATGAGATAGCATGCATATTGCCAACAATACATGCAATGAAGTAGCAGGACGGTGATGTCCACTCAGCTGGGATAATCCGTTTGAAAAACGTTAAACTCCAAATGTGCCTCCGATTACATCCCTCATTTGTGCCTCCTTAAAGAGTTTGTGCAATTCCAGGACAGTACATGTTTGAGTTCAGGAGGCGTTGACAGTGCACCCAACATCTCTCTGAAACATCTTCTCAGTTTTGACACCAAAACCTTGCATGTGCCTAGAATTTATTCATACACCAACATGTGTCTGTTCACATGCCACTGGTTAATCCTGCAAGTCATACAGTGCATCAACCCAGATTTCTCTAAACAGGTTACAGGTCCCAAAGTAGCTAAAAAAGAGGTCGCCATGGATAGAAATCTCCCCAATGATCTGCGACTGTCAGATCTGTCACATCTTTATTGGACTAGAGCAGTGTTTCTCAACCTTGGCCACTTGAAGATGCGTGGACTTTAACTCCCAGAATTCCCCAGCCAGCAGGGTTAGGGTTAGGGCAGGGCTGGCTGGGGAATTCTGGGAGTTGAAGTTCACGCATCTTCAAGCGGCCAAGGTTGAGAAACACTGGACCAGAGGTTGACTTAATTGGAGGATGAGCCCAAAGTCCCAGGAATAGTTCTGCCTCCCTGATGTGGCTTGTGCTAAAGATCAATGCAGGGAGACCCCAGGGAGTTCCCAACCAGAAAGGTGATGGGGAAGGGCCCTGAAGGAGGCGAGGTGATGCCCAAGGGCCAGCATCTCCCTTGCTGTGGTCACCCAAGGCGCATTTCATTTCATTTCATATGTTGATCAACCCCAGAGACTCTGAGCAGCATCCATGTATCATACGATGCCAACGGGAATCACCATTCTGGCCCTGGCAGTGACCCCTTTACACTGAACCCCCAAAGGTCTTTGGGAAGAGCTTAAGTTTTTGCAAGGCTCCAGAAGGATGGCAGGTTGTTTCATGAGAGGGGAGCCCCCCCAAATCCCTGCTGTTGTGCCCCCCCTCTTGCAGCTGAACTTCCCAGGTCATCTTCAAGGGCAGCCCCACATAGATTGCAGTGCAGTAATCCAGTCGCATTGGATCTGGTTCCTGAGTCATCCAGTTTGCTGCATTCACTCCATACACTGAAGCCTAAACTAACCTCAAGGGCGGCATTTGCAGAAGACACCCAGTGCCCCTCCCCTCCCCAGAAACCATAGTTAAAGTTAACCAAGGTTTGGAGGTTGTCCAAACGCAACTACGTTTTGGTTCTCCCTTAAGTGCACCGGGTGAACCAAGCCACGATTAAAGTTCTCGAATTGCATTGTGTTGAATCTAGGTCACCGTATTTTTCATTTTAGAACTCAGTGCCCAGAGCTGGACTATATAGTAAGACTATGTTAGTTTGGACTGATGTAGTCCTACCCCTTTGGAAGGCTTCAGGTTGGGGTCTCCATCTGCTACAAGGCAGTCCCAGGAAGCTGAAGGCAGGCAGGAAGGCAAGCAGGAGGACATGGGGTTTGCTACTTTGGGGAAGGGCCCCCCATGGGCTGCAGCTCATTGTTTTGGAGGGCACCCTTGCATGTAGATGTCTGCAGGGAGGCCGCCATCACGGTTGGGTGAGGGTTGGCCAATCTCAGAAGCCAGTGGAGATGCTGCTGCTGTTCTGGGCAGAAACTCCCCCCCTCCTTATGACCAACTGGGCAGACTGAAGGGTGCCCATAAGGAAGGGAGGGAGGGAGACATCCATAACTTAAGCCCTGTGCAGAATGGCGCATTATGTGCTTGTGCAGGAGACCAGCAGGTTTGCGCATGAACCATCTGGGCACTTCCTAAAGTCGCATCTCCCCCTTGATTCCCTCCTGTTCCAGGCAATCATCTATGAAGGTCAGGATAAGAACCCCGAGATGTGCCGAGTGTTATTAACTCACGAGATCATGTGCAGGTAAGTCATGCTCGTGCGAGGCGGCAGGGAGCCGGCTCTTCACCGGTTGAATTCGTGATAACCTTGGCGGGATTTTACCAAGAGCGTTTTGGGGTGTGAAGTTGAGACCGTTTCCCGAAGCACCCAAAGAAACAACCAGGATGATCTGGAGGTTGGAGTTGCTTTCCTAGAAGCAGGGGGATATCCGCAAGGAGGGGGTCAAAAAAGTCATGATGGCAGTCACGGCCGTGTGATGGATGCCCTGCTTCTTTTTAACATGCACATAAAAAGGGAGCCAAAGAGAGAAAGACTGGGAAATGGGGGGGGGGGTTCAAAGCAGCCCCCAGATGTGTGAGATTTCATAAAAAATGCTTGGCTGCCCACCGTTGGAAATAGGGCTGGTTGGAGATTAATGAGATTAATGAGGAGCATTTTAACCAAAGTCCACAGTTTGTAGAAAGTCCATTCATCTTAGCCACAATTCTGTGGCTTTTTTTTCACACAGCATGCTTAACCTGGTCAAATCTCTCTAGTCCTGGCTTTGGAAACATCGAATCCCACTAACTGGGTCCAAAGTAGCCATTTTGTGGAGTGCCTCCACTTCCCCCAAGACTTTCTGGAACCCTGTCAGAAATCAAATGCACAGGTCAAGAATGGGGTATCTCGCTTCGTAATTGGAAAATGGAGTTGTAGAGGCTTATAATTAAATTTGATCCAGTAGTGTAACATGACTGCAAACAAGGCAAATGTAATGCTTTAGGCTACATCAGTAGAAATATAGTTTTCCAAACACAAGACGTAAGACTATTACTCTATATTCTGCATTGTTCAGATGCCACTTTCGAGAATTGTGTCCAGTTCTGGGCAACCCCAATTTTAAGGTTTAGACAAATCGGAGCACCTGCCCAGTACAGGAGGGAGAAGGGTCAGGGGACGAGCAACTACAGAGAGAGTTTTAGCCTTGGGAAAAGATGACTGATGGAGCGTGATAATTCTCTTCCCAGTGGCACAGAAGAAGAGTGGGACCTGGAGAAAGGTCTTTAAGGGGTAGGAAGCCGGTGCCGATGAATGTTAGAAAAAGCTTCCTACTAATGAAACGGTCGGGCAGTGGAGCCAGTGACCCACAGGGGTACTGGAGGCCCCTTCACCTGTGGGGTGCAAGCAGAGTCTGAGCCGCCGTCTCTCAGGGATGCCTTAACCTGGATCCTGCCCTGACCGCAGGGTTGAGCTGGATGGCCTCAAGGGCCCCTTCCAACCCTAAGCTCCAGCGTCGCTCTTCCATTACGGAGCAGGCAGAAACGGGCTTGGCTTGAGTGCTGCAGCCACCCAGCCCAGGAGGCCTTTTCAGGGGCTGCCAAGATGCAGATGCAGAATAGGCACAGGGCGCCCTGTTTCCTCAGCCATCCACCGCGGTCTTCGGCTGCCTTGCTGGAGGAGAAACGAGGCTGGTCTTCAGCACTGTCCTGGGCTTGGCTGGGCTTGGGCCGGAGGTGGTTTGGGGTTAAAATGAAGAGCGGGGGAGGGAGGGAAGAAAGAGAAAGGGAGAGGGAGGGAGGGAGGTGGAGAAGGAAGGAAGGAAGGAAGGAAGGAAGGAAGGAAGGAAGGAAGGAAGGAAGGAAGGAAGGAAGGAAGGAAGGAAGGAAGGAAGGAAGGAAGGAAGGAAGGAAGACAGACTCCAACAGAGCCTTTCAAAAGTCAACTCTTGAGAAGCTCGTGGGCCTTTTCCTCCTGACTGGATGGTCTCTGATTAGACCAGGGTTGCTCAACCTTGGCAACTTTAAGACGGGTGGACTTCAACTTCAACATGCTGGCTGGGGAATTCTGGGAGTTGAAGTCCACCCGTCTTAAAGTTGCCAAGGTTGAGCAACACTGGATTAGGCAAAAGCAGAGAAAGGGAGGAGGGTTATAAATAAAAGCCACTGCTGTCCGAGCCCCCCCTAAAACTCCACGCAGGAGGCCATTCCCTCCAGAATTCTCTCACCTGCAAGCAGTCCCAGTGTGTGGAAAGTCCTTTAACTGGGTTTCCAGTGTCAACGTGTTTCCTGTGAAAGAAACAGTGGGGTTGACTTTCCATTCAGATCTGTTCTGTTGACGTTGCTGCAGCTTCAACGTGGACCCTCCATTCTTATTGTTGATTCGGGAGACTGTTCTCCCTCGGTTCCTTCCTATGAATCAGGGCATAATTCAGCATTTCTCAGTTGTAGCAACGTTAAGGTGTCTGGACTTCAACTCCCAGAATTCCCCAGCCAGCATGCCGCAAAGTCCAGCCACCTTAAAGTTGCTAAGGTTGAGAAACACTAGTGTAATTGAAGAGGTCCTCTGGAACCGGTGGTCAAGACGAGAAGGGGAAGAAATAGACGCTTGAGCAGGGCTACAAACAGAGTTTTCCAGTTTTTCCAACAAGCCTTTTTTCTTCCTTCTTTGTGGGACAACTCTAAATTGCTCGGCAGGAAACCAGACTGCTCATTTCGGGCAGACCTAGGTAGAGAAACGTCTGCAGCCTCCTTCCTTTAAATTTTAGCCACCCAGGTCCCCGGATTTTAAATCCAAACCGGGCTTTTGTGCTTGAGCCCTGTATGGTGATTGCGGGAACTCAGTCTGCAGTATTTAGGACTGCCACAACCGTTTGCAGAATGTCAGGTTCAATTTCTGGATGCATTTTTGAAATTGACACACCGCCTCAGTCCTCGGTGATTTGGCGACGCCTTGAAAATCACTGCTCGGCAATCAAAGCAAGTGCAAAAAAAAAAGTCATTCGGCTGTGCGTTCTTTTTTCTGGGACCTTCCTTTGCATCGGAAGCCGCTTTGTCGCTGACGTGGCCTTTGGGGGTCAGGTTGATCACATCAAAATGTTGTCCTTGACGGCTGGGGGTCTTTGCAGCTTTTTAAAAAATCCCCGAGTATCACACGCTTTTCAACCCTAAACTGAACATGGTTCTAAAGATGCAGTTTGATACCTGCAAGGGGGCAGATAATGCCATGTTAGCGAGCTGTGAGGACTGCAAACAGCCGCCCACCGCAAGGGCTACAGAAATGTTAACATTGCAGGAAGAGTGCCATGTACGTTCTCTGGAGTCTACAGAAGTTGGTGCTCCTCATCCGAGGCGTTGTGGGAGAGGAGCCACGTTCGTTCGGGGGCAGCAAAAATCGGGAGGGGTTTCTGGCGGCACCTTTTCCAGCAAAGAAATTTTATTGAGAAGCCTAAGCTTTCAGGGTGACCTTTTCGGACAAAGCTTTTCTGATGAAGTGAGCTGCAACTAACAAAAGCTTGTGCCTTTGAATAAAGTTAGGGCTACCAGACTCCTCCTGATTTTTTTTGCTAAACAGTTGTAAAGAAGCCTTATTAACGAGGCTGTTCAGATGTGTATAAAGTGCACTGCATTTTTTTTTGCCCAGGGTGCCTTAATTGTGCGGGTGTGTGGAAGTGAGGGGCTGACGTTTGCAATAGAAAGTGAGTCGGTGGGAAACCTGGAATGTCGCTGCTTATCCAGCTGGTGCTTCCACAGAGACTGTCTTCCTCCTCCTGATCCTCACTTCTAGGGTCAGGGGGAAGAGGAAGAATCCTGCACGAAGTCCTGGGAGGACCCAGATCCAGGCACTCTGATGTGCTTTTCGGCTCAAAAACTAGGCACCCAGCGATGCCACCACATTGTAGAGTGAAGGCTTAGAGCAGCCCACACAGCGACAACCTGACCCAGGCTAGGGAGGTGTCACCTCTGTTGCGAAATTCGCCCCCAGGACCAGCCAGGAGTCAGCTACGAGGGCTGCCTCCCCGCCACAAGTGCTGGGACGTAGGTCAACCGTCAACCGGCGGAACGTTGCTCGGCTCAGCCAAATTCCCTGGTGTCCCATTAACGCCTGCTTTGTTTACGGCATTCGCGCTTGGTGTTTTGCAAATTAGCACGGCTGCCTCATTGCCAACTTTCATGGCTAATTGATCTTCAGGAACCTTGCTAATGATCCCAGGGGCTAAGGGAATAGGTGGGGTGGCTCGGGAGTAGCAACTCAGGAGGGCAAAATATTGTGGCTTAGACGGACGCCTTTGGTTCTGTTTATGGAGCTGCGAATGGAATTGCCATTCCCCAGATGGGAGTGGGGTGAATTTAGAGCTCTCAGTTGTTTATCAGATCAGCTATTAATTATATTTAATGTGAGTGATGGTACTTGCTATAATTATTGAGAAAACAATAATTGGATAGGGATCTTGAATATTATGGCGTACAAGAGAAAGGCAGCCTGATGCTGAGACACTTCACAAGATCAGGTCAGGTTCTTGCTATCGCTGCATTGGGGATGACGAATCCAGAAATCCATGTTGAACTGGGTGCGTCATTTACAGTATTTCCATCTCTGGATTCATCTGGTTTCTTGCAAAAGAGTGTGTCTTGACCCCAGAAGGGAACCCAAGTACTATTTCCATTTGTCCAAACTTGGCAGCTGATGCTTTGGAGTGTAAGTCCCTCTCTGCATCTCTTTAAAGCAGCCGCCTCTTTTCCCTGGATGGAACAGCTGCCCTCTATGAAATGAGGTGGTTGCTTTAAAGAGTTGCAGATGGGCTGCATTCCACCCCCCACATGCAGCAAAGCACCCTTGGGGAACAGACTCCAAACCATTGCAGCATCTTTGTCACCAAAGTATTCAAGGGAAACTTCATGTTCTTCTTTTCAGCCCGTTTCTTGTGCTTCCACACTTGGTTGATATGCAGGGGATCTAGTGGGGGGATTTCTTTCTTGATTCCCCCCAAATGAATGAGAAATCCAATGGTTTGCAAGTTTGTTCTCTGTCCTTGAGATGAAAACTGAGTTTCAGAGCTTTTTGTGGCAAGAGGAAACCAAACTGCCACGTGATCAAGCTCCTTGGGAATCTCTTGGTCCTCTGACTTCTCTGCTGCCTCGGTGCAGGAGTGAATTGGGAAAACACGATGAATGTGGGTATGGGGCGTTTCAGCTTTCTGAAACGTGACTATGCACCTAGTAGTAGTATCTTAGTGTAACTTTTGACCTAAGGTGGTCAGCCTTTTTGTGGGTGGTGTACAACCCCAGCCCAGCCGCTCTGATTAATTTATGGTTCAGTGTATTGCATGAATGCAGCAGATTTGGTAACCAAGTTAATTTAAGCGTATTATGAGAACACAGCAAGCAAGCCCCTTTTTCTTCTCCTGCTGAGCTTTCGGACCGGCTCCTTTATGCAATGCCCCTTTCAATCTGAAGTGTGTAGGTCCTGCTGCACCCCTGGGTAGCAATCCAAATTCAAGCATCCATAACAGATGGGTGCTGGTTTCTGCTTGGCTCCCTGTAATGAAGGGAAGCCCACCAGCTCTCTGAGTCATGATTCCGGTGCTCCCCACTCTTACCCTCAAGGAATTTTTAACACTCATTTGGAAAAAGTCTTCTGAAACTTAAGTCCACGATGCCACGTCCTGCACTCTGGATGAGAGAGAAGCCTTTGGCTGCTGACCTCCTCGCTGCGTTGGAAGAGAGCTCCCTCAATCCCTCCTTGCCCTTCCCTACTTTGGACCCACTCCACCCTCCTTAAAAGGTGCTGACCAGAAACAGACATCCTCCCTGAGGGGGAAATCAAGCCCAGGCAGAACAGAATGCAAGAATCCCTTCTTCTTTAAAAAAAGAATTAGATGCTGTTGAAGTCCACGGATCTTAGAGGCTGACCTAATAAGGTGTCTAATGTCTTATTCACCGTGTCTTTCATTCAAAGAGTTGGGGGGGGGCTTTCTTTTAATGTCCAAGGAAAGTCGTTGCAGTCTTGGGTTCCTGCTTCCGCCTGACTGCCCCCTCTCTTTCTCTCACCCAACAGCCGCTGCTGTGACAAGAAAAGCTGTGGAAACCGCAACGAGACGCCCTCCGACCCTGTCATCATCGACAGGTAAGCGCCAACAGGACAGTTCTGAATGTTCACGTTGCAATTGTAACATGGTAGCCGGAACTTGTGGAACTGAATGCAGATTTGGTTAAACTGTTAAGTCTTAGAGAGTGAGGAGGGAATCAAGGTCCAGCCCTTACGTCTGAATCTGTGCATTGGAGAAACCTGGACACCAGCCTTGCATGCCAAGTTCTTAAGTCACTTCTCAACGTCTCCAGTCAAAGAGTCTTGGTGGATGGTGCCGAAGACCTCTTTTTCTTCAGGCTGTGGAAAGACCCACAACCTAGGTCTCTTTAGGGGATCTTGGGACATGGATACACAATTTCTGGAAGTTCTCAACTTCCTACCGGATGCTAAGATTTTATCTGGTGCTCCCTGTTTTCATATATATTTCTGTTGACCCCAAAGATTGGAAAGCTGGTATGGATGTGTTCTTTGAGAGGTTCAAGCTGGCTTTTTCACAAAGGATGTTACCTTCTGCAGCAGATTCTGACTTCTATGGTTCAAGAAGACGTTGGATGTATAGAAGCTGGCTTGCTACATATTCCTCCTAGGCAGAGAAGCAGACATACATATGCCTGTCCTACGCTCTGGCTGCCTTCACACACTATGCTTCATGTGGTTACTCAACCCATTTTACTGACTTCACATCATGTACTAACCCTGCAGAAAGATCTAACCATGGTTAAAATTAACCAAGTGTAGCATGTTGTGTGAATGCAGCTGCTAAGTATCTAGCTGACCTGAGTAAGTGTATTGTGTGAACACAGCATCATGGTCAACCTTCCCCAGTCTACCACCTTCCAAATCTTGAGACAATAAGCTGGGAATTTGGGGACTGCGGCACCAACATATTTAGGGGGTGTCTTGTTGGGGGAGGCCACAGTAGAACCTTGAATACCTCCCTTCTTGCTCCTCCGTACTTCAGCCCATGTTTCCATCTTGCACAATTTGCTTCTTCCATTCCAACAGCAAGCTTGTCCTCCTCATATAGGCCTACACCCTCCCAGCAGCGCAGAAGAGAAAACTCAGAGGACCCCAAGGTTTTAGCAGCACAACTAACCCTGGCAAATTAAGAACCGTACCCCCTAAAACTGCTCAGTAAGGCTTAAGCACATTCAGTGTGGCTGCACAACCTTCAAATTCCATTCAGGAGAGGCCCTTTCACCAGACACCGCTGCTTTAATAAGTCACAGACAAAAGATCGTGGTGGACCTGCAGGTTCCACGCACTGCATGGCCATATTGCTCAGTAGTTATTGACAGTTGGATAGTGGAAACTGAAAGGGGGAGGACGTAATGGGATAAAGTGTTGTGATAGGTGGCTGGCTGGAACCCTGAACAGAACACTCTACAAAGCCACGTTGTGTTGCTAGTCCTGTTTATACCACAGAATAGAGAAGTTAAGAGGTTTGAGCAGCATCAGACAATTCAAAGATGGGACACTTTCTCTCCTAGGCACCTGGTCCTTCCAAAGATCAGAAGGAAGCACATGCTTTACAAAGAGAAGTAGCGGATGTCTCATTTTGGGAAATGCTGATGCTTCCCATGGGGGAGAGATGGCTCTCTTCTAAGTCTTGGAGATGAGCAGAGAGAAAGCACAAGTTTCTTTTCCTGCCTTGCTTTTTCTCTCGCACAATCAAAGCTCCAAGCTTTGGTTTTGTTGGGTCAGACCAAACCCTGAAGTCCAACCAGAGGTATCTTCTACCAAGTTGACTCTTTCTCTGCCCTCCAAAATGGACCATCCAAGGTCCACACCTGATCCAGAATGAATGTGGATCATTTCTTTGCAATCCGCAAAACCTGTCCCCAGGAGGTGGTCTCACCACTGTTTCCTCAGGCGTGATCTTTAGTTCTGCACTTGGCCTTCTTTAAGGGCAAAAGTCTTCCCAAGAGAAGGTGCCTTTGAACCAATGTTCAAATAAGCACACTAGAAAAGTAAAATCAAGTCCTGTTCCAGGCAAGGACACAGGTAGAGTAGGAAATTTTGTTCACAGGAACCTTTGGGTAATCAACAGAAGTGGGGCACCCCAGAACAGCTCCTGCTTCTTGTTTTGACCAGCATAGCAGCCCCAACAGCAGTGCGAATTGAAGTTCTCTTTGCAGCCCCCGTTCATATTGGCTCGGCTGGCCAGGACATTTCCATTCTTAACAGCAGAGCTTCTGGCAATGCCAGCATGGTACAGGGCCAAAATCTCAGGTACAAGATGCAGCTAGCTAGATTTCATTTAAATACAAGGAAAAGCTTTTGCATGGTAAGATCTGTTCAATGGTAGAACCTATGGAGATTGGGTGTTTGCCATTCCTGGAGGTTTTAAGACGTGGCTGGACAGCCACCTCTCATAGTAGATGATTTAACTGGTTTCCCTGCATGTTGCAGAGGGCTGGACTAGGTGATCCTTGTGGCCCCGCTCAACTCCACGACTCTACATGTTGGGAGAAGGGGATAAGGAAAATGTCTCTGGTTTGCAAGGCTGATCTATCTCCGTGTGAGAGAATGTGGGAAGCTGGTGGAGGAAGATTTGGGGGGGGGGGGAGAAAATGCAGCCCAGCCCAGCCCCAGATGTGGGGGCTATGGAAAGAAAATGTTCTAAGAGACTCCACCTTCATTGGCTTGCTCTGGGTCTGTTGGGGGTTTGAGTTTTACACTTTTCCAGATCAGAGTTCTACCCCAGGGTTACCATTCAAGATGCCTTTCTGAAATCCGTGTGGTTTTTGCTTCTTGGATTTGCCAGCTCCGTGGGGCCTGGCACCTGGCGAGGGCCTAATCCAGACCCATCACAAGCTGACTTTCTGGGCTGTTACAAGATGCTTGCAAAGTCTGGCTTACATGGGGAAGGTCTTTTGGCCCTTCGACAAGTAACCTGCTCCCTTCCGTCAGAAATCAGGAGTCTTCTCCTATTGCCAGCATTCTGTGCCTGTGTGCTTGGATGTGTGTGTGTGTGTGTGCGCGCGTGCGTGTGTGTGTGCGCGTGCATGCAAGTCACTTTCTCCCTCTCGCAGACAATAGGCCGACGGGATGACAGTGGCCCTCCTGTTCAGTGTATCCCGGTGGCAGTTGGGGGGTCTTGATAAGGCACTGACATTTCCCCAGCCTTTGTCCACTCTGATAACATCGGGGCTGCAAGCGGGGGCCCCATGCCTGGGAAGGCCTGCCTGTCACTCAGGCCACCGCAGAGGCAGCCAGCCGCCGATGGAGAAGAATAAGGATTGACAAGCCAGTGGGGAGATTAGGAGAAGAAGAATCAAAGCTATTACAGGCTGTCTCAGCCAGCAGCCTTTGTGCCCGCTGATCTTTCAGCCCTTCCTTCCACCGGCTCTCGCGCTTGCTCTTCCTCGCACACAGGACAAAAAACCAGCCACCCTCGGATTAAATTCCAGCAAGCTTGCTTTGAGGGATCTGGACCCGGGCTGGAACAGACCCCGGGGCCGTCAGAATGAATGCCGGAGGGCAGGCCTAAATCCTGCAATCTCTTTTGCGAATTCCTTGGCACGGCCCGGATTCCCAGAAAGCCAGGGGGATCCGAGAGGAAGGCTTCAAAGGTGCAACGGGAGAAGGAAGAGGTGATAGGACTTTTGGCCTTCACTCTGCTACACTACACCCACCCACCCATGCACACACCTACCCCTCCAGATGCAGGACTGGAAAACCTCCAGGAAGAAGAAGAGTTTCCCCCCCCATTATGACCTGTTATGGGTTTGAGAAAGTGTAGATGAATGCTAAGAAAAGGTGCAAAGGTTGGTGGCGAAGATCTAACAGATCCGTCCACATCTGTGAGCCTTCCAAGTGGGTTGGCTATGGATGGGACCTGGAGCCAGCGAGCCCACGTTCCTCCATGCTGTGGCAGATCTGAGTCTCTTTTATCCAAGACTACAAAGTCCTGCACTGCTGACATGAAGTCCACCCATCCTGAAGTTGCCAAGGTTGAAAATGACTGGTCTACACCAGTGTCTTAACCAGAGTCCTTGGAGTTGGGTGGCTTTTACATTCAAATCAACAAATAAATGTGGGGCGGGGTGATTGAAACTAACCCCTGCCTGCCCCAGTGCAAACTGGTATTTGTGCAATACATTTCACCATAGACCTCGTTGCGAATGGTGGGCCAACCCCGCTGTTGAGAACGGTTGTGGGTCCAAGTGGGGCTGAACGTGCCCCCAAGGACTTTGCTTAGCCTCGGGACCTTGGTGTGGGCTGGAGGCTCAGTGGGCCTGTTTCAACCCCGGGTGCTCCGCCCCTGCGGGGGAGGAGACGTCTTCCTTGTGCCCCTTAGTGTGGCCCAAACCGAGAGAGGGATGGGACAGCGTGCATCGCCTTCCCTCCGTGAAGCAGGATGAACTTTCCAGGCTCCTGTCTTGGGGAAGAAGCCCAGGAGGTGAACCTCAAGGTTTGTAGCAGGAGGAGTTCGAGGAAGGAAGCGTCACCCCGACTTGTCTTTGAAAGCAGAACAAGGAGTAGCAGAGAGGAACTTGAAAAAACTCCTTTATTAGGGAGTTCATTAAGGCAGAGTCTCCTGGAATATTTGCAAGTCTTCCTCCTGTTTCCTTTTTTCTTTTTTCCCAGCCTGGCCTGAGTTCCCATTTATGAAATAAGCTGCTAACGAACTTCCCCCCCTCTCTTGCTGGCTAACGCATAAGGTTCCTCCTGTCCTCACCGCCTCCCCACAATCTCTCCCCCCATTGAGCATCAGCTGTCTGCCCCCAACGCCTGCTCCTCAAAGGGGTTGCAGGGCCAAGCCAGAGAGGTAGTACCTCCATCGGCTCTTTACAAGGACCCAGGGAGGGTGTGGACATGACCGTGGCATATAAGCCATGTGGAACTCATTTGGCCACAAGATAGGGACCATGGTTGTAAATTGAAGCATGGGTAAGGATTCAGCACCATCGGAAGTACACTTGGCGTTCTTTCCTGGAAAGGGCTGGGTAGGAGAACATCAGGGGGCTGAAAAGGTTTGGAGGGGAAATCATCACAATTTTCAATAGCCAACTTTTTTTCACACAAGGGAGCCATGCAGAGCACCGATGGGCCAAGCTGGGGGTCAACCAGAATCTCAACCTCCTCCCCATAGAGCATTTTTAAAGCCTCTTAAAGCAGTATTAAGCATGGGAAGCAATGTTTCTCCACCTTAGCAACTTGAAGATGGGTGGACTTCAACACCCAGAATTCCTCAGCCAGCACGGCTGGCTGGGGAATTCTGGGAGTTGAAGTCCACCCATCTTCAAGTTGCCATGCCAAGGCTGAGAAACACTGAAGTCAAGCATTAATGGCTATTTCACTGGATAAAGCAGGCGCTGCAAGAATTCGCAAAGTAGAAGCCCCCTCCCTCCTCAAGAAGACCTACAAGTTCAATGGGAAGCTGGAAGAAGAGAAACGCTGAGGATTTGATCCACTGGGCAGGACTGATGTTTTTCACACAAAGGAAAAGATTAACCCTCCCACCACCATCGCTACCACCACGAGTTTCCGTTTCCTTCCATTCCCAAGGGCAACTAAATTAGATAATTCTATTGAAGACAGGACTTTTTCACCACTGGAACTCTCCACTTCATGTTCTTCTCCTCTGCCCCTTGCTTTCTCACAGTTCTGGGGCCGTGCGTCAGCCTTCCTGTCCTCCGGAAGAGACCCACTTGTGCCCTACTTTGCCAGTTCCTGCCATCTCATCCTGGCTCAGCAGGACCTCTCTGTGCCGTGCCGTGCCCTGCCCCACCCCACCTCACCCCACCCCAGCCCTTTTGCAACCCAAGGACCCTCTGGCTATGGCTTCCACCATTCCTGGAAAGACCTTGGACGGGTGGCATTTGGCGAGAGCAGCAAGGAAGGCGTCTCCAGGGCTGCTGTGGGAGACAGAAGATCAGCACGCCAGCCCCCTTCCAGAGCTGACCAGGCCTCCGATGGTCGAGTCGTAAGCTGAATTGGGTGGGCTCTGCTGTCCCTTCTGGGGGCCCATTGGTGGCAGGAGTGGGCTCAAAACTTTGCCCCGCTCTGGTTCTCTCTCTTGGACTTCCCAGCCCATCCACCCACCTCCTCCTCTTCTCTTGCCGTGCCACCCTCCCGTCCCAGCTGACGTTTGGGCAGGGGGGGTCATCCTGCCAGCCCCCCTCCCCTCTCCCCTCTCTTTCTCTGCCTCCTTCTCATCCCCTCATTCCTCTGACGCCCAGCCCCTCTGGTTTAGAGAGCATGCTAAGTGCCCTATCAACATGTTAATCAAATTACTTAGGAGCTAAAATTGACGCTTTTCATTAATTATACAAGATTATTCTAATTGCAAATTCAAATTTATGCGCTCGGAACAGAAGGTGTTCAGCAGCGTTCCTGGGAATTTGCATGTTAAATGGGGAGCGTTGTGCATTAGAGATGCAAATGTATGCACATTGTCTTTATTTTTAACTCCCTGGGCTTACATGCACCACTGCTACTTAAGGAGGTGAGGGAGTCCAACATGTGTTTATTATTATTTCCTTCTCTTGTCTTTTATTCCAAGGTAGAGGTAACAGAGGGGAGGGCAGTGGGCACGGCAGAAGGGGGGGAGTGTGCGAAATTGCAGGTTCACTGTCAATCTTGCCATGGGGAGGGCTGCTTCCCTCTTGCCCCCCCTCCTCACTTATGAATTTTTCTTCTTCCGTCCTCTGTTCCTTCCCTCTCTTGATTACCACCTGCAAAGACCTCAGGAACCCCACCCACCCGCCAGTCTAAACCGACATTTCCTTGAGAATATTCCACTCCTGTGATGAACCTCCAGACGTCCCCCCCACTCCATCGTTACTTTTCATCCTTAGCAAAACCGATTGAATTTTCCCCTCCACTTAATTTCTCTTTGGCTCGGATGGAATCGTCCTCAAAAGGGGGGGGGGCAGAAAGACCAGTGGGTTGCGGGCCATAATCTGTTTTCAAGTGGCTTCTAGCCCCGAGGGAGGAGATGGAGTTGAACGCAAGTCCTCCTCAAGAAGAAGAAGGTCAAGGCCAATGTTTCTCAACCTTGACCACTTTAAGATGTGTGGACTTCAACTCCCAGAATTCCCCAGCCCGCATGGGTGGGCTTCAACTCCCAGAATTCCCCAGCCCGCTGTGCGGGCTGGGGAATTCTGGGAGTTGAAGCCCACCCATGCGGGCTGGGGAATTCTGAAAGCTGAAGTTCACACTTCTCAAAGTTTTATACAATGTAATCTGCTTTATACGAATGTTCTACAAATTTATACACATTTCCTACAAATCTACTGTATTTTGTTCTTTAAGTTGTTGGGAATTCGTAAGATAAACCCTCCTTTGATCCCCTGTTAAGTTTGCTCACTCAGGAGTCTGTGGTGGCGGATCTGGTCCATCGGCTTCTGGAAGCCCAAGTGAGCAATGGAATTGCTATGGAATATCTTTAAAAAAAGATCTCTAAAAGCACTCCACGAACACTCTTTATTACACTGATTTTTGTGCTCTGATACAGAGACTTGTCCTAGGAACAAGCTACCTATTTTACTGTCTTTGGAGGACGAGACGTTTTTAAGCACGCTTAGGTGGCTGCTTCCTGAAGCTGCTGCTTATCAATTTGATAATTTTACGTTATGTTAGATGCCATCACTCTTTGCTTCAGTTCCTCAGACTTCTTTCCTTGAAATATAAGTCCAGGTTGTCTCCCATACTTGGGAGAGACACAAAGAATTCCTTTGTCTACTCTACAACCTCCGTACCCTTATTATCTTTGGGGTAATTCCTCTGCGGTTTCCTGTTTCTGATATATTTCAGTCAAGGATGGAATTCAGGTCAAGACCTGCTTTCCGCCAAGAGGTGATGTTGGGGGGATCTCTTTCACAACTGGATTCCTGGCTCTTAGCCGCTTCCTCCGTGGAACGGGATCTGCAAGGGGATGTGGGTCTTCCAACCCATTGCCCGGAGCACCACCCACCACAATTCCTGGCTCTTGGATGGGAGACGGCTCACTTCAGGCCAGGGGGCCATCTGGGTTGGCCCAAAGGGGCTGGCCAGGACCACGTTGGGCATCATTGTGAGTGTTTGGGTTGTGCAGGGACATCTGTGGAGGTTTGAGCTGTCTTCCCACTTAGTTCTGGCCTTGCCTCTCTTCTTCTCCAGAGCGTGCACGGCTGCTAGTTAATTATTGATGCTAGAATGACAATTATAGGTCCCTGCACAAGCAGGCTAAATATTTCATCAGCCTGGAACGCGGCTGGGGAAGAGGGCATTCTTCTGTCCCTTTTACTGGCAGCTTTGTTCCTGCCTCTGCCTCCCTTTGTCTGAGACGCCCCTGTGGTCTTCTCCTTGGAGTCCAAGGTGGAAGGGATGGCCCATCCCGCCGAAGGCTGCCCGTTCCTCCAGCCGGAGTTGCCTGCCCACGCCCGCGCACGGCCCCTAACGGGCCAGTCCTCTCCATACCGAAGGACCTGCAGAGCGATGCCAGCGGTGGGTGCTTTGCAAACTCCTGCCCCGAGGTCTCTCCTCAGCCAGCTTCCCCGGGATCAGTCTGCCGTTAGAAGCAGGTTTGGGTTTTTCAGAGCCTCCCAAATGAGGATGAGCAGAACGCTGCATCGTAACACCATGTCCGAGAAGGCGCAAGGAGAGTGCAGAGGTGACTTGACCGTGGAGTTTCTCCAGCCCAGGGTCTCATCCTGCACTCCCTATTTCCTCCCCCCACCCTACCCCCACGGGCCTCTCCCTTTCTCCCCTCCCTGCGGACTCAGATATCTCCAGAGTTACTATTCCCTGATTGATCATTCTGTGCAGGAATGGAGTCCATTAGCTGCCTCCAAGACAGCCAGGAATCAGTTACCAATCAATACCCTTTTAGACAAACAAGGATGCATTTCAGAGCCACCTTAAAGGGCCAACACCAGGATGGAGAAGGAGAGAAGTGCAGAACTTGGATTTTTGGGCAGGGAGGCAGGCATGGCCGGGGAGTGGCCATAAGCAAAACCACTCTTGCTTTATAAGGTTTCTAGTTCTCATGAGCTGAATCTGGGGATAACCAACCCCTGTTTCCTTCCGTCTTCTTTCTTAACGAAAACCAGGGTTGCCACCCAAAGACCTCCAGAATAACTCACCAAGTTCTAAAGATTTTAAAGATATCTGTAGGACTTACTTCAGAAAAGAAACAGGGTTGCAATTTAATAGATATATTAATTTAATAGCGTAATAAACGGTTTTGTAAGGAACTTGTTCCTAGAATTCATCAGTGGCTTTCAGACCAAATTAGCCCTAATTAAGCTTCTTTGAAATTAGTGGGATTTAATGTTGCTTGTCATTAATGCTTTTTGTAGTTATTGTGCATCGTCCCCAAACCACAAATGGAACAAACCATGTTCATTGCACACTTGAAAAGAAGCACTACATTTTCATCCCAAATAAGGGACAAGTCTTTGAAGTACTGTATAGGGCAAGCTGAACTCAGCTGAAGTTAGCCGGCTAAATCAGTTTTCAAGTTCTTCAGTGCATCTTTGCACAATGTACTCCATGTCTGATACGATCTCCATCCTCCGATCTTTATCTTCAACTTCCTGTATGGAAACGGTGGGGAGGTCCAACTGCTGTACAGCCATGGATATGCATGATTATTGGTTTACCTATGGCTTATGTGCATGTTCTCCCTGGGGAGAAGGGCAGGAAATAGGAAGTATCAAAACTCTGCCCGATCCGGTTGGGAAATTGCAGACAGGGTTAGGGTTGAGATGTTTGGTAGTTGCTGGGGAGGGAAGGAAGGAAGGAAGGAAGGAAGGAAGGAAGGAAGGAAGGAAGGAAGGAAGGAAGGAAGGAAGGAAGGAAGGAAGGAAGGAAGGAAGGAAGGAAGGAAGGAAGGCAGGCAGGCAGGCAGGCATGGACAAGGAAGGAAAGAACGAATGAATGGCGAAATAAAGGGAGGGAGGGAGGGGAATCACTGGGATCCTTTGTCAGGTCAGAGGCTGGTCAATGGTCAAACTCTTATAAGAAGCCAAGGAATCCTCAAGGCAACTAAGCAGTTTGCCCCCCTCCCCGCCCCAGCAAATAATGTTGCCTTTTTCTCCTTTCTCCTATTTCTAGATTTTTTCTCAAGTTTTTCCTCAAATGCAATCAGAACTGCTTGAAGAATGCTGGCAATCCCCGAGATATGCGCCGGTTCCAGGTGAGGTCCTGTGCTGCATGAGGCGCTAGTTCATGTCTCTTCTTTCAGCCCTTCTCTAGAGACACCCTTCTAAAAAAGAAGATACCCTCCTTGTAGCATTTGTTCATCTGGTTTGTTTGAATCCCCTGGAGCCAGGAGGCCCCACGCGAAATGTGGTGGATCTCAGGTGGCGATGCACTTCAAGGAAGAGGGTGACCCATTGGTTGGGGGGGGCAGCTATGGAGGACAATGCACATCAATGCACCTGGGTTCACAATGGAAAATTGCAGATGCATTGATCTCCAAGAAGCATGGGCTGAATCTTTTAGGATGTAGAGGCATCAAAATCACTCTCCTGAACTGGTTTGGAAGTGAACTGGGTATCATCATCTCAGACCCTGGGAAGCTAATGCAACCTGCAGCAGGTTGACCCCCAGGAAAAGCTTCTAAGCAACTGTGGATCCCCACACGGATCTGGAGCAGGGGTGGGATTCTGAGATCCTCCATTTTCCATTGGCCACACTAGTTAATGGATCTTAGTTGAGCATCCTCTGGAGGAGTTTCCCCAACTCTATCCTACTAGGTCATCAGTTGGCTAGTTTGAATAACTGATCACTTGATCCGCCTTCTTCTCCCCAATAAAAGCGGACCTCCATGACTCTCCCTCTTTTTCACGACCACCTTTATCCAGGGAAGGCCGTGATTCCACAGAAGTCATAGGAATGCCAGGTTGTTTTATCTCCCAAGTCCTTGCAGGCTGCATGAGTAATCCTGGCTTTGATCCAAGGAATGGTGGTTCAGGGGCAACCCTGCCCATTTCATAGTGGGATGTCCTGGTCCCCAAACATGGGGACCCTCTTGATTCCAGTCAAAGCTGCTTGCTTAACCAAATCCCTCTCGGCAATGCAAAAAGCCCATTACCAACATTCTGGCACGTGTCCCATAACCCAGAAACGCAACCTGTAACCCAGGGTTCCTCAACCTCAGCAACTTTAAGATGGGTGGACAGGGAAATTCTGGGAGTTGAAGTCCACCCATCTTAAAGTTGCTGAGGTTGAGGAACCCTGCTGTAGCCCATGTCCCCTGATCCAGAAACTATGCAAGATGGATCTTTGTAGGGAAGGGGAAAACAGGGCACAGCACCCCCTGTAGAGATCCCCATAGTGACCAACTTTCCCACGTCTAGTGAGCAAAGGTGGGGTCCTCCCTCTGCCCTCTTCTCAGATGGTGGCAGTGGGCCTGACCACTGGGGAAGGAGAAATGGGGACAGATGGGATCTGTTCACATTCTCTGATGACCCTCTGCCAGGCCTGGAGACAGAGGACCGAGTGCAGGAACTGGTGGAGGAGCATAGCCCAGCAGCACAGCACCCACTTTGCATGTTGGAAGCCCAGAATCCAGTGCCAAGCAGCTCCAGTGAGAAGGTCCTGGAATCGCAAAGGGTCCCTCCCTCCAGGTCCCCCCAGGGGCAAACGGGAGGTTTAGAAGACTCCTGCCGTTCCGACTGTTGCAGCCACAAAGAGGGCAGGCAGTGTGCTTTTTTGCTGCTTTGGCCTCCCCAGGTCCAAGATTTGGGGTGATTTAATCCAGATGGTCATGCAAACAGCAGTGAAATCTAACGTATTGGGCCAGCCCCATGAAGGTCCAGCAGCCTGCAAGGATGCTGGCTGTTCTCCATCCGGGACACTGCTTCCCTCCCCTCTCTCTTGCAACCTGGTGCTGGGGTTTGCTGATCAAGGTGGGTGTGCTTGTTTGCTCCAGCAGCCGCCGGCCGCCTGGCACCAATGCTATGCAAATTGGAATGGCTGTTAATCATGTAAAAATGTCACAATTACCATATCCTTATGCAAGCAGGCTGATGAAGAAGCTACTAGCTAGTCAGTGCTGGTTGATACCTGGGGAGTCCTGGCCCACAACACTCTGATTTTGCACCACCAAACCCGGTTCCTTTTGTATCTCTGGCCAGTGCCCAGCGCAAGACGGAAAGGAAAAAAAGGGAAATCAACTCTTTTGTTCTTGAACGGTCGTACTCTTAATCATGGGATGTGCTTGCTTGGGAAGGCATTTGCAGATAGAAGCTTTTGTGCCACTGTGGTTGTCCCCAGTCAAAATTTAGGTAGTGGAGCACCTTGAAGGTAGGGGATTGCCCAGTTGTGCCCACCTCAACTTGGTGTTTTGGGCAATGGAAGTTGTAGTCCAACACATCGGGAAAATAACCAGTTGCATTCTAGGCAAGATCAACATTCTGCAGGGAGATGATAGATAGATAGATAGATAGATAGATAGATAGATAGATAGATAGATAGATAGATAGATAGATAGATAGATAGATAGAGATAATAGACAGACTTGGTGTCTTCCTTCCTTCCTTCCTTCCTTCCTTCCTTCCTTCCTTCCTTCCTTCCTTCCTTGTTTTCTTTTACATATTTTCTTTTGCATTTTCTGGAAGTAATTTTCCCTTACTAGTTAGTTGCTACTTTAATAATAAAATTTAAAATTATTTTAAAACAACAACACCCCACTACCCAAACAGTAGAAGGAAACTGTTTTTTCAGTAACTAAATTTCTAACATTGCTACCACCATTTTTGGTTCTGTCCTGGTCATCCTTGAAGGCTTCCTTCTGACCTTTCGTCCTCAGCATATCGCTGATGTTTCCCTCTCCTCAGGTTGTGGTGTCAACGACAGTGAATGTAGATGGCCACGTCCTTGCAGTTTCTGACAATATGTTTGTCCACAACAATTCCAAACATGGACGCCGAGCACGGAGGTTGGATCCCTCAGAAGGTATCATTCCTTATTATAAGGTTCAATTTTGCAAACCATAAACCACAAAGTCACTTTGCTGGGTGTGTGTCTGACCTTTGGAACTCCATAATTTTGGTCCTTGCTCACCCCTCTTGTACCATCAAGAGAAGGAGCTCCAAACCCTCAGTTGCAAGAACAGCTCTGAAGCTCCAACTGCTGGTCTACAAATCCAGGTCTTTCAGGTCTACAAATCCATGCCATGGTTTCCACAGATCATACATCTGAGCAGCCTTTCCCAACATGGTACCTGCTGGATGTGATTTGGAAGTAGCAGTCCCAACACATTTGGAGATGCCAGGTTGGAGAAATTGACACTGAAGGAACATCTGAATTTTCACACTTGGCCTCAGATTTGGAAAAATTTCTTCCATTCAGTTCATCAGGTGTTGCTGTTATATAGATTTTGTTATTTTTCCTATACTGTATATTGACTGTTCTTCTGGTGTTCAATGAATTGTAGGTGACATTTCTATTGTAAGCCACTCTAGAAATTCATTTGAAGAGTGGGATAAGAAGAGAATCACAGAATCATAGAACTGTGGAATTGGAAGGGATCATGAGTATCACCTAGTCTAACCCTCTGTAGTTTGCAGGAAAACTAATTAAAACATTCTAGCAACTTCGTAAGAACCTCCAGAGATGGAGAACCTGCAACCTCCATTAGGTAGAGTTCCACTGTTGGACAGAACTTACTGTTAAAGATAACCATAAGGATCTCCTTGATGGATCAGACCATCTAATCACAGATACCCAGAACAACTAAGTGGCCATAGACATTTGTTCCCGACCATTAATATTCTGAGAGAGAAGTTGTTCCTGAAGATGGAACTCTGCTTAACTAATACGGAGAAGACTTGTATTCATGGAAGCTTTCACCAACCCGGTGACCTTCAGCAGTGCTGGTCTATGGCTCCCATCACAGCATGGATGAGAATTGGAATGGTAGACCAACCTTGGTGGAGGTTACTAGCCTGCCAAGGGTTTGATTGCTCCAAATCAGTGCAATTTTATGAGCAACTATAAACAGTAGATGAAAATGGTTGAGTCAAACTTCTGTAATTCCCCAGCTTTTAATCACTGACCAATCCATCTTTCTCCATGAGCACAAGCAGATATGCATATATGGATTGATGTAGGGATTGATTGATTGATTGATTGGCATTTGGACCCCAACTTCAGATACATTTCTAGGGTAGGTAACTCAAAATGGCACCCCACAAGGAATGACTGTTTGCAGTGTCCTATCAACATTATGCAAACAATTGAAGTGTAGCCCTCCATGGAAACCTCTGGATAGTGGGAGAGCTATTCAAAATAAATAAATAAATAGCACACAACTGTAAATCAGTACATTAAATTAGATGGCATAAAATGACTGGCATTTTTAAAAAATTGGTTAAACTCAGAAAACCCAGATGTGAAAAGTTCCACAGGGAGTGTTTTTCAGAGCAATGGATCCATCATCTAACAGCTGCCTGTTTCTCAGAAATCCCCCCCTCCCACAGCTCAGTTGGCTGGCCAAAAAGACCCCCCAAAAGACCAGGTTTCTAGCTCCAGCCTCCTTTTTGTTTCCCACAAGCACCTAGTGCCTGTCCTGGGGAGAAGCCCACCAGCCTACTGGGATTCAGTAATATACTGCTCTTAAACAGAGAGGTTTCACCAGAAATGTTTGATTGGAGCCTCCATGTTCAAGAGCAGGATGCTACTGAATCCCATTTGCCAGGGGGAACAGCAGGAGTGGGCTGTCCTGTGACTTGCTTTCATCAGTGGGCCCACGAGTACATCTGGGAAGCTGATGAAAGCCATAAATAAAGCAATAAACACCCAGAGTTGTTGGGAGTCAGGCAGTGTACAAATTGAATTAAATAAAGACATAAATAAATGCTAGGGCCATAGGGAGTGATGGAACAAGGCCCTCGCGCCTTACTTCTGGCCTGTTTCCAAATATATTCTGCTGTTTCCTTCAAGGAACTGGAATTTGATGACTTCCCCCTAAATGGGAAACTTTCAGGTAGCCAAAGAAATTTTACTGACCCTCCTTGATCAACAGCAGTATACCGCCGAAGCAGCCTTTCCCATCCAGCGGCCTTCAGTTCTTCAGAACAACTTTCTGCAACCTGGTGGTGTCCCAGACAACAACCTCCATCATTCCCAGCCGAGCACTGACTTTAATTGCACTCGACAGACATGGTGGCTGCCAGAAAGCAGAAGAGGGAGTAGCTGCTCTTGTTGTTATGATATGAACAGCGGAGCCTTCCAGTTACTTAGTATTACTATTGGACTGGTTAGAGTAATTTGATGGATAGATAGACTGATTGGTTGATTTAATTAATTAAGCAAGCAAGCTGGGCCACGTTTCTTCATGCAGAATGCACTAACATCACAGCGTTGGCTTCCAGCCTCACCATCTCCCTAGAATTGGAGTCCTAAAGTTTGGAAGAGACCTTAAAGGTCAGCCAGTCCACCTCCCTGCTCATTGTAGGATCCTCTACCGCAGTGTTTCTCAAACTTGGCCACTTTAAGCTGGGTGGACTTCAACTCCCAGAATTCTGGGAGTTGAAGTCCACCCAGCTTAAAGTGGCTAAGGTTGAGAAACACTGCTCTACAGCATCTCTGAGAGAGGACCACCCAGCCTCTGTTGGAAGCCTCCAGTGAAGTCCCCTGCCGGCTCACTTTCCACCTCCCAGGAGAGTGGGGCAAAGCAAGGATTCCTCGCTTGGGTGTTCTCCCCACCCATTCTCCAAAGTGATGAGGACCATATCCCTTTGATGTCTCCTCCGCAAAGGAGGTCACCACCTGCCTGGGGAAGGGAGGTAGTCAGAAGAACATCCAGCAGGAATGGGAGCCAGGTGGCTCTGCTCCCGGTTCAAGGCCAGCTCTTCTCCAGCCCATACTGGTCAGAATGTTGGCTTGGCTTTAAGACCTTAGACCAGGGTGGTCCTCCTTTGACTCTCCTCCATATTTGCTTCCCCTCCGTCTGCCCGAATGGGGCTCCTTTGAGCTGCAAGGGGGTGTCTTTTTGGTGCTCATGCCCTTGCCTTGGGCCCCCTGCCCCTCCATTCTGAGGATCTTTTCTCCCCCCTGCTCTGCTTGGGGGGTCCCTGACCCTTTGCCCTCTCTCCCCCCTCCCCTCCTAAAGCAGCCACGCCCTGCATCAAAGCCATCAGCCCCAGTGAAGGCTGGACGACAGGCGGGGCCACCGTCATTGTGATCGGGGACAACTTCTTTGACGGGCTTCAGGTGGTCTTTGGCACCATGCTGGTGTGGAGTGAGGTGAGTTTGGAGACTTCCTTCCTTGCTGGATTCATTTTTATCTCCCACCTTTTTCTTTCTCCCTTCTTCTTACTTCCCTCCATTTTCCCCTTCGCTTCCCTTTCTCCATCCCCCACCCATCCTCTGCTTCCCCTTTCCTCTGTCCATTCATCCTTTCCTTCCCTTCCCTTCACCCTCTTTTCCTCTCCCTCTCCCCTTCTCTTCCAATCCCATCGTATTATGTCTGATTCCTCTCCCCTCCCCACCCCTCCCCTTTTTTCCCATCCCTTCCTCATCCATTTCTTCCCTCCCCGTCTCCCCCAACCCAAAGGCCTTGAGTTCCAACCAACTCAGAAGAGTCCCAGGCTGATCTGACGCCATCTTTCTGCCACTCTTCATTTTTTTGCTCCTGGGAGAGTTTGCAGAAACAATCCAGACCAAGTTAACAAAAGGCAGACATCACGCCAAGCCCGCCCACCTCCACGCTCGGTGGACGAACCAACATGAAAGTTAGAGCCGTTCGGCAAATAAACGGCTTTCGGTCTGGGGTCAAAGAGGTCTGCTTGGGCACCCCTGTCATTGGGCCCTGGAAGAAGCTGCGTCTTTCTCTGGGCACCGGGCAATGCACCTCTGAGTTAAGGAGGCATTGACAGCTCCCCTCCCTGCTCCCACTTTTGGGTCCAAAGCACAGCCCATCCCTCGTGGGGGCCATTGGCATCCCCTTTATGGGCAGTGTTGGCTACCCTCCAAAAGGCTCTCTGCCTGGTTCTCTTAGAAGGAGTTTCCTGGGCTGTTGCTCCACGTCCACGGGCTCTTTCGGGGTAGGTGGCAGAGAGGGGGAGTGCAGGAAGAAGTGTGGACCTAGAGCAAGGGACCATAAACCCCACGGATGGGGGGCGGCGGAGGAGGAGGTGGCTGCAAGCCGCAAATGTCCACAGCTTCTCTGTGCCCTGCCTCTTGCCCTGCTGTCAAGCTTCCCCTTCTGGTTTGACTGTCCTCTTCTCCCCATAACAGCTCATCACGCCACACGCCATCCGTGTCCAGACGCCACCACGGCACATCCCAGGGGTGGTGGAGGTGACGCTCTCCTACAAGTCAAAGCAGTTTTGCAAGGGAGCCCCGGGGCGTTTTGTCTACACTGGTAAGCGCCAGGCAAGAGGGAGAGGCGGGCAGCGCAAGAGAGAAGGGAGAGAAGGGCACTGCGGCTTCTGCCACGAAGCTGGTGGCCGCAGACCGTGTGACGAAATCCCTACACGCCGACAGCAGGTGGGGGCATCTGCCCGACCTTGGCTGTATTCAAAGGGCTAACTAGCACTGGTGTAGCTGGGTAATCCTTGGACGGGAGACCACAAGGAAATCTCAAAGCTAGAAACAACCCAGAAGAAACACGGGCGCGCCCAGATCATTGCTAAACAGGCACATGGCTGTGCCTGCCAAGTCAGCACAAAAAGCAAGACTTTCCCCTGTTTTCCACAACCTTCAGACATGCTGCCAGCAACCAACATGGCTGGATACGTAACACAGTGGGTGACCTGCAGTTCTAGGTCTCTGTGTGGTGCTCGGACTAAATTTCACCATCTTGTGCATGGACGATCTATGGTGCTGATCTTGCAGAAGAAGTTCTGGGTAAAGGAGGCGGAATATGGCGAGGACGCAGACACACCCAGGCGTGCTCCTCTGCCCCCCCCCGCCCCACCTGGCTCTGATTCTTTCCAGTTCTGGGGGGAAGAAGGAAGGTTTCCCAAGCTAAGAGGGGGGGAAATGAGTCAGTCCTTGTTATAGGAGGGAGAGACCTCGGCCCGTCTGCTGCCATCAAGGTGTGTGTTAGAGTTGTGGGCTTTGCCACGAGTCACAATTCTGCAGCCAGGCCAGAGTGACGAGTGCAAACAGAGGCCGGCAGATGCAGATTAGAGAGCGTGCAAATTAAGCTCATTTGCAGCTTTTTGCTTATTTGGCCTAATTCGTGCTATTTTGTTGATGGGAAACAGCAGTTCCATGACAAACTAAAACCTTCATCCGTTAGAACGGCTTTGGCCGTGGGCTCCAAAAAATCTGGGGCGGGCGGCTTATTCGTTCTTTTGCTGGCTGACCCCTGTCTGCGGCCAAAGGTGCCATAGTGTTCTTAAGGACTAGAAACTTGGTTTAGGGGGGACTCATTACAACAGTGACGCTGACATTGGTGATAAAAGTGGGGAAAAAAATGGGCGCCTCTTGCCAGTTAAGGTTCTATTCAGGGTTAGCCGGCATCTCCTAGGGTGAGTTTTGATCTATGGTTGGTCTGTTTTTCCCCACTTCTGCTAGCCGCGTGGAGAGTTATTCCCAGCCTTCTTTAGCAGGAGGTTGTTTTTTAAAAGTGCAGACGGGGATTCTCAAAAGCCAGAGCCCTGTGGCTAATGCGCATTCCCACCGCCTTGCTGGAAAGGGCTGGCCTGAACGGGGCCCCGTGGCGGCAGGTGGCGGAAGGGCCGGTCCACGCTGGGGGGCTCCTGGGCCACCAGGTCAGAAGAGGAAAATGAACTGGAAGGTATTTGGGGCAAACAGAAATGTCCAGCCCACAGGGCATCCCAGAAGCTCTGGATTTGGACTGGAGGAGAATCCGTTGCCTGCTAAAACGCCCACTTGGCATTCCACACTATGAGCTGCAGCCTTGATTTGATTTGATTATTCCGTTCCGTTCCGTTCTACTTCACTTTACGTTTTGCTTTGCTTTGCTTTTCACTTCACTTCACCTCACTTCACTTTAGATTTTACGTTATGTTACATGAATCTACTTTATTGACTTCGCTTTACACTTCACTTCACGTGTTATGTTATGCTGCTTTATATTTCACTTCACTTCACTTTACTTTACTTTGCATTTTATGTTACGTTATGTTACTTTATTTACTTTACACTTCACTTCGGCCCATTTATACGGCCCCCCATCTCGCCACAGTGACCCGGGCAGCCGGCCTAGAATCAAATCTCAACAGAATCCGATGCTCTTTGTCTCCACCGCTCCTAGCCTGGCTCGGACGGTCCAGGGGGAGGACGGCCCATGCTCTGCCTGGGACCCCGAGGGGATGCTCTCGGCCCCCCCGCCCCCCCCCCGTCTGGGCCCAGAAGCCGGACGGAGGCCTTTCAGGCTATCCTGGCGGCCAGACCGGGGCTTGGAGAGGCGCAGTGCCAGCCACGCGGGTCTGGTGGGCGAGGAAGCCACAGGGCAGCGTCAAATCATTCCCGGGATCCGAGCCTGACTCAGGGGGGCTGGACCCCATTGAACCAGATCCTCCTCCTGCACCCCCGCAGACCAGGACCCAACAGCTGTGAAGGGGCTGAATTAAGGTCCCGGTTCAAGTGCACCCTGAGCCTTTGAAACCCAGGGGGTGACTTTGGGGCATTCGCTCCCTCTCAGCCCAGCCTACCTCACAGGATTGCTGTGAGGCAGGAGAAATGAAGGGAGACCTGCACAGAAGCCCCCCCGGGAGCAGAGAGAGGCTCAACCTAAGCACCCAGCGCAGGGGGCCTCCTCCAAGGAGCGCTTTGGCAGCCCAAACCAGAGGCATGTGCCCCAAGTGCAAACTCCGTCGGGCAAGTTCCCCTTCCCTGCCTTTCACAGCCAGCTCTCCGACATAGGATGGGGTCTGCTGTCTGGCGGAGCCTACAGGGGCACAGGGCCGGGCCAACTCCTCGGAGACCTTTGCTAGCCGAAAGTTTGGATTTCGGGGCTTGGGGAGGAGGCATGAGAGCAGTGTTTCTCAACCTTGGCCGCTTTAAGAGGGGTGGACTTCAATTCTCAGAATTCCCCAGCCAGCATGGCTGGCTGGGGAATTCTGGGAGTTGTAGTCCACCCCTCTTAAAGCGGCCAAGGTTGAGAAACACTGGATTTAGAGAAAACCCTTTGTGGGTGTGAAAGAGAAGCTGCTAATGGAAGCGCAGAGCCTGAAAGTGCCCGGATGAGATCTGATGTTTCCTCCCATCTGGGACGGAGGATGGTCGCTTGCATCTCGAGCGAGAACCTCCTAAGCCACTTTGGGAATGGAAGAGCCCACAGTAGCGTTGGGAGCAGGGGGTGCCAAGGTGCCCAAATCACCCCCGGGCGAGTTAGATGGGACCACCACCGAGAATCCTCCCCCCACCTCATCTTCAGCTGTCTCCCGGGCATAACCCGGGGGGGGGGATTGCCCCCTCCTCCTCATTGCATGGCTAATCCCGCGTGCTGTGGCCTGTAAAAGGCGGGGGGGGGCAGCCCTGGGAGCCAGGGAAATCAATACCAATTACTGGTGCGCGAGTGCTGCCCAGGACTGAAATCGCAGCATATGTTTAGACTAAATCAAGCAATCCATCTTCATCCTAGTGTGGTAATGAAGCACGCCAATCTGGGCAGGGGACGGGGGGGGGGAGCAGAGTTGGAGGAGGAGATACAGGGAAGCTGCGTGTGTCTGTTGGAGGGGATCCAGGTAAAGGGGTACCTTCTCCCGCTGGCATGGCGACAGAGCAGGGGAGAAGTCTGGGCCCCATGTTCATGTTCGCCTTGCTCTTTCCAAGAAGGCAGGTGGGGGTGGGGTGGGGGGAAGGCTGTGGGATTAACACATCTTGATTGAGTCAAAGTGACCTATTTGGATAGTTGGGCGTCCTGGCTGGGGGCAATTCGCAGTTTTGCTGATCTCAAAAAGCTAAGGGACAGGTTAGTGTTTGGATGGGAGACCACAAGGAAATCCTAGGGCAGCAGATGAGACCGGGAGGCTTTGGCAAACCACTTGCATATGGTGGCCACAAAAACGACTTGGATATTTGCATAGCAAGCCCAAAGTCACGGTCAGCTGAGCGTCAGCCGGTAGGGTGCTGTGACTGCAAAAAAGGCCAATGCCATTCTAGGTTCATGCCGAGGACTAGAGTCAGTTACAGGAGTCTTTGTTTCAGGCCTACCATCCCAGAAATCACAGCCTTTGGGGATGTGGCCGTAAGGATTCAGACATCTGTACAGGGTTTGCACTGTCCAATGAGAAACGTACGTTTGTCCAGCCAGGCTCCACATACATTTGAAACCACGATAAGCAGACAGCTCTTTAGCTGTCAAAGCCAAACACCAGGGGTAAAATGAGGGTCTTTCTCCAGGGCCCCCCAGGAAACTTAAGAAACAACAGAAGCCAAGGGAGTGAGACCCTCCGAATGGATTGTCCCGGGGCTGCTTAGGGCAGGGACCTCAGGAGGGGTTCGCCGTGCCTCTGAAGTCCCCTTGCTGGTTCCTTCGATGCTGCAGCCTCAGCCCGGCGGCCCTGATTGCGTCCTTCTTTCCCTCCCTAGCCCTGAACGAGCCAACAATCGATTATGGGTTTCAGCGCTTGCAGAAGGTGATCCCGCGGCATCCCGGCGACCCCGAACGCTTGCCCAAGGTAGGGACACCGTCTTCCCGCCGCGCTGGACAAGCCACGCGGGCTTTGCGAGCGGCCGGCCGAGTCTTGCTCCAGGTTTTCACTTCGAGCAAAGGGGGGACGAGTCCTGTTTCCGAAATTTCTAGCGAGGGTAGGGGGCAGGGAGAGAAACTCTTAGTAACCCTAATAGAACTTTTCTTCTTTTTTCAATTTGCAGGGAGTTGTTGTTCTTGTTTATTATCTAATTATTGTTATTACTGGGGGAAGCGCTGAACAGTCCTGAAGTCTTGCCACCTCGTTTTCCTGCATTTGTTGACTTCAGGGGTGTGGGGTGAAAAAAACTAATATGGTGGCCACAACGGTGTGTTCAAAGTGATCGCAGGGTGTGATTAAATATAAAAATTAAAATTAAATAGTATTTAATATTTATTTGCTAAGGCTTAGATGCCGCTCCAATCTGAGTAGTTTATGTATCATATCCCTCCACGGTAAAGATAACAACCGTAAATCGTAAGAGCAAGACTGAACTGCAAACGAGAAAGGTACCCCCCCAAAAAAACCACACAATAAAACAATGACAATAAGACTTCATGCCAGAAGAACAATCAGACCCCAAACATATTCCCAACACAGGGGATCTCTGCTCCGAGCAAATCTCTTTGTAATAGCAGCTCCATCTTGGTGCAAACAGAATATGTATGTATGTATGTATTTACATATGTATGTATGTTTTGGTTCTTCTTCCATCCTACGCCTTCCTCATGAGCTGGAATGAAAATTCCCACGATTCTCATCCAGCATGCTGGGAATCCTGGGAGGTGCAGTCCTGGTGTTTGGAGGGCACCAAGTTGAAGAAGACGGTCCTGGGAGAAAGAGAACACTGGCAGAGGCGGGGAGGGGGGTACATGATAGCATTTGATGAAATGTTGGGGAACATGGGAAGAAAGTCTTGTTCCACCCTATTTGCACCAGAGTTTAGAGCTGGTGTTCAAACGATTTTGAACTTTGGTGTTGGAGAAGACTCCTAAGACCCTGGACAGTCAAGAAAACAAACCGATGGATCATCGAACGAATCCACCCAGAGTTCTCACTCGAGACACACATGACCAGGCTCAAGTTATCCTTCTTCAGACACCTTATGTGAAGGCCCAGCTCTCTGGAGGAGGCTCTGATGCTGGGAGAGGTGGAAGGCAAGAGAAGAAGAGGACGGCCAGCAGCCAGGGGGATGGACTGAGTTACGGTGGCGATGGGGGCACCCTTGGAAGACCTGAAGGACCAGGTTGGGGACAGATCGTCATGGAGAAAATCTATCAGTGTGGTTGCCAGGAGTCAAAAACAACTCGATGGCACATAATCAGTCAGTCAGTCAATCAATCAAATGATTTTACAGAACTTTCATTCCGGGGAAGGCTCAGCTTCTCAGCAGAATCACGGGCAGGGAATCGCCTCGAGCCCCGAGAGAGATCGAAACGGCCTTGTCGTTCAGAAGACGCCTCCCCCCGCCGTGCAAAGGGACGAGGGGGACACGCTCCTGATGGCTCCCTGAGAATCCCTCACGGGACCTCCATGAGCTGGAACAGAGCAAGGCTGGGCTTCCCCGAGGCCAGAGGAGCGCTCGGCGCCCACATCCGGCAAGAGCACTGCGCGGCTCCCGCTTCGGCGGCTTTGTGCCTCTTGCTCGCGCGTCCTTGGGAGGGTCTGCTAATGCCTCTGGGCAGAGAGCAGCTGGCAACAAGAGGGGCCTTCAGATGGGGCGTGACAGCCGGAGGCAGCCTCCAAATTGGAGCCATTTATCATGGCTTGACAGGGACCCGGGTGCTGCTGCTGCTGCTGCTGCTGCTGCTGCTGCTGCCGCCCCCGCGACTTCCACTCTCCTGCCTTTGGTGGCTCACTACCCTGGGCTTGGGGGGGCTCAGAAGCCTCCTCCCCAAGGTGGACATAACCCCCCCCGTCCCTCTTTCTGGGCCTCCCCCTCCCAGCACCATCAGCAAGTCTTGGAGCTCCTCAGAAGGCCCTGGAGACGCTGTCATGCCCGGGAAGAAGGGTCCCTTTTTATCCAAGTTCATTTGCCTTTAGAATTAGATCCGCTGAGATGGAGACAGACACGGCTGTTTTTCTAGCCCTCTTTCTCTTTCGGAGTGATTCAGGGAAATACAACAATAGATGCCGCAGTTGTGTGTCCCCATGAGATGGCTCCTGAGTTACACTGCCTCTGTTTATGGAGGCTCTTTGTCTCTTCCATGCATTTGTTGAATCCTTTTTGTTTGCTTATTTAGGGCGTATGAAGTAGTGACTATTGGTGCATGAGGCTATTTATACTTTGGGGATGATGATGATGATTCTTATTATTCTGCCTCGATCTGAAGCTACAGGTAGTCCTTGACTTACGGCCACAGTTTGGACCAGAACTTCCATCGCTAAGCAATGCAGTTTTTAAGTGAGTCATGCCCAATTTCACAAACTTTTTCACAGCAGTCATTAAGCAAATCACCATGGTTCTTAAATGAATCACATGGTCATTAAGTGAATCCAGCTTCCCCCCATTGACTTTGTTGTCGGAAGCCTCCCGGGAAGGTTGCAAATGGCAATCACGTGACCCCGGGACACTGCAACCATCATAAATATATGCCTGTGCCAAGCACCCAAATTTTGATCGCGTGACCGTGGGGACACTGCAACGGTCATAAGCGCATGGACCAGTCGTAAGTCGCTTTTTTCAGTGCCATCGTAACTTTGAACAGACGTTGAACAAATGGTTGTAAGTCAAGGACTACTTGTATTTGTGACGTCAGTAAATTTCACTCAGTGTGCAATGTGGGAACAGTATTTACCTTTTGTCCAAGAGAATCCCTGAAATTTTGGAACTGTTGGCTGAGTCTTCTGGGGGTGGAACAGAGGGACATTTGGCCTTTCCTTGGCTTCTTACCACTAACTAGGTTAAGCATGTGATGCTGGTTTAATGGGCAAGCAACTTTCATGACTACATCATAGGTTGCAGGGCTTGCAGATTTTTAAAACGCATGTTTTGAAAAAAAAAAAGAAATCTCCCATTTTGAGCTCACTTTTTTAAAAGGGTGATTGAGTAAACAAACAAAACCTCTAGAGGAAAGCTAAAAATACAGAGTGAAAGAAAAGGAAGATAAATTCAGAACTAAAATCACAGGAAATGAAAAGATACAAAGAGGAGCAGAACTTGGAAATATATACACATGCATACAAAATATTAGGAATGTGCAAAGCTGAATGTTCCATCTTTTTTCTCCAGATTGAGCCAATCTGGGTCCCAGCCAGTTTTCCAAAAATCAATTCTCTAAATTGGAGGTAGTTTGATCCCGAAAGCCACAACCAACTGCTGAACCACAGCCAAATCAGAATGTTCATTTTTGCACATCCGTTTGTGAGAGAGAGAGAGAGAGAGAGAAAGAAAGAAATAGATTATACATGTAATTTTGAGGAAACAGAACCATTGTGAACAAGCATATTCAATATTTCCACCCAGAATGACATTTGTACAGAGTAACAATTAGGGAAAACTTTCTTAATATAACTAAACAGCAAATTAGAATAAACCTGTCCGTCATTCTATGCAATGGTGTTAATTTTTTGGCCAAAACCGTTTCCTGCACTGAATTCCTGAGCCAGGGATCTCTCTCTTTAAAGAGCCAGTTCCCGGGGAAGGAAACCGCAAAGCCTATGAAATGTTGCTTGTCTCCAGAATTCAGCAGGGTCCGTCATGACCCTCCTGAGTCAATCACGAGGGGAGGCGGGGGGGGGTGTTACATCACACCCGTTGTGACATCATCGGGCCTGGTAACAGAGCCTGCTCTGATGAATTTGAATTAAGGCAGCGCTAGGCAGACATCAGGCTGGTGAGATGGTATGTGTGAGCTTTCTGGCAGCTTCTGTATGCTTCTCTTCTCCTGCAAAAGAGGCTTCTGTTTTTCTACTTCATTCTCAGGATACTTGACGGTTTTTTCTTCCCTGTTTCTCTTGCTGAAGTTTTCGAGCTTCTGCGTCTGGTGCAATCCGCGGCGTGTGCTGTGACTAGCGTCCTTTTCCGTGACGCATCTTTCCATCCCTCTGAAGTTCTTCCCTTGGCTGCTCAGATTTTCCATTGTAAAAAAGGGGCCCTCGTGATGTCTTCCGTAGGAGGGAATGGAAAGGCGAGAACTGCAAACCACTGCAGGAGTGTTGTACGGTGAAAGATAGGACATACTTGGATACGTGGCTTGTGCAACAGCATCAGTGGCAGCCGTGAGATTGCACTGAAGTTCTCTTCTGCTTTGAAAGAAACCCGACTGGACGTGAACGGTAGAAAATAAAAGGAGAACTGTCGGGTTCCTTTTTATTAAAATGGAGTGCTGGAGCAGTCAAAACACACCTGCTTGGAATGAAAGACTTCATCCATGCTCTGGTTAGGGCTACCATAGCAGTCTTTCCACACAAAAACGAACCCGTATATCTCAAGTTTGCTCCAATTTATCACAAAGGCGGGGGTGGGAAGCTGCAATGTGTGAAAGGGCATTAATACATACGATTCGTTTGTGCCCTTTCGTTCTCCCGTCGTGGCTGAATAATCTTAGTGGGAAACCAGATTCTAGGAGGGGTATTAAGATTTAGAGACGCTAATGTGCCATTAAATGGTGTCCCAGAGCTCTGGAGCTTATCTCGGTGAGGAACTTTAGCTCGGAAGGACTCTCCGTCCCTGACATCAGTGTTTGGAGTGATGAAACGTGGGCCCTCCCAGCCTTGGAAGTGGCCCTGCGCTGGTGCAAGGGGAAGGCAGGACAATAGATTCCCGTGGGGCCGAGGTTTAATTTGTGGTTTGCGACCTGAATTCTGTTACCGTTTCCATCCTCCCAGGGACCCTTGTATCTCTTGCATTTCTTCCTTTCGCCCTGCAATTTCCTCGCCTTTGCAGCATTCGCCTTCCTTTTATTTCTTTTGGGTCCTCCTCGTCTTATGCAAAAAAGAATGTTGAAAAGAGGGGCACCGGGCGGGGACGTGACTTACGAACTGTTGGACGCCAGAACTCTTTTCCAATCGGCGGTAAGTCGCCCCCGGAGATCCAGATTTGCTTTCTGTTCCCCTCCCCGCCCCCAAAGCGGAGGCCACGTTCGGGGTCCGGGGAGTGAGACTCCCAGACAACGTCAGGGGCGCTTCCTTATCAGCCGCTGGAGAGCTTTACAGACCGTAAAAGGGGCCTGCAGATCGGCTCAGCTGCCCGTGATCTGCCTCTCTCTTAGCCAAGCCCGGGGAGTGGGTGGCCGGCCAGGGCTGGTCATTCATCATAGTTAAGCGGCCTGTCGCAGCCGGGCTGTGATGAAGCAGAGCCTCACAGGCACCAGCTCCCTCCTCCTCTATGCATCATGCAAGACTGTCAACAGGTAGACATAGTTCCCTCTGTGTGTGTGTGTGTGTGTGTGTGTGTGTGCGCGCACAACTTTGGAGGGATGCAGGAGACAAGGAGATTTGTGTATTTTCCTCTCACTGTAGAAGGGCCTCTCTTATCAACAACAAAGCCCTAGAAACCTTCATTTCCGGCAATGCAAAAAAATAAAACAATTAAAGCCCCACATGTGATCTCCATGCTGAAAAGGCCATAATGAAATCAGACACTGAACGTGGAATGGAGTGTGTGGCTTGCAGGACGGTGCATCATTCCTACAGGAATGTCAAGCTCCTAGTCCTCATGAGGTGTTAAGGTTGCCTTTTGGTACTCGATTGGCTTTTAAACACCAACCTGTAAGAATGCACAGATTGGGGCAGACGAATGGGTCACAAGATGCCAAGAGAAAACGGGTGTGAGGGGGTGATGGAAAAATGATTCCCAGATCCCCTGCGGCTTCAGCTTCAGATAGAATAAAAGGAGGGATCCTGCCGAAAGCTTTCTTCCACTCACTGGCTAATCCTTCCTACAGATCCCCTGGATCTTTTAAGCTAGACCAAAGGTCAGCCTCGTCCTCTCTCTTTCACGACATGACAAGACAAGAACAGCCCTCGTCCCGCCCCCGGTTCTTCGCCGCAGCCCAGCTGGTCCCACTGGGGCGCCAGCAAGCAGGGGACGGGATCTGGCCTCTCCTGCGAACGCTTCCTTGCAGCTCAGGTGGGGGGCGTGGAGGGGGGCGGTGAGTCTCCCATACCGAGAGCATTTGATAGGTCTGTCCTCCGCCAATTGATCCAGTCCCCTTTCAAAGCCGTCAGGGGCCGGCGGCCATCCCCGTGTCCTGTGGGAGTGAGTTCCACGGGTCACTTACATTCTGCGGGAAGACGTGCTTCCTTTCTGGATGCCCCCCCAGCCCCATTCCTAGTGCTCCCCGCTTTCTCCAAGCATCCGGCTCCTTCGGCAGAACGGATCATCCACGCCTGCTCCCTCTGGATGCTCCACAAAAGGGTGGCTCAGCTCCAAGTCTTTGTTTTCTTGGGGGGTTGGGTCGGAAAGCTGGAGGGGGTCTTGCTGCCGGTTCCTTCCTAACCCACCCACCCCCAGCCCAGCCCCGGCCATTTCTGCCCAGAATTAACCGGGCGCTTTATGCCGCCTTAACGGGAGCTAAATGCACACAAATGGGCTGGAAGCCCCCCCCCCCCGCTCCATTACTGTATTGATCGCAGAGATATTGCAGAAGGCAGAAGAGCAAATGCTTGTGATTGTTGGCACTTAGCTTGACAGCAATCCGATAGCCTTGAGGTCCTGATGTACCGTCCAGAGCTGCCCGGCGGGTCTCTCGGTTGTCGGGAAGCAGGGCGAGGGAAAGGTTGGGGTGGTGGGTTCAGCAATGGACTGGGGAACCTCGCCAACCTGCCCCAGGAATTGGTTAACGATGGGTCTGTTCTCCCAACGGGTTTGGCCGAGTCGGTAACGGTCTAGCAACTCTGTGCATGCAATCTGTAAAGCCTAGTTAGTTTTAACCTGGGTTAGCTTTCTTCTTGTGGCATAGAATGTTGTGTGAACCTGGTCTGTTCAGTGGGTTGTGCAAACCAGGAGTGGCGGGGGGGAGGATTAATTCCTTGTAAGGAGCCAGAATTCTGAGGTTAAAAGCAAGCCTGCTGTATCCCAAAATCTTTGATTCCTTTACTCTTTTTCACAACTCAGAATTACCAGCAATGGTTAGGTGAAGGCTCCCGATTCTGCTGCTTTGGCGTAACAGGATGGAAAGTTTGTGCAAAAGGTGCTTTTCAGCTAAACATGTCACCCAGGAAAACACAGAAGGAGTCCGGTGGCACCTTTCCAAGCTAACGCATTTTGTTAAAAGGCAAACAGCTCCCTTCATCCTTGCTTGCATGCGGCTACAAAAGTTATCTCTACGTATCGGCAGTTAGATCCTGGTTTTGCCCGAGTCGCTGTGCTCCCTGACTGGGTAGGATCAACTGTATAGGAGCCTCAACCGAGAAGCGGTTGAGCTAAACCCAGTTCAGAAACGGAGAGGAGGAGGAGGAAATATTTGCACAGGCTCAGCAATTTCCAGAGATGTTTCTATCCCAGCAAAGTTACTGCTTTGTGATCCAAAAAAGAAACCCAAAGAACAATCCCTGAAACTGGAGAATATTTGGCAGGGCGCGAGGTAAACAGAGCCCAAGCCTCATCAGGATGCATTCAATTTCTCTCCCACGTTGATAACTCGTGCCCGAAAAAAGCAAGATGGGCCAAAATGAGCTGCTCCGGGTCATGTATCATAATATCCAGCACCGCCACCGGAAAGGCTATATTGATCCTTGGAGTGCAGAAGTTCTCATTTGGGGGAGGGCCCTGGGCGAGGTGTGGGGTATTAGGCAGGATTTGCCCAGTGAAGGGTCTCACCTTCAAGGAAGAGGTTCCTGTGGACCAAACTAGTGGGCGGGCTCCCAGGGGCCCTTCCTTGGAAGTGCGCAAAGGTTGCCCCTCATCTTAATGCACCTAATGCATTCCGGCTGTGGACTGTCTCCACAGCTGTGCAAGCCTAGCAGGGCCCTCTTCCTCCACAGGGTGCCTTCCAGATGCGTTGGCCAGGTTGTCTGGGAACTGCAGAGAGGGACCAGAAGGCATCCGGAAGGCATCCAGGGGAGGAAGAGGGCCCTGCTAGGATCAGACAGGATTGCGTTAATGGCTGAACCCCCCAAAGCACTTCTTCACTGGATTTTTTTTTTAACTTTTCCATGAATTTTACTGTACTGACTTCACTTGGGCTTCATTCTGCCCTCATACCAGCTCTATCGTGAGCATGGTTACCGTTTGTTCTTGGGGTTTTCTGTAGCAAGAAGAATACTTCTAAAGAAATAACCAACAGAGTTCGTTGGCGAGGTCTTAACCATACTTGTGTCTTTCTTACCATAGGAGGTGCTGCTGAAGAGAGCAGCAGATCTGGTGGAAGCATTGTACGGGATGCCCCACAATAACCAAGTAAGTCTCACCACCCTCGCCCTTGGCCACCCTTGCCCTGGCGTTTGGGAAGAGCAGAGGGAGTCAAGCAACATCATGCTTTGGTTTAACATCTGTGCGAAAGTGCTGGGCGAAGTCACCCATCGGCATGGGCCCAAAGGTCATCGATGCCCTGAGGATCTCTGCCCCTGATCAACCAAGCGATGCTGTCTCGATTCTGCCCCAGGGTCCGGATGGGGAAAAACAGGCTCTGACTCACCCCTAGCAAGACCAAGGAGCTGTGGGTTTTACCCCTCTTATAAAATTATAAATTTGCAGCCTTCTAAATCATATAAAGAGAGCCAGTTTGGTGTTGTGGATAAGGCACCAGGCTAGAAACCGAGAGACCATGAATTCCAGTCAACAGCATTTTAGCCTAGTGCAGTGTTTCTCAACCTTAGCAACTTTAAGACGTGTGGATTTCAACTCCCAGAATTCCCTAGCCAGCATGCTGGCAGGGGAATTCTGGGAGTTGAAGTCCACACGTCTTAAAGTTGCTAAGGTTGAGAAACACTGGCCTAGCATGTTGAGAGAACCTAGTCTGTGTGCAAATGCAACACACTGAGAATTCAGTAAGCCACTGTTGAGTTACCCACAGATAAGCATTTTATGTGAACACAGCCAAAGCGTAGTACCTGGGGATCAGTGATACAAGATGACATGGAAGATGGGCTTGGCGCCAAGGCTGAGACAAGGTGGGCAAACTTCTACAGCCATGGGCCCCTGAGTGCCATTTTAGTTCAGAGTGCCAGATAGCTAATTTAGGCATTTTATGGGATGTTTCAGTGGATGACAGCCTTAACACCAAATCTCTTTATTGACCTCTGTTACCCCATGGTGGTCTCTGGGGTTTCCTAGCCATACCTGATGAAGGTGAGGATTGAAGTAGGACCACCAGATATGGCTGCAAAAATTAAGACCAGAGGACCTCATAGAGGACTTTTTCTGCACCTTTTTCAGGCCACCTGGGGGTTATCTGAGTTTTTGTATCCATACCTGGTTCCATCCCTACATGGAACTTGCAAAGTTCCTGGTTCTACCCTAGATGGAACTTGCAACGCTACCAAGACACCTCCTTAGGACATAGAAGGTTGCCTTTGTTCCAGCTTTTCCTACCTGGCACCCTTGACCATGCTGAACTTCACCTCCCATGATGTCTCTGGTAGCACACTTGGAGTGCCCCAGGTTGCAGAATGCCCCTATGCAGAAGTTTTATTATCCCAGCTCCGGTTGGCTGCAAATGTCTGAAACTGGCCCAGATTGCAGATCCAGCCATGGACTTGCAGATGTGAAGACATTTCTTTGGTCCAGGATTCTAGGGGCCCGGAAATCTTTGAGTATCTAATATCCCCCCAGTTGTTTGTCTGTGCAGATAATCATTTCCATTTCTTGGATCTTGCTTGCTATCCTCAATACACGCACACGTGCACACACACACACACACACACACACATTTTCTCCAAAGCCTCGCACTGCTCTAGCTGGGCCCATACAAAGACCTGGCTCCAAAGCAGACATCTGTTTGTCATTAGGAATTCCAGGGACATTGAGTAACTGACTTAGAACAGCTCCATCTTTCCTCACCCCCATAAAGGGCCCAGCCAATGTTTTCACAGCTCAGTCATGGCTAACACCACCTGGACGGATATTGCTGTGGTCCTGAGGAGGCGTCAGGTCAGGCCAAGCAGGTGGGAGGTGTTTGGCTCAACCGAGAGCTTTGTTTTATGGGCCAAAGTCCCCGTGGCTTCCTTTCCAGGGTGTAAATCTTCCGCACCCATTCAGGGGTGTCATGCAACAGAACGGTGGGGCAAAATTCTCAGCCGCCCACCAAGGAGATGGGAAAGCCAGAGTGAGAGCCTGGCTACATGTTACACCCATCGCCTGAAAAGAAGTAATGGCTGGGTTACGCCACAGGCTAAGCGTGGCTGGGATTAAGGTGGGTGAGGTGGGTGGGGCTTAGTGTATTGTGTGAACTCAGCTGGTTTGGTGAGCTTACAGTTCGACGTGTTGCGCACATGCAGAAAAGGTGTTCTTCCTTTCATCCATTTCTATCTCATCATTCTTTGGGAGCCCCATTTGGGATTCTCCCCTGATGTCATCCTCACAACCACCCCCTGTCTGCGGTGAACTGGGCAGAGAGATTATGGACTGTGTTCACACAGGGCACTTCACTTGCTTCCTCGGATTAATTCGTTTTCTGCCTGGACACAAGATAGGGAACTCTAAATTAGTCCAGATGGCAGAAGACACCCAACATGCAAAGACTCCAGAAAGCTCCCGAGTGTGAATGTGAACCCACCTTAGCACACCCTACTGTGGAGCCTCAAATCTTCCACTAACCTGGGTTAAGGGTGTGGGTTAAGCCAAGTGGCCCAGGAATGGCCAGCGAGCTGCTCCTCCCAGGCCAGTCTCTTAGCCCCTCCATCACATCATCTCTCCATCCTGAACCTTGATCTCTGCCAGGGTATCGTCAAAAAAGTCAAGATGGTGGCCACGGTGGTGGGAGCAAAGCCCCGATGTTTCTCAAGTGCATCGCTTTGGTCACATGTTGTGGGCGCCATCTCAAGTTTTTGCAGCCCCCCCCCCCCATCTGCTCAACGGATTCCCCAGAGAGCAGGCAGAACTCTCCTGGGCTTCATCAGGGAGGGCTTCAGGGTGGGATTTGCAACCTGGGGGAGGGTCGTGTCATTGGTTGATCCTGGCTTCCCCCCATCCAGTGCCTTCCAGACACGATGGGTCCAAACTCCCATTGCCTCATCCTGTCCCAGCCGTGCCTTTTTACTTATTTATCTATTATGGATTCATGAGATTCATACCTGCCTTTCCTTCGGCAGCTCAAGCTGACCGAATAGTGCTCCTTCCCCCGGGAGCTTCCATGTTGAGGGTGGATGTGAACCTGCCCCCCCCGCCCACCTTTCCTAGTCTAGCACCTTCCCACCCCCCCACCCCGGGCCAGACTGGCACACTTTGGCTCCTGAGACCTGTGAAATCCCCCATTTCCTCAGCCACCCTCCGGGCTCCCCAACACCCCTTCCAAAGCTTCTGCCAAAAGGCTGTGCAACAACTCTTCCCAGATAAGTTGGGACTTCAACCCCCAGGATCCCCAGCCCGTTGCATTCCCAGGACTGTGAGGCTGGGAACGGAGTTTTCTGGACAGCAGAATCATGACATTGGCTGATCTCTCGTACCCGCCCAGGACATCATCTTGAAACGGGCAGCGGATATTGCCGAGGCCTTGTACAGTGTCCCGCGCAACCCTAACCAGCTGACATCCCTGGCCGGGAACCACGGGCACTCGGGCATGATGGGCGTCAACTCCTTTGGGAGCCAGCTGGCCGTCAACATCAGCGAGTCCACTCAGGGCTCAGAGCAAGGTAGGCCAAGAAGGGGACGCTGTGCTCTTTCACATAACTGGAACCGTCCCAGCTGAGGACGCCCATCGAATGACTTTCATAATCTGGCACTTGGGGGGTAGACTCCTCCTAAACCTGGACGCTCCATGTGCCAATCCATGCTAAGCACCGTCTGGCTAGAGTTCTCTTCCTCTCAGCTCCCTGGGGGGCAGAGAAGATTGGGTTTTCTCTCTGTCTGCCCTGCAGGATACCCGCGCAGCGCAAGCAGCGTCTCGCCCCGGGGCTACGTGCCCAGCTCCACCCCACAACAGAGTAACTACAACACGATCACGTCCAGCATGAACGGTTACGCGGGGGCCGCCATGACCGGTCTTGGGGTGCCAGGGTCGCCCAGCTTTCTCAACGGCTCCACTGCCAACTCCCCCTATGCCAGTGAGTATCATGGCTGTCTGACAGAGACCTCTAACTGGGCACCGGTTGGATTACTTGCTTGCCATGGAGGATCCTTGTGGGCAACTTGGGGGGAATTTTTTTGGAGCAGGTGTAAGTAGGCTGGGGAAAGCCCTTGGCGGTGAAACGTCTCTTCCTGCAGGAGGGACGGTAGCGTAGGAGCCTTCTGAGCTGGCTCTTGGTCCATCTCGCCTGCCCAGCTGAGCTGGACTCAGCTCCCCCAAATCAGAGAGAGCGGGTCTGTCCCACCCATCCCATTCTTTTCCATGGGAGTGTGGGGAACTGTCTGGGCAGGCAGGCAGGGTGTGGGAACATGGGGCCTAGCCGCACCAGAAACCTGTGGGAAGAGAAGCCAGATGAGATCCACCACTTGCTGGCCATCAGCCAAAGCTGCAAGAGAGTCCCAGACACCCGAAAGGTCCAAATCCAGATCAGGGTTCAAGCAGGCGCCCTGTTATCCAAGGAGTGGTTCTGGCAGCCCCAAGAGAAAACATGGTTTCCAACCCTTGGTGATTACTCCCTCCAGAATGCTGGCCTACTCAGGAGTAGCACCTATTCTCACACAGGTCTCGACTTCTTAGGAGCCCTTCCTTGCAGGCATGCGTCTGGTGGTGCTGTTGGGTGATCCATGGGGTTTCTGGCCAGAGTCCAGGACTGTAAGAACCCCCTTGTTGTGGGCCTTGGTTCCCCACCAACCATGCTGGAGACAAACTCTGGACTTCGATTGGTTTGGGTGCCCAGATCCAGTTCATCCAAGAGACCACTGGGGGAGATGGGTGGCATACAAATTTAATCAATCAATCAATCAATCAATCAATCTCTGGAAGAGGGCATGACCTCCCCGGACACACCAAAGATCTGGGGGAGGCTCCCTGGGCTGGAAGATTTCCTTCTAGCCCCTTGGAAGACCCAGGTCCTTCCCAAAACCTGGAGAGCAAAGGGGACCTTGGCATGCAAAACTGTTTCCAGTTCACGGCCAAAATGGGGTTAGAAGGTTGTGGGGTTTGGCACAATGGCGGAGAACGAACGGAGGAGCAGGAAAGCCAGCCCTCCCCTCTGCCCAGGGCTTGAAGCTCTCCCCTCCTCTGCCCCACTGACCCCTCTCCCTCTGTCCCACACAGTCATGCCATCCAGTCCGCCCCTGGGGGCCTCCTCCACCCCAGCCGGCGTCTTCTCCTTCTCCCCCGTCAACATGATCTCGGCGGTCAAGCAGAAAAGCGCCTTTGCTCCCGTCGTCCGGCCACAGGCCTCCCCGCCCCCTACTTGCACCAGCACCAACGGGAGCGGCCTGCAGGGTAAGTCGGCCTCACGGCTTGTCTTCCACCAGGGCTACAATCCTGGTGACCACAGCAAACTTGTGACCTCCCCTATGGATAGTCTAGGACAGTGTTTCTCAACCTTGGCCGCTTGAAGATGTGCGGACTTCAACTCCCAGAATTCCCCAGCCAGCATGGCTGGCTGGGGAATTCTGGGAGTTGAAGTCCGCACATCTTCAAGCGGCCAAGGTTGAGAAACACTGTCTAGGACCTACACGTGTTATTCTTGGTGCGTAGTGAACCAGAATTCCCATCATTCCCAGCTCACTAGCCTGGGCAGTGGGAATTATGGCAAGGCGGGTTTGAGTGTTACCCCAAAAAAAGAATCTGTTTTTTGGCCTCCCTGTTCCCATTCAGCTAGAATTTGCTTGGAAAGGCCTTCTCAGGGGGGAAAAAAGAATGGAGAAACGTTTATGGCAGAACGTGGCCTTTGGGCGCCGGTGCAGTGAGGAGCTGGCCGCGTTCTGCATGTGCGAACCGTTTTCGCTGCACAGTCCTCTCTCCCACCGCCTGCAGCTCTGACTCCCTCTGAACCCCAAAGGAAACATCGCTTGTCAGCAATACAGTGGCTGGAAGACCACCCCCGAGAGAGTCTCCAGCCCCCTGAGAAGGCTTTCTTGAGGCTATAAAATAGAAGCCTCTTTTCTTTGCTCTTCTGAGGACCTGAAAAGAAGATATTGGTCCAGTTTGGACTGAATCTCTACTCAGATTCAGATGTGCAGGCGCTGGGATTAGCTGCAACCCGTTCAGCAAGACAGGGAACTGGGGCATGGGGCCAAACTTCAACTCCCAAGACTTCTCCCCATTGGCCAAACTTCCAGAGGCTGCTGGGAGTTGTAGTTGAATAACCCCACAGGTTCCCCCTCCCAGCTCCATGGATTAGCAGATTTGTTTGCAGGCCATATGAAGCAGAATCCAGAGCTAATCCCATTTTGGCCCATGTAGCGAAATTGGGTAATCTTGGAAATACAGGTAGTCCTTGACTTACCACCATTCATTTAACAACCGTTTGAAGTTACGACAGCACTGAAAAAAGTGACTCACGACCGGTCCTCACACTTACGACCGTCGCAATGTCCCCACAGTCACGTGATCAAAATTCTAGCACTTGGCAACCGGCTTGTATTTATGACATTTGCAACATCTCGGGGTCACACGATTGCCATTTGCAACCTTCCTGGGGGGCTTCAAACAAATAAAGTCAATGGGGGAATCTGGATTCACT